>NC_135626.1:66157003-66469805 GCF_053574225.1 Canis aureus | reverse complement strand
CTTACTTCTGAGAGTTGAGCCCACCCTCAGTACCTCACAGTTCCACACTGCCTGCAGAGTGAGTTTCACACGTCTTCACCAGAGACGATTGCCAGAGGCTTCTGAGTACAAGTTAACAATGCAGACCTGGAGGGTATCTCCAGGTGCAGTAGAGTGGTAATCTTGGAACCTCCTGACTCAGAGTACTGCTACCTTCTCACTGCCATAGGAATGCAGCTAGTTGACAGCTGGCTTCAAGACATGCTTCCCTGTGAGAGCTGAGGATAGGGCAGAACGCTCCCGCATCCTGCCTGACTGTAGGAGTAGCTGCTAACATCCTAAAGTTAGTGGCTGGGAGAGGTTGCGGGAAAAGCATGTGTGAGCACTGGGCCTGAACTCCCGTGTATCTGAGTTGAATACAACGATTTCCAATGGCCTTCTTCAATCACAGTGTAGCTAGGTTCCAAATCCCATGTCCGAGTGGGTAGCAGATATCTGCCTCCCATGCATACACACTTCTGAGAGTTGAGCTTATGGCCTGTACCTCCACATCCAGCCTGCTGGTACCCTTGGCTTCTAAAAGGTTAGGCTCGCTGTTTGACGGAAGTGCTGGGAGAGGTAATTGGAATCACCCGGCACACAAGACTAGTGCCTCCAAGCTCAGTTCAGCGATTTCCTAGTAATTCCTGTGGTAGACTGGTGCTACATACTAAGTTCCATACGTGAGAGGGTAGCTGAACGCCTTGTCGAAAGCCATCTTACTTCTGAGAGTTGAGCTCAGCCTCAGTCCCTCACAGTTCCACAGTGCCTGCAGAGTGAGTTTCGCAGGTCTTCAGCAGAGACGTTTGCCAGAGGCTTCTGAGACGCAGGGTAACAATGCAGACCTGGAGGGTATCCCCAGGTGCAGTCGACTGGTAATCTTGGAACCTCCTGACTCAGAACACTGCTACCTTCTCACTGCCATAGGAATGCAGCTAGTTGACAGCTGGCTTCAAGACATGCTTCCCTGTGAGAGCTGAGGACAGGGCAGAACCCTCCCGCATGCTGCCTGACTGTAGGAGTAGCTGCTAACATCCTAATGTTAGTGGCTGGGAGAGGTTGCGGGAAAAGCATGTGTGAGCACTGGGCCTGAACTCCCGTGTATCTGAGTTGAATACAGCGATTTCCAATGGCCTTCTTCAATCACAGTGTAGCTAGGTTCCAACTCCCATGTCCGAGTGGGTAGCAGACATCTGCCTCCCATGCATATACACTTCTGAGAGTTGAGCTTATGGCCTGTACCTCCACAGCCAGCCTGCTGGGACCCTTGGCTTCTAAAAGGCCTAGGCTCGCTGTTTGACGGAAGTGCTGGGAGAGGTAATTGGAATCACCCGGCACACAAGACTAGTGCCTCCAAGCTCAGTTCAGCGATTTCCTAGTAATTCCTTTGTAGGCTGGTGCTACATACTAAGTTCCATACGTGAGAGGGTAGCTGAACGCCTTGTCCAAAACCATCTTACTTCTGAGAGTTGAGCTCAGCCTCAGTCCGTCACAGTTCCACACTGCCTGCAGAGTGAGTTTCGCAGGTCTTCAGCAGAGACGTTTGCCAGAGGCTTCTCAGACGCAGGGTAACAATGCAGACCTGGAGGGTATCCCCATGTGCAGTCGACTGGTAATCTTGGAACCTCCTGACTCAGAATACTGCTACCTTCTCACTGCTATAGGTATGCAGCTGGTTGACAGCTAGCTGGCTTCAAGACATGCTTCCGTGAGAGAGCTGAGGACAGGGCAGAACCCTCCCGCATGCTGCCTGACTGTAGGAGTAGCTGCTAACATCCTAATGTTAGTGGCTGGTCGAGGTTGCGGGAAAAGCATGTGTGAGCACTGGGCCTGAACTCCCGTGTATCTGAGTTGAATACAGAGATTTCCAACGGCTTCCCTCAACCAGAGTGTAGCTAGGTTCCAAATCCCATGTACGAGCGGGTAGCAGACATCTGCCTCCCATGCATACACACTTCTGAGAGTTGAGCTTATGGCCTGTACCTCCACAGCCAGCCTGCTGGTACCCTTGGCTTCTAAAAGGCCTAGGCTCGCTGTTTGACGGAAGTGCTGGTAGAAGTAATTGGAATCTCCCGGCACACAAGACGAGTGCCTCCAAGCTCAGTTCAGCGATTTCCTAGTAATTCCTGTGGTAGACTGGTGCTACATACTAAGTTCCATACATGAGAGGGTAGCTGAACGCCTTGTCCAAAACCATCTTACTTCTGAGAGTTGAGCTCAGCCTCAGACCCTCACAGTTCCACACTGCCTGCAGAGTGAGTTTCGCAGGTCTTCAGCAGAGACGTTTGCCAGAGGCTTCTGAGACGCAGGGTAACAATGCAGACCTGGAGGGTATCCCCAGGTGCAGTCGACTGGTAATCTTGGAACCTCCTGACTCAGAATACTGCTATCTTCTCATTGCCATAGGAATGCAGCTAGTTGACAGCTGGCTTCAAGACATGCTTCCCTGTGAGAGCTGAGGACAGGGCAGAACCCTCCAGCATCCTGCCTGACTGTAGGAGTAGCTGCTAACATCCTTATGTTAGTGGCTGGGAGAGGTTGCGGGAAAAGCATGTGTGAGCATTGGGCCTGAACTCCCGTGTATCTGAGTTGAATACAGCGATTTCCAACGGCTTTCCTCAACCAGAGTGTAGCTAGGTTCCAAATCCCATGTACGAGCGGGTAGCAGACATCTGCCTCCCATGCATACACACTTCTGAGAGTTGAGCTTATGGCCTGTACCTCCACAGCCAGCCTGCTGGTACCCTTGGCTTCTAAAAGGCCTAGGCTCGCTGTTTGACGGAAGTGCTGCGAGAGGTAATTGGAATCTCCCGGCACACAAGACGAGTGCCTCCAAGCTCAATTCACGATTTCCCAGTAATTCTTGTGGTAGACAGGTGCTACCTACTAAGTTCCATATGTGAGAAGGTAGCTGAAAGCCTTGTCCAAAAGCATCTTACTTCTGAGAGTTGAGCACACCCTCAGTCCCTCACACTTCCACACTGCCTGCAGAGTGAGTTTCACACGTCTTCACCAGAGACGATTGCCGGAGGCTTCTGAGTACAAGTTACAATGCAGACCTGGAGGGTATCTCCAGGTGCAGTAGAGTGGTAATCTTGGAACCTCCTGACTCAGAGTACTGCTACCTTCTCACTGCCATAGGAATGCAGCTAGTTGACAGCTGGCTTCAAGACATGCTTCCCTGTGAGAGCTGAGGACAGGGCAGAACCCTCCCGCATCCTGCCTGACTGTAGGAGTAGCTGCTAACATCCTAATGTCAGTGGCTGGGAGAGGTTGCGGGAAAAGCATGTGTGAGCACTGGGCCTGAACTCCCGTGTATCTGAGTTGAATACAGCGATTTCCAATGGCCTTCTTCAATCACAGTGTAGCTAGGTTCCAACTCCCATGTCCGAGTGGGTAGCAGACATCTGCCTCCCATGCATACACACTTCTGAGAGTTGAGCTTATGGCCTGTACCTCCACATCCAGCCTGCTGGTACCCTTGGGTTCTAAAAGGCCTATGCTCGCTGATTGAGGGAAGTGCTGGGAGAGTTAATTGGAATCACCAGCACAAAAGACTAGTGCCTCCAAGCTCAGTTCAGCGATTTCCTAGTAATTCCTGTGGTAGACTGGTGCTACATACTAAGTTCCATACGTGAGAGGGTAGCTGAACGCCTTGTCCAAAACCATCTTACTTCTGAGAGTTGAGCTCAGCCTCAGTCCCTCACAGTTCCACACTGCCTGCAGAGTGAGTTTCGCAGGTCTTCAGCAGAGACGTTTGCCAGAGGCTTCTGAGACGCAGGGTAACAATGCAGACCTGGAGGGTATACCCAGGTGCAGTCGACTGGTAATCTTGGTACCTCCTGACTCAGAATACTGCTACCTTCTCACTGCCATAGGAATGCAGCTAGTTGACAGCTGGCTTCAAGACATGCTTCCGTGAGAGAGCTGAGGACAGGGCAGAACCCTCCCGCATGCTGCCTGACTGTAGGAGTAGCTGCTAACATCCTAATGTTAGTGGCTGGGAGAGGTTGAGGGAAAAGCATGTGTGAGCACTGGGCCTGAACTCCCGTGTATCTGAGTTGAATACAGCGATTTCCAATGGCCTTCTTCAATCACAGTGTAGCTAGGTTCCAACTCCCATGTCCGAGGGTGTAGCAGACATCTGCCTCCCATGCATACACACTTCTGAGAGTTGAGCTTATGGCCTGTACCTCCACATCCAGCCTGCTGGTACCCTTGGCTTCTAAAAGGCCTAGGCTCGCTGTTTGACGGAAGTGCTGGGAGAGGTAATTGAAATCACCCGGCACACAAGACTAGTGCCTCCAAGCTCAGTTCAGCGATTTCCTAGTAATTCCTGTGGTAGACTGGTGCTACATACTAAATTCCATACGTGAGAGGTTAGCTGAACGCCATGTCCAAAACCATCTTACTTCTGAGATTTGAGCTCAGCCTCAGTCCCTCACAGTTCCACACTGCCTGCAGAGTGAGTTTCGCAGGTCTTCAGCATAGACGTTTGCCACAGGATTCTGAGACGCAGGGTAACAATGCAGACCTGGAGGGTATCCCCAGGTGCAGTCGACTGGTAATCTTGGAACCTCCTGACTCAGAATACTGCTACCTTCTCACTACCATAAGAATGCAGCTAGTTCACAGATGGCTTCAATACATGCTTCCCTGTGAGAGCTGAGGAAAGGGCAGAACCCTCCCGAATCCTGCCTGACTGTAGGAGTAGCTGCTAACATCCTAATGTTAGTGGCTGGGAGAGGTTGCGGGAAAAGCATGTGTGAGCACTGGGCCTGAACTCCCGTGTATCTGAGTTGAATACAGCCATTTCCAACGACTTTCCTCAACCAGAGTGTAGCTAGGTTCCAAATCCCATGTCGAGCGGGTAGCAGACATCTGCCTCCCATGCATACACACTTCTGAGAGTTGAGCTTATGGCCTGTACCTCCACATCCAGCCTGCTGGTACCCTTGGCTTCTAAAAGGCCTAGGCTCGCTGTTTGACGGAAGTGCTGGGAGAGGTAATTGGAATTTCCCGGCACACAAGACGAGTGCCTCCAAGCTCAATTCACGATTTCCCAGTAATTCTTGTGGTACACAGGTGCTACATACTAAGTTCCATATGTGAGAAGGTAGCTGAACGCCTTGTCCAAAAGCATCTTACTTCTGAGAGTTGAGCACACCCTCAGTCCCTCACACTTCCACACTGCCTGCAGAGTGAGTTTCACACGTCTTCACCAGAGACGATTGCCAGAGGCTTCTGAGTACAAGTTACAATGCAGACCTGGAGGGTATCTCCAGGTGCAGTAGAGTGGTAATCTTGGAACCTCCTGACTCAGAGTACTGCTACCTTCTCACTGCCATAGGAATGCAGCTAGTTGACAGCTGGCTTCAAGACATGCTTCCCTGTGAGAGCTGAGGACAGGGCAGAACCCTCCCGCATCCTGCCTGACTGTAGGAGTAGCTGCTAACATCCTAATGTTAGTGGCTGGGAGAGGTTGCGGGAAAAGCATGTGTGAGCACTGGGCCTGAACTCCCGTGTATCTGAGTTGAATACAGCGATTTCCAATGGCCTTCTTCAATCACAGTGTAGCAAGTTCCAACTCCCATGTCCGAGTGGGTAGCAGACATCTGCCTCCCATGCATACACACTTCTGAGAGTTGAGCTTATGGCCTGTACCTCCACAGCTAGCCTGCTGGTACCCTTGGCTTCTAAAAGGCCTAGACTCGCTGTTTGAGGGAAGTGCTGGGAGAGGTAATTGGAATCAACCGGCACTAACGACTAGTGCCTTCAAGCTCAGTTCAGCGATTTCCTAGTAATTCCTGTGGTAGACTGGTGCTACATACTAAGTTCCATACGTGAGAGGGTAGCTGAACGCCTTGTCCAAAACCATCTTACATCTGAGAGTTGAGCTCAGCCTCAGTCCCTCACAGTTCCACACTGCCTGCAGAGTGAGTTTCGCAGGTCTTCAGCAGAGACGTTTGCCAGAGGCTTCTGAGACGCAGGGTAACAATGCAGACCTGGAGGGTATCCCCAGGTGCAGTCGACTGGTAATCTTGGAACCTCCTGACTCAGAATACTGCTACCTTCCCACTGCCATAGGAATGCAGCTAGTTGACAGCTGGCTTCAAGACATGCTTCCCTGTGAGAGCTGAGGACAGGGCAGAACCCTCCCGCATGCTGCCTGACTGTAGGAGTAGCTGCTAACATCCTTATGTTAGTGGCTGGGAGAGGTTGCGGGAAAAGCATGTGTGAGCACTGGGCCTGAACTCCCGTGTATCTGAGTTGAATACAGCGATTTCCAACGGCTTTCCTCAACCAGAGTGTAGCTAGGTTCCAAATCCCATGTACGAGCGGGTAGCAGACATCTGCCTCCCATGCATACACACTTCTGAGAGTTGAGCTTATGGCCTGTACCTCCACAGCCAGCCTGCTGGTACCCTTGGCTTCTAAAAGGCCTAGGCTCGCTGTTTGACGGAAGTGCTGGGAGAGGTAATTGGAATCTCCCGGCACACAAGACTAGTGCCTCCAAGCTCAGTTCAGCGATTTCCTAGTAATTCCTGTGGTAGACTGGTGCTACATACTAAGTTCCATACGTGAGAGGGTAGCTGAACGCCTTGTCCAAAACCATCTTACTTCTGAGAGTTGAGCTCAGCCTCAGTCCCTCACAGTTCCACACTGCCTGCAGAGTGAGTTTCGCAGGTCTTCAGCAGAGACGTTTGCCAGAGGCTTCTGAGACCCAGGGTAACAATGCAGACCTGGAGGGTATGCCCAGGTGCAGTCGACTGGTAATCTTGGAACCTCCTGACTCAGAATACTGCTACCTTCTCACTGCCATAGTAATGCAGCTAGTTCACAGCTGGCTTCAAGACATGCTTCCTGTGAGAGCTGAGGACAGGGCAGAACCCTCCCGCATGCTGCCTGACTGTAGGAGTAGCTGCTAACATCCTTATGTTAGGGCTGGGAGAGGTTGCGGGAAAAGCATGTGTGAGCACTGGGCCTGAACTCCCGTGTACCTGAGTTGAATACAGCGATTTCCAACGGCTTTCCTCAACCACAGTGTAGATAGGTTCCAAATCCCATGTACGAGCGGGTAGCAGACATCTGCCTCCCATGCATACACACTTCTGAGAGTTGAGCTTATGGCCTGTACCTCCACAGCCAGCCTGCTGGTACCCTTGGCTTCTAAAAGGCCTAGGCTCGCTGTTTGGCGGAAGTGCTGGGAGAGGTAATTGGAATCACCCGGCACACAAGACTAGTGCCTCCAAGCTCAGTTCAGCGATTTCCTAGTAATTCCTGTGGTAGACTGGTGCTACATACTAAGTTCCATACGTGAGAGGGTAGCTGAACGCCTTGTCCAAAACCATCTTACTTCTGAGAGTTGAGCTCAGCCTCAGTCCCTCACAGTTCCACACTGCCTGCAGAGTGAGTTTCGCAGGTCTTCAGCAGAGACGTTTATCAGAGGCTTCTGAGACGCAGGGTAACAATGCAGACCTGGAGGGTATCCCCAGGTGCAGTCGACTGGTAATCTTGGAACCTCCTGACTCAGAGTACTGCTACCTTCTCACTGCCATAGGAATGCAGCTAGTTGACAGCTGGCTTCAAGACATGCTTCCCTGTGAGAGCTGAGGACAGGGCAGAACCCTTCCGCATCCTGCCTGACTGTAGGAGTAGCTGCTAACATCCTTATGTTAGTGGCTGGGAGAGGTTGCGGGAAAAGCATGTGTGAGCACTGGGCCTGAACTCCCGTGTATCTGAGTTGAATACAGCGAATTCCAATGGCCTTCTTCAATCACAGTGTAGGTAGGTTCCAACTCCCATGTACGAGTGGGTAGCAGACATCTGCCTCCCATGCATACACACTTCTGAGAGTTGAGCTTATGGCCTGTACCTCCACATCCAGCCTGCTGGTACCCTTGGCTTCTAAAAGGCCTAGGCTCGCTGTTTGACGGAAGTGCTGGGAGAGGTAATTGGAATCACCCGGCACACAAGACTAGTGCCTCCAAGCTCAGTTCAGCGATTTCCTAGTAATTCCTGTGGTAGACTGGTGCTACATACTAAGTTCCATACGTGAGAGTGTAGCTGAACGCCTTGTCCAAAACCATCTTACTTCTGAGAGTTGAGCTCAGCCTCAGTCCCTCACAGTTCCACACTGCCTGCAGAGTGAGTTTCGCAGGTCTTCAGCAGAGACGTTTGCCAGAGGCTTCTGAGACGCAGGGTAACAATGCAGACCTGGAGGGTATCCCCAGGTGCAGTCGACTGGTAATCTTGGAACCTCCTGACTCAGAATACTGCTACCTTCTCACTGCCATAGGAATGCAGCTAGTTGACAGCTGGCTTAAAGACATGCTTCCCTGTGAGAGCTGAGGACAGGGCAGAACCCTCCCGCATGCTGCCTGACTGTAGGAGTAGCTGCTAACATCCTAATGTTAGTGGCTGGGAGAGGTTGCGGGAAAAGCATGTGTGAGCACTGGGCCTGAACTCACGTGTATCTGAGTTGAATACAGCGATTTCCAACGGCTTTCCTCAACCAGAGTGTAGCTAGGTTCCAAATCCCATGTACGAGCGGGTAGCAGACATCTGCCTCGCATGCATACACACTTCTGAGAGTTGAGCTTATGGCCTGTACCTCCACATCCAGCCTGCTGGTACCCTTGGCTTCTAAAAGGCCTAGGCTCGCTGTTTGGCGGAAGTGCTGGGAGAGGTAATTGGAATCACCCGGCACACAAGACTAGTGCCTCCAAGCTCAGTTCAGCGATTTCCTAGTAATTCCTGTGGTAGACTGGTGCTACATACTAAGTTCCATACGTGAGAGGGTAGCAGAACTCCCTGTCCAAAACCATCTTACTTCTGAGAGTTGAGCTCAGCCTCAGTCCCTCACAGTTCCACACTGCCTGCAGAGTGAGTTTCGCAGGTCTTCAGCAGAGACGTTTGCCAGAGGCTTCTGAGACGCAGGGTAACAATGCAGACCTGGAGGGTATCCCCAGGTGCAGTCGACTGGTAATCTTGGAACCTCCTGACTCAGAATACTGCTACCTTCTCACTGCCATAGGAATGCAGCTAGTTGACAGCTGGCTTCAAGACATGTTTCCCTGTGAGAGCTGAGGACAGGGCAGAACCCTCCCGCATGCTGCCTGACTGTAGGAGTAGCTGCTAACATCCTTATGTTAGTGGCTGGGAGAGGTTGCGGGAAAAGCATGTGTGAGCACTGGGCCTGAACTCCCGTGTATCTGAGTTGAATACAGCGATTTCCAACGGCTTTCCTCAACCAGAGTGTAGCTAGGTTCCAAATCCCATGAACGAGCGGGTAGCAGACATCTGCCTCCCATGCATACACACTTCTGAGAGTTGAGGTTATGGCCTGTACCTCCACAGCCAGCCTGCTGGTACCCTTGGCTTCTAAAAGGCCTAGGCTCGCTGTTTGACGGAAGTGCTGGGAGAGGTAATTGGAATCTCCCGGCACACAAGACGAGTGCCTCCAAGCTCAATTAACGATTTCCCAGTAATTCTTGTGGTAGACAGGTGCTACATACTAAGTTCCATATGTGAGAAGGTAGCTGAACGCCTTGTCCAAAAGCATCTTACTTCTGAGAGTTGAGAACACCCTCAGTCCCTCACACTTCCACACTGCCTGCAGAGTGAGTTTCACACGTCTTCACCAGGACGATTGCCAGAGGCTTCTGAGTACAAGTTAACAATGCAGACCTGGAGGGTATCTCCAGGTGCAGTAGAGTGGTAATCTTGGAAACTCCTGACTCAGAGTACTGCTACCTTCTCACTGCCATAGGAATGCAGCTAGTTGACAGCTGGCTTCAAGACATGCTTCCCTGTGAGAGCTGAGGACAGGGCAGAACCCTCCCGCATCCTGCCTGACTGTAGAAGTAGCTGCTAACATCCTTATGTTAGTGGCTGGGAGAGGTTGCTGGAAAAGCATGTGTGAGCACTGGGCCTGAACTCCCGTGTATCTGAGTTGAATACAGCGATTTCCAACGGCTTTCCTCAACCAGAGTGTAGCTAGGTTCCAAATCCCATGTCCGAGTGGGTAGCAGACATCTGCCTCCCATGCATACACACTTCTGAGAGTTGAGCTTATGGCCTGTACCTCCACAGCCAGCCTGCTGGTATCCTTGGCTTCTAAAAGGCCTAGGCTCGCTGTTTGACGCAAGTGCTGGGAGAGGTAATTGGAATCACACGGCACACAAGACTAGTGCCTCCAAGCTCAGTTCAGCGATTTCCTAGTAATTCCTGTGGTAGACTGGTGCTACATACTAAGTTCCATACGTGAGAGGGTAGCTGAACGCCTTGTCCAAAACCATCTTACTTCTGAGAGTTGAGCTCAGCCTCAGTCCCTCACAGTTCCACACTGCCTGCAGAGTGAGTTTCACAGGTCTTCAGCAGAGACGTTTGCCAGAGGATTCTGAGACGCAGGGTAACAATGCAGACCTGGAGGGTATCCCCAGGTGCAGTCGACTGGTAATCTTGGAACCTCCTGACTCAGAATACTGCTACCTTCTCACTGCCATAGGAATGCAGCTAGTTGACAGCTGGCTTCAAGACATGCTTCCCTGTGAGAGCTGAGGACAGGGCAGAACCCTCCCGCATGCTGCCTGACTGTAGGAGTAGCGGCTAACATCCTTATGTTAGTGGCTGGGAGAGGTTGCGGGAAAAGCATGTGTGAGCACTGGGCCTGAACTCCCGTGTATCTGAGTTGAATACAGCGATTTCCAACGGCTTTCCTCAACCAGAGTGTAGCTAGGTTCCAAATCCCATGTACGAGCGGGTAGCAGACATCTGCCTCCCATGCATACACACTTCTGAGAGCTGAGCTTATGGCCTGTACCTCCACAGCCAGCCTGCTGGTACCCTTGGCTTCTAAAAGTCCTAGGTTCGCTGTTGACGGAAGTGCTGGGAGAGGTAATTGGAATCTCCCGGCACACAAGACTAGTGCCTCCTAGCTCAATTCACGATTTCCCAGTAATTCTTGTGGTAGACAGGTGCTACATGCTAAGTTCCATATGTGAGATGGTAGCTGAACGCCTTGTCCAAAAGCATCTTACTTCTGAGAGTTGAGCCCACCCTCAGTCCCTCACAGTTCCACACTGCCTGCAGAGTGAGTTTCACACGTCTTCACCAGAGACGATTGCCAGAGGCTTCTGAGTACAAGTTAACAATGCAGACCTGGAGGGTATCTCCAGGTGCAGTAGAGTGGTAATCATGGAACCTCCTGACTCAGAGTACTGCTACCTTCTCACTGCCATAGGAATGCAGCTAGTTGACAGCTGGCTTCAAGACATGCTTCCCTGTGAGAGTTGAGGACAGGGCAGAACCCTTCCGCATCCTGCCTGACTGTAGGAGTAGCTGCTAACATCCTTATGTTAGTGGCTGGGAGAGGTTGCGGGAAAAGCATGTGTGAGCACTGGGACTGAACTCCCGTGTATCTGAGTTGAATACAGCGATTTCCAATGGCCTTCTTCAATCACAGTGTAGGTAGGTTCCAACTCCCATGTCCGAGTGGGTAGCAGACATCTGCCTCCCATGCATACACACTTCTGAGAGTTGAGCTTATTGCCTGTACCTCCACATCCAGCCTGCTGGTACCCTTGGCTTGTAAAAGGCCTAGTCTCGCTGTTTGACGGAAGTCCTGGGAGAGGTAATTGGAATCTCCTGGCACACAAGACGAGTGCCTCCAAGCTCAATTCACGATTTCCCAGTAATTCTTGTGGTAGACAGGTGCTACATACTAAGTTCCATATGTGAGAAGGTAGCTGAACGCCTTGTCCAAAAGCATCTTACTTCTGAGAGTTGAGCACACCCTCAGTCCCTCACACTTCCACACTGCCTGCAGAGTGAGTTTCACACGTCTTCACCAGGACGATTGCCAGAGGCTTCTGAGTACAAGTTAACAATGCAGACCTGGAGGGTATCTCCAGGTGCAGTAGAGTGGTAATCTTGGAACCTCCTGACTCAGAGTACTGCTACCTTCTCAGTGCCATAGAAATGCAGCTAGTTGACAGCTGGCTTCGAGACATGCTTCCCTGTGAGAGCTGAGGACAGGGCAGAACCCTCCCGCATCCTGCCTGACTGTAGGAGTAGCTGCTAACATCCTAATGTTAGTGGCTGGGAGAGGTTGCGCGAAAAGCATGTGTGAGCACTGGGCCTGAACTCCCGTGTACCTGAGTTGAATACAGCGATTTCCAACGGCTTTCCTCAACCAGAGTGTAGCTAGGTTCCAAATCCCATGTACGAGCGGGTAGCAGACATCTGCGTCCCATGCATACACACTTCTGAGGGTTGAGCTATGGCCTGTACCTCCACAGCCAGCCTGCTGGTACCCTTGGCTTCTAAAAGGCCTAGGCTCGCTGTTTGGCGGAAGTGCTGGGAGAGGTAATTGGAATCACCCGGCACACAAGACTAGTGCCTCCAAGCTCAGTTCAGCGATTTCCTAGTAATTCCTGTGGTAGACTGGTGCTACATACTAAGTTCCATACGTGAGAGGGTAGCTGAACGCCTTGTCCAAAACCATCTTACTTCTGAGAGTTGAGCTCAGCCTCAGTCCCTCACAGTTCCACACTGCCTGCAGAGTGAGTTTCGCAGGTCTTCAGCAGAGACGTTTGCCAGAGGCTTCTGAGACGCAGGGTAACAATGCAGACATGGAGGGTATCCCCAGGTGCAGTCGACTGGTAATCTTGGAACCTCCTGACTCAGAATACTGCTACCTTCTCACTGCCATAGGAATGCAGCCAGTTGACAGCTGGCTTCAAGACATGCTTCCCTGTGAGAGCTGAGGACAGGGCAGAACCCTCCCGCATGCTGCCTGACTGTAGGAGTAGCTGCTAACATCCTTATGTTAGTGGCTGGGAGAGGTTGCGGGAAAAGCATGTGTGAGCACTGGGCCTGAACTCCCGTGTATCTGAGTTGAATACAGCGATTTCCAACGGCTTTCCTCAACCAGAGTGTAGGTAGGTTCCAAATCCCATGTACGAGCGGGTAGCAGACATCTACCTCCCATGCACACACTTTTGAGAGTTGAGCTTATGGCCTGTACCTCCACATCCAGCTTGCTGGTACCCTTGGCTTGTAAAAGGCCTAGGCTCGCTGTTTGACGGAAGTGCTGGGAGAGGTAATTGGAATCT
This sequence comes from Canis aureus, assembly GCF_053574225.1. Lineage (NCBI taxonomy): Eukaryota > Metazoa > Chordata > Mammalia > Carnivora > Canidae > Canis > Canis aureus. The sequence goes on along the minus strand of NC_135626.1, from coordinate 66,456,669 downwards.
CCCGGCACACAAGACGAGTGCCTCCAAGCTCAATTCACGATTTCCCAGTAATTCTTGCGGTAGACAGGTGCTACATACTAAGTTCCATATGTGAGATGGTAGCTGAACGCCTTGTCCAAAAGCATCTTACTTCTGAGAGTTGAGCCCACCCTCAGTCCCTCACAGTTCCACACTGCCTGCAGAGTGAGTTTCACACGTCTTCACCAGAGACGATTGCCAGAGGCTTCTTAGTACAAGTTAACAATGCAGACCTGGAGGGTATCTCCAGGTGCAGTAGAGTGGTAATCTTGGAACCTCCTGACTCAGAGTACTGCTACCTTCTCACTGCCATAGGAATACAGCTAGTTGACAGCTGGCTTCAAGACATGATTCCCTGTGAGAGCTGAGGACAGGGCAGAACCCTCCCGCATCCTTCCTGACTGTAGGAGTAGCTGCTAACATCCTAATGTTAGTGGCTGGGAGAGGTTGCGGGAAAAGCATGTGTGAGCACTGGGCCTGAACTCCCGTGTATCTGAGTTGAATACAGCGATTTCCAATGGCCTTCTTCAATCACAGTGTAGCTAGGTTCCAACTCCCATGTCCGAGTGGGTAGCAGACATCTGCCTCCCATGCATACACACTTCTGACAGTTGAGCTTATGGCCTGTACCTCCACATCCAGCCTGCTGGTACCCTTGCTTCTAAAAGGCCTAGGCTCGCTGTTTGACGGAAGTGCTGGGAGAGGTAATTGGAATCACCCGGCACACAAGACTAGTGCCTCCAAGCTCAGTTCAGCGATTTCCTAGTAATTCCTGTGGTAGACTGGTGCTACATACTAAGTTCCATACGTGAGAGGGTAGCTGAACGCCTTGTCCAAAACCATCTTACTTCTGAGAGTTGAGCTCAGCCTCAGTCCCTCACAGTTCCACACTGCCTGCAGAGTGAGTTTCGCAGGTCTTCAGCAGAGACGTTTGCCAGAGGCTACTGAGACGCAGGGTAACAATGCAGACCTGGAGGGTATCCCCAGGTGCAGTCGACTGGTAATCTTGGAACCTCCTGACTCAGAATACTGCTACCTTCTCACTGCCATAGGAATGCAGCTAGTTGACAGCTGGCTTCAAGACATGCTTCCCTGTGAGAGCTGAGGACAGGGCAGAACCCTCCCGCATGCTGCCTGACTGTAGGAGTAGCTGCTAACATCCTTATGTTAGTGGCTGGGAGAGGTTGCGTGAAAAGCATGTGTGAGCACTGGGCCTGAACTCACGTGTACCTGAGTTGAATACAGCGATTTCCAAAGGCTTTCCTCAACCAGAGTGTAGCTAGGTTCCAAATCCCATGTACGAGCGGGTAGCAGACATCTGCCTCCATGCATACACACTTCTGAGAGTTGAGCTTATGGCCTGTACCTCCACATCCAGCCTGCTGGTACCCTTGGCTTCTAAAAGGCCTAGGCTCGCTGTTTGACGGAAGTGCTGGGAGAGGTAATTGGAATCTCCCGGCACACAAGACGAGTGCCTCCAAACTCAATTCACGATTTCCCAGTAATTCTTGTGGTAGACAGGTGCTACATACTAAGTTCCATATGTGAGATGGTAGCTGAACGCCTTGTCCAAAAGCATCTTACTTCTGAGAGTTGAGCCCACCTTCAGTCCCTCACACTTCCACACTGCCTGCAGAGTGAGTTTCACACGTCTTCACCAGAGACGATTGCCAGAGGCTTCTTAGTACAAGTTAACAATGCAGACCTGGAGGGTATCTCCAGGTGCAGTAGAGTGGTAATCTTGGAACCTCCTGACTCAGAGTACTGCTACCTTCTCACTGCCATAGGAATACAGCTAGTTGACAGCTGGCTTCAAGACATGCTTCCCTGTGAGAGCTGAGGACAGGGCAGAACCCTCCCGCATCCTGCCTGACTGTAGGAGTAGCTGCTAACATCCTAATGTTAGTGGCTGGGAGAGGTTGCGGGAAAAGCATGTGTGAGCACTGGGCCTGAACTCCCGTGTATCTGAGTTGAATACAGCGATTTCCAATGGCCTTCTTCAATCACAGTGTAGCTAGGTTCCAACTCCCATGTCCGAGTGGGTAGCAGACATCTGTCTCCCATGCATACTCACTTCTGAGAGTTGAGCTTATGGCCTGTATCTCCACATCCAGCCTGCTGGTACCCTTGCTTCTAAAAGGCCTAGGCTCGCTGTTTGACGGAAGTGCTGGGAGAGGTAATTGGAATCACCCGGCACACAAGACTAGTGCCTCCAAGCTCAGTTCAGCGATTTCCCAGTAATTCCTGTGGTAGACTGGTGCTACATACTAAGTTCCATACGTGAGAGGGTAGCTGAACGCCTTGTCCAAAACCATCTTACTTCTGAGAGTTGAGCTCAGCCTCACTCCCTCACAGTTCCACACTGCCTACAGAGTGAGTTTCGCAGGTCTTCAGCAGAGACGTTTGCCAGAGGCTTCTGAGACGCAGGGTAACAATGCAGACCTGGAGGGTATCCCCAGGTGCAGTCGACTGGTAATCTTGGAACCTCCTGACTCAGAATACTGTTACCTTCTCACTGCCATAGGAATGCAGCTAGTTGACAGCTGGCTTCAAGACATGCTTCCCTGTGAGAGCTGAGGACAGGGCAGAACCCTCCAGCATGCTACCTGACTGTAGGAGTAGCTGCTAACATCCTTATGTTAGTGGCTGGGAGAGGTTGTGGGAAAAGCATGTGTGAGCACTGGGCCTGAACTCCCGTGTACCTGAGTTGAATACAGCGATTTACAACGGCTTTCCTCAACCAGAGTGTAGCTAGGTTCCAAATCCCATGTACGAGCGGGTAGCAGACATCTGCCTCCCATGCATACACACTTCTGAGAGTTGAGCTTATGGCCTGTACCTCCACATGCAGCCTGCTGGTACCCTTGGCGTCTAAAAGGCCTAGGCTCGCTGTTTGACGGAAGTGCTGGGAGAGGTAATTGGAATCACCCGGCGCACAAGACTAGTGCCTCCAAGCTCAGTTCAGCGATTTCCTAGTAATTCCTGTGGTAGACTGGTGTTACATACTAAGTTCCATACGTGAGAGGGTAGCTGAACGCCTTGTCCAAAACCATCTTACTTCTGAGAGTTGAGCTCAGCCTCAGTCCCTCACAGTTCGACACTGCCTGCAGAGTGAGTTTCGCAGGTCTTCAGCAGAGACGTTTGTCAGAGGCTACTGAGACGCAGGGTAACAATGCAGACCTGGAGGGTATCCCCAGGTGCAGTCGACTGGTAATCTTGGAACCTCCTGACTCAGAATACTGCTACCTTCACACTGCCATAGGAATGCAGCTAGTTGACAGCTGGCTTCAAGACATGCTTCCCTGTGAGAGCTGAGGACAGGGCAGAACCCTCCCGCATGCTGCCTGACTGTAGGAGTAGCTGCTAACATCCTTATGTTAGTGGCTGGGAGAGGTTGCGTGAAAAGCATGTGTGAGCACTGGGCCTGAACTCCCGTGTACCTGAGTTGAATACAGCGATTTCCAACGGCTTTCCTCAACCAGAGTGTAGCTAGGTTCCAAATCCCATGTACGAGCGGGTAGCAGACATCTGCCTCCATGCATACACACTTCTGAGAGTTGAGCTAATGGCCTGTACCTCCACATCCAGCCTGCTGGTACCCTTGGCTTCTAAAAGGCCTAGGCTCGCTGTTTGGCGGAAGTGCTGGGAGAGGTAATTGGAATCACCCGGCACACAAGACTAGTGCCTCCAAGCTCAGTTCAGCGATTTCCTAGTAATTCCTGTGGTAGACTGGTGCTACATACTAAGTTCCATACGTGAGAAGGTAGTTGAACGCCTTGTCCAAAAGCATCTTACTTCTGAGAGTTGAGCCCACCCTCAGTCCCTCACACTTCCACACTGCCTGCAGAGTGAGTTTCACACGTCTTCACAGGACGATTGCCAGAGGCTTCTGAGTACAAGTTAACAATGCAGACTTGGAGGGTATCTCCAGGTGCAGTAGAGTGGTAATCTTGAAACCTCCTGACTCAGAGTACTGCTACCTTATCACTGCCATAGGAATGCAGCTAGTTGACAGCTGGCTTCAAGACATGCTTCCCTGTGAGAGCTGAGGACAGGGCAGAACCCTCCCGAATCCTGCCTGACTGTAGGAGTAGCTGCTAACATCCTAATGTTAGTGGCTGGGAGAGGTTGCGGGAAAAGCATGTGTGAGCACTGGGCCTGAACTCCCGTGTATCTGAGTTGAATACAGCGATTTCCAATGGCCTTCTTCAATCACAGTGTAGCTAGGTTCCAACTCCCATGTCCGAGTGGGTAGCAGACATCTGCCTCCCATGCATATACACTTCTGAGAGTTGAGCTTATGGCCTGTACCTCCACATCCAGCCTGCTGGTACCCTTGGCTTCTAAAAGGCCTAGGCTCGCTGTTTGACGGAAGTGCTGGGAGAGGTAATTGGAATCTCCCGGCACACAAGACGAGTGCCTCCAAGCTCAATTCACGATTTCCCAGTAATTCCTGTGGTAGACAGGTGCTACATACTAAGTTCCATATGTGAGAAGGTAGCTGAACGCCTTGTCCAAAAGCATCTTACTTCTGAGAGTTGAGCACACCCTCAGTCCCTCACACTTCCACACTGCCTGCAGAGTGAGTTTCACACGTCTTCACCAGAGACGATGGCCAGAGGCTTCTGAGTACAAGTTAACAATGCAGACCTGGAGGGTATCTCCAGGTGCAGTAGAGTGGTAATCTTGGAACCTCCTGACTCAGAGTACTGCTACCTTCTCACTGCCATAGGAAAGCAGCTAGTTGACAGCTGGCTTCAAGACATGCTTCCCTGTGAGAGCTGAGGACAGGGCAGAACCCTCCCGCATCCTGCCTGACTGTAGGAGTAGCTGCTAACATCCTAATGTTAGTGGCTGGGAGAGGTTGCGGGAAAAGCATGTGTGAGCACTGGGCCTGAACTCCCGTGTACCTGAGTTGAATAGAGCGATTCCAATGGCCTTCTTCAATCACAGTGTAGCTAGGTTCCAACTCCCATGTCCGAGTGGGTAGCAGACATCTGCCTCCCATGCATACACACTTCTGAGAGTTGAGCTTATGGCCTGTACCTCCACATCCAGCCTGCTGGTACCTTTGGGTTCTAAAAGGCCTAGGCTCGCTGTTTGAGGGAAGTGCTGGGAGAGTTATAGGTATCACCGGCACAAAAGACTAGTGCCTCCAAGCTCAGTTCAGCGATTTCCTAGTAATTCCTGTGGTAGACTGGTGCTACATACTAAGTTCCATACGTGAGAGGGTAGCTGAACGCCTTGTCCAAAACCATCTTACTTCTGAGAGTTGAGCTCAGCCTCAGTCCCTCACATTTCAACACTGCCTGCAGAGTGAGTTTCGCAGGTCTTCAGCAGAGACGTTTGCCAGAGGCTTCTGAGACGCAGGGTAACAATGCAGACCTGGAGGGTATCCCCAGGTGCAGTCGACTGGTAATCTTGGAACCTCCTGACTCAGAATACTGCTACCTTCTCACTGCCATAGGAATGCAGCTAGTTGACAGCTAGCTGGCTTCAAGACATGCTTCCCTGTGAGAGCTGAGGACAGGGCAGAACCCTCCCGCATCCTGCCTGACTGTAGAAGTAGCTGCTAACATCCTTATGTTAGTGGCTGGGAGAGGTTGCGGGAAAAGCATGTGTGAGCACTGGGCCTGAACTCCCGTGTATCTGAGTTGAATACAGCGATTTCCAACGGCTTTCCTCAACCAGAGTGTAGCTAGGTTCCAAATCCCATGTACGAGCGGGTAGCAGACATCTGCCTCCCATGCATACACACTTCTGAGAGTTGAGCTTATGGCCTGTACCTCCACAGCCAGCCTGCTGGTACCCTTGGCTTCTAAAAGGCCTAGGCTCGCTGTTTGACGGAAGTGCTGGGAGAGGTAATTGGAATCTCCCGGCACACAAGACGAGTGCCTCCAAGCTCAATTCACGATTTCCCAGTAATTCTTGTGGTAGACAGGTGCTACATACTAAGTTCCATATGTGAGAAGGTAGCTGAACGCCTTGTCCAAAAGCATCTTACTTCTGAGAGTTGAGCACACCCTCAGACCCTCACACTTCCACACTGCCTGCAGAGTGAGTTTCACACGTCTTCACCAGAGACGATTGCCAGAGGCTTCTGAGTACAAGTTAACAATGCAGACCTGGAGGGTATCTCCAGGTGCAGTAGAGTGGTAATCTTGGAACCTCCTGACTCAGAGTACTGCTACCTTCTCACTGCCATAGGAATGCAGCTAGTTGACAGCTGGCTTCAAGACATGCTTCCCTGTGAGAGCTGAGGACAGGGCAGAACCCTCCCGCATCCTGCCTCACTGTAGGAGTAGCTGCTAACATCCTAATGTTAGTGGCTGGGAGAGGTTGCGGGAAAAGCATGTGTGAGCACTGGGCCTGAACTCCCGTGTATCTGAGTTGAATAGAGCGATTTCCAATGGCCTTCTTCAATCACAGTGTAGCTAGGTTCCAACTCCCATGTCCGAGTGGGTAGCAGACATCTGCCTCCCATGCATACACACTTCTGAGAGTTGAGCTTATGGCCTGTACCTCCACATCCAGCCTGCTGATACCCTTGGCTTCTAAAAGGCCTAGGCTCGCTGTTTGACGGAAGTGCTGGGAGAGGTAATTGGAATCACCCGGCACACAAGACTAGTGCCTCCAAGCTCAGTTCAGCGATTTCCTAGTAATTCCTGTGGTAGACTGGTGCTACATACTAAGTTCCATACGTGAGAGGGTAGCTGAACGCCTTGTCCAAAACCATCTTACTTCGGAGAGTTGAGCTCAGCTTCAGTCCCTCACAGTTCCACACAGCCTGCAGAGTGAGTTTCGCAGGTCTTCAGCAGAGACGTTTGCCAGAGGCTTCTGAGACGCAGGGTAACAATGCAGACCTCGAGGGTATCCCCAGGTGCAGTCGACTGGTAATCTTGGAACCTCCTGACTCAGAATACTGCTACCTTCTCACTGCCATAGGAATGCAGCTAGTTGACAGCTGGCTTCAAGACATGCTTCCCTGTGAGAGCTGAGGACAGGGCAGAACCCTCCCGCATGCTGCCTGACTGTAGGAGTAGCTGCTAACATCCTTATGTTAGTGGCTGGGAGAGGTTGCGGGAAAAGCATGTGTGAGCACTGGGCCTGAACTCCCGTGTATCTGAGTTGAATACAGCGATTTCCAACGGCTTTCCTCAACCAGAGTGTAGCTAGGTTCCAAACACCATGTACGAGCGGGTAGCAGATATCTGCCTCCCTTGCATACACATTTCTGAGTTGAGCTTATGGCCTGTACCTCCACATCCAGCCTGCTGGTACCCTTGGCTTCTAAAAGGCCTAGGCTCGCTGTTTGAAGGAAGTGCTGGGAGAGATAATTGGAATCACCCGGCACACAAGACTAGTGCCTCCAAGCTCAGTTCAGCGATTTCCTAGTAATTCCTGTGGTAGACTGGTGATACATACTAAGTTCCATACGTGAGAGTGTAGCTGAACGCCTTGTCCAAAACCATCTTACTTCTGAGAGTTGAGCTCAGCCTCAGTCCCTCACAGTTCGACACTGCCTGCAGAGTGAGTTTGCAGGTCTTCAGCAGAGACGTTTGCCAGAGGCTTCTGAGACGCAGGGTAACAATGCAGACCTGGAGGGTATCCCCAGGTGCAGTCGACTGGTAATCTTGGAACCTCCTGACTCAGAATACTGCTACCTTCTCACTGCCATAGGAATGCAGCTAGTTGACAGCTGGCTTCAAGACATGCTTCCCTGTGAGAGCTGAGGACAGGGCAGAACCCTCCCGCATGCTGCCTGACTGTAGGAGTAGCTGCTAACATCCTTATGTTAGTGGCTGGGAGAGGTTGCGGGAAAAGCATGTGTGAGCACTGGGCGTGAACTCCCGTGTACCTGAGTTGAATACAGCGATTTCCAACGGCTTTCCTCAACCAGAGTGTAGCTAGGTTCCAAATCCCATTTACGAGCGGGTAGCAGACATCTGCCTCCCATGCATACACACTTCTGAGAGTTGAGCTTATGGCCTGTACCTCCACAGCCAGCCTGCTCGTACCCTTGGCTTCTAAAAGGCCTAGGCTCGCTGTTTGGCGGAAGTGCTGGGAGATATAATTGGAATCACCCGGCACACAAGACTAGTGCCTCCAAGCTCAGTTCAGCGATTTCGTAGTAATTCCTGTGGTAGACTGGTGCTACATACTAAGTTCCATACGTGAGAGGGTAGCTGAACGCCTTGTCCAAATCCATCTTACTTCGGAGAGTTGAGCTCAGCCTCAGTCCCTCACAGTTCGACACTGCCTGCAGAGTGAGTTTCGCAGGTCTTCAGCAGAGACGTTTGCCAGAGGCTTCTGAGACGCAGGGTAACAATGCAGACCTGGAGGGTATCCCCAGGTGCAGTCGACTGGTAATCTTGGAACCTCCTGACTCAGAATACTGCTACCTTCTCACTGCCATAGGAATGCAGCTAGTTGACAGCTGGCTTCAAGACATGCTTCCCTGTGAGAGCTGAGGACAGGGCAGAACCCTCCCGCATGCTGCCTGACTGTAGGAGTAGCTGCTAACATCCTTATGTTAGTGGCTGGGAGAGGTTGCGGGAAAAGCATGTGTGAGCACTGGGCCTGAACTCCCGTGTATCTGAGTTGAATACAGCGATTTCCAACGGCTTTCCTCAACCAGAGTGTAGCTAGGTTCCAAATCCCATGTACGAGCGGGTAGCAGACATCTGCCTCCCATGCATACACACTTCTGAGAGTTGAGCTTATGGCCTGTACCTCCACAGCCAGCCTGCTGGTACCCTTGGCTTCTAAAAGGCCTAGGCTCGCTGTTTGACGGAAGTGCTGGGAGAGGAAATTGCAATCACCCGGCACACAAGACTAGTGCCTCCAAGCTCAGTTCAGCGATTTCCTAGTAATTCCTGTGGTAGACAGGTGCTACATACTAAATTCCATATGTGAGAAGGTAGCTGAACGCCTTGTCCAAAAGCATCTTACTTCTGAGAGTTGAGCACACCCTCAGTCCCTCACACTTCCACACTGCCTGCAGAGTGAGTTTCACACGTCTTCACCAGAGACGATTGCCAGAGGCTTCTGAGTACAAGTTAACAATGAAGACCTGGAGGGTATCTCCAGGTGCAGTAGAGTGGTAATCTTGGAACCTCCTGACTCAGAGTACTGCTACCTTCTCACTGCCATAGGAATGCTGCTAGTTGACAGCTGGCTTCAAGACATGCTTCCCTGTGAGAGCTGAGGACAGGGCAGAACCCTCCCGCATCCTGCCTGACTGTAGGAGTAGCTGCTAACATCCTAATGTTAGTGGCTGGGAGAGGTTGCGGGAAAAGCATGTGTGAGCACTAAGCCTGAACTCCCGTGTATCTGAGTTGAATACAGCGATTTCCAATGGCCTTCTTCAATCACAGTGTAGCTAGGTTCCAACTCCCATGTCCGAGTGGGTAGCAGACATCTGCCTCCCATGCATACACACTTCTGAGAGTTGAGCTTATGGCCTGTACCTCCACATCCAGCCTGCTGGTACCCTTGGCTTCTAAAAGGCCTAGGCTCGCTGTTTCACGGAAGTGCTGGGAGAGGTAATTGGAATCACCCGGCACACAAGACTAGTGCCTCCAAGCTCAGTTCAGCGATTTCCTAGTAATTCCTGTGGTAGACTGGTGCTACGTACTAAATTCCATACGTGAGAGGGTAGCTGAACGCCTTGTCCAAAACCATCTTACTTCTGAGAGTTGAGCTCAGCCTCAGTCCCTCACAGTTCCACACTGCCTGCAGAGTGAGTTTCGCAGGTCTTCAGCAGAGAGGTTTGCCAGAGGCTTCTGAGACGCAGGGTAACAATGCAGACCTGGAGGGTGTCCCCAGGTGCCGTCGACTGGTAATCTTGGAACCTCCTGACTCAGAATACTGCTACCTTCTCACTGCCATAGGAATGCAGCTAGTTGACAGCTGGCCTCAAGACATCCTTCCCTGTGAGAGCTGAGGACAGGGCAGAACCCTCCCGCATGCTGCCTGACTGTAGGAGTAGCTGCTAACATCCTTATGTTAGTGGCTGGGAGAGGTTGCGGGAAAAGCATGTGTGAGCACTGGGCCTGAACTCCCGTGTACCTGAGTTGAATACAGCGATTTCCAACGGCTTTCCTCAACCAGAGTGTAGCTAGGTTCCAAATCCCATGTACGAGCGGGTAGAAGACATCTGCCTCCCATGCATACACACTTCTGAGAGTTGAGCTTATGGCCTGTACCTCCACATCCAGCCTGCTGGTACCCTTGGCTTCTAAAAGGCCTAGGCTCGCTGTTTGGCGGAAGTGCTGGGAGAGGTAATTGGAATCACCCGGCACACAAGACTAGTGCCTCCAAGCTCAGTTCAGCGATTTCCTAGTAATTCCTGTGGTAGACTGGTGCTACATACTAAGTTCCATACGTGAGAGGGTAGCTGAACGCCTTGTCCAAAACCATCTTACTTCTGTGAGTTGAGCTCAGCCTCAGTCCCTCACAGTTCCACACTGCCTGCAGAGTGAGTTTCGCAGGTCTTCAGCAGAGACGTTTGCCAGAGGCTTCTGAGACGTAGGGTAACAATGCAGACCTGGAGGGTATCCGCAGGTGCAGTCGACTGGTAATCTTGGAACCTCCTGACTCAGAATACTGCTACCTTTTCACTGCCATAGGAATGCAGCTAGTTGACAGCTGGCTTCAAGACATGCTTCCCTGTGAGAGCTGAGGACAGGGCAGAACCCTCCCGCATGCTGCCTGACTGTAGGAGTAGCTGCTAACATCCTTATGTTAGTGGCTGGGAGAGGTTGCGGGAAATGCATGTGTGAGCACTGGGCCTGAAATCCCGTGTATCTGAGTTGAATACAGAGATTTCGAACGGCTTTCCTCAACCAGAGTGTAGCTAGTTTCCAAATCCCATGTACGAGCGGGTAGCAGACATCTGCCTCCCATGCATACACACTTTTGAGAGTTGAGCTTATGGCCTGTACCTCCACAGCCAGCCTGCTGGTACCCTTGGCTTCTAAAAGGCCTAGGCTCGCTGTTTGACGGAAGTGCTGGGAGAGGTAATTGGAATCTCCCGGCACACAAGACGAGTGCCTCCAAGCTCAGTTCAGCGATTTCTTAGTAATTCCTGTGGTAGACTGGTGCTACATACTAATTTCCATACGTGAGAGGGTAGCTGAACGCCTTGTCCAAATCCATCTTACTTCTGAGAGTTGAGCTCAGCCTCCGTCCCTCACAGTTCGACACTGCCTGCAGAGTGATTTTCGCAGGTCTTCAGGAGAGACGTTTGCCAGAGGCTTCTGAGACGCAGGGTAACAATGCACACCTGCAGGGTATCCCCAGGTGCAGTCGACTGGTAATCTTGGAACCTCCTGACTCAGAATACTGCTACCTTCTCACTTCCATAGGAATGCAGCTAGTTGACAGCTGGCTTCAAGACATGCTTCCCTGTGAGAGCTGAGGACAGGGCAGAACCCTCCCGCATGCTGCCTGACTATAGGAGTAGCTGCTAACATCCTTATGTTAGTGGCTGGGAGAAGTTGCGGGAAAAGCATGTGTGAGCACTGGGCCTGAACTCCCGTGTACCTGAGTTGAATACAGCGATTTCCAACGGCTTTCCTCAACCAGAGTGTAGCTAGGTTCCAAATCCCATGTACGAGCGGGTAGCAGACATCTGCGTCCCATGCATACACACTTCTGAGAGTTGAGCTTATGGCCTGTACCTCCACAGCCAGCCTGCTGGTACCCTTGGCTTCCAAAAGGCCTAGGCTCGCTGATTGGCGGAAGTGCTGGGAGAGGTAATTGGAATCACCCGGCACACAAGACTAGTGCCTCCAAGCTCAGTTCAGCGATTTCCTAGTAATTCCTGTGTTAGACTGGTGCTACATACTAAGTTCCATACGTGAGAGGGTAGCTGAACGCCTTGTCCAAAACCATCTTACTTCTGAGAGTTGAGCTCAGCCTCAGTCCCTCACAGTTCCACACTGCCTGCAGAGTGAGTTTCGCAGGTCTTCAGCAGAGACGTTTGCCAGAGGCTTCTGAGACGCAGGGTAACAATGCAGACCTGGAGGGTATCCGCAGGTGCAGTCGACTGGTAATCTTGGAACCTCCTGACTCAGAATACTGCTACCTTCTCACTGCCATAGGAATGCAGCTAGTTGACAGCTGGCTTCAAGACATGCTTCCCTGTGAGAGCTGAGGACAGGGCAGAACCCTCCCGCATGCTGCCTGACTGTAGGAGTAGCTGCTAACATCCTTATGTTAGTGGCTGGGAGAGGTTGCGGGAAATGCATGTGTGAGCACTGGGCCTGAACTCCCGTGTATCTGAGTTGAATACAGCGATTTCCAACGGCTTTCCTCAACCAGAGTGTAGCTAGGTTCCAAATCCCATGTACGAGAGGGTAGCAGACATCTGCCTCCCATGCATACACACTTCTGAGAGTTGAGCTTATGGCCTGTACCTCCACAGCCAGCCTGCTGGTACCCTTGGCTTCTAAAAGGCCTAGGCTCGCTGTTTGACGGAAGTGCTGGGAGAGGTAATTGGAATCTCCCGGCACACAAGACGAGTGCCTCCAAGCTCAATTCACGATTTCCCAGTAATTCTTGTGGTAGACAGGTGCTACATACTAAGTTCCATATGTGAGAAGGTAGCTGAACGCCTTGTCCAAAAGCATCTTACTTCTGAGAGTTGAGCACACCCTCAGTCCCTCACACTTCCACACTGCCTGCAGAGTGAGTTTCACACGTCTAAACCCAGGACGATTGCCAGAGGCTTCTGAGTACAAGTTAACAATGCGGACCTGGAGGGTATCTCCAGGTGCAGTAGAGTGGTAATCTTGGAACCTCCTGACTCAGAGTACTGCTACCTTCTCACTGCCATAGGAATGCAGCTAGTTGACAGCTGGCTTCAAGACATGCTTCCCTGTGAGAGCTGAGGATAGGGCAGAACCCTCCCGCATGCTGCCTGACTGTAGGAGTAGCTGCTAACATCCTAATGTTAGTGGCTGGGAGAGGTTGCGGGAAAAGCATGTGTGAGCACTGGGCCTGAACTCCCGTGTACCTGAGTTGAATATAGCGATTTCCAACGGCTTTCCTCAACCAGAGTGTAGCTAGGTTCCAAATCCCATGTACGAGCGCGTAGCAGACATCTGCGTCCCATGCATACACACTTCTGAGAGTTTAGCTTATGGCCTGTACCTCCACATCCAGCCTGCTGGTACCCTTGGCTTCTAAAAGGCCTAGGCTCGCTGTTTGGCGGAAGTGCTGGGAGAGGTAATTGGAATCACCCGGCACACAAGACTAGTGCCTCCAAGCTCAGTTCAGTGATTTCCTAGTAATTCCTGTGGTAGACTGGTGGTACATACTAAGTTCCATACGTGAGAGGGTAGCTGAACGCCTTGTCCAAAACCATCTTACTTCTGAGAGTTGAGCTCAGCCTCAGTCCCTCACAGTTCCACACTGCCTGCAGAGTGAGTTTCGCAGGTCTTCAGCAGAGACGTTTGCCAGAGGCTTCTGAGACGCAGGGTAACAATGCAGACCTGGAGGGTATCCCCAGGTGCAGTCGACTGGTAATCTTGGAACCTCCTGACTCAGAATACTGCTACCTTCTCACTGCCATAGGAATGCAGCTAGTTGAGAGCTGGCATCAAGACTTGCTTCCCTGTGAGAGCTGAGGACATGGCAGAACCCTCCCGCATGCTGCCTGACTGTAGGAGTAGCTGCTAACATCCTTATGTTAGTGGCTGGGAGAGGTTGCGGGAAAATCATGTGTGAGCACTGGGCCTGAACTCCCGTGTATCTGAGTTGAATACAGCGATTTCCAACGGCTTTCCTCAACCAGAGTGTAGCTAGGTTCCAAATCCCATGTACGAGCGGGTAGCAGACATCTGCCTCCCATGCATACACACTTCTGAGAGTTGAGCTTATGGCCTGTACCTCCACAGCCAGCCTGCTGGTACCCTTGGCTTCTAAAAGGCCTAGGCTCGCTGTTTGACGGAAGTGCTGGGAGAGGTAATTGGAATCTCCCGGCACACAAGACGAGTGCCTCCAAGCTCAATTCACGATTTCCCAGTAATTCTTGTGGTAGACAGGTGCTACATACTAAGTTCCATATGTGAGAAGGTAGCTGAACGCCTTGTCCAAAAGCATCTTACTTCTGAGAGTTGAGAACACCCTCAGTCCCTCACACTTCCACACTGCCTGGAGAGTGAGTTTCACACGTCTTCACCAGGACGATTGCCAGAGGCTTCTGAGTACATGTTAACAATGCAGACCTGGAGGGTATCTCCAGGTGCAGTAGAGCGGTAATCTTGGAACCTCCTGACTCAGAGTACTGCTACCTTCTCACTGCCATAGGAATGCAGCTAGTTGACAGCTGGCTTCAAGACATGCTTCCCTGTGAGAGCTGAGGACAGGGCAGAACCCTCCCGCATGCTGCCTGACTGTAGGAGTAGCTGCTAACATCCTAATGTTAGTGGCTGGGAGAGGTTGCGGGAAAAGCATGTGTGAGCACTGGGCCTGAACTCCCGTGTACCTGAGTTGAATACAGCGATTTCCAACGGCTTTCCTCAACCAGAGTGTAGCTAGGTTCCAAATCCCATGTACGAGCGGGTAGCAGACATCTGCGTCCCATGCATACACACTTCTGAGAGTTGAGCTTATGGCCTGTACCTCCACAGCCAGCCTGCTGGTACCCTTGGCTTCTAAAAGGCCTAGGCTCGCTGTTTGGCGGAAGTGCTGGGAGAGGTAATTGGAATCACCCGGCACACAAGACTAGTGCCTCCTAGCTCAGTTCAGCGATTTCCTAGTAATTCCTGTGTTAGACTGGTGCTACATACTACGTTCCATACGTGAGAGGGTAGCTGAACGCCTTGTCCAAAACCATCTTACTTCGGAGAGTTGAGCTCAGCCTCAGTCCCTCACAGTTCGACACTGCCTGCAGAGTGAGTTTCGCAGGTCTTCAGCAGAGACGTTTGCCAGAGGCTTCTGAGACGCAGAGTAACAATGCAGACCTGGAGGGTATCCCCAGGTGCAGTCGACTGGTAATCTTGGAACCTCCTGACTCAGAATACTGCTACCTTCTCACTGCCATAGGAATGCAGCTATGTGACAGCTGGCTTCAAGACATGCTTCCCTGTGAGAGCTGAGGACAGGGCAGAACCCTCCCGCATGCTGCCTGACTGTAGGAGTAGCTGCTAACATCCTTATGTTAGTGGCTGGGAGAGGTTGCGGGAAAAGCATGTGTGAGCACTGGGCCTGAACTCCCGTGTATCTGAGTTGAATACAGCGATTTCCAACGGCTTTCCTCAACCAGAGTGTAGCTAGGTTCCAAATCCCATGTACGAGCGGGTAGCAGACATCTGCCTCCCATGCATACACACTTCTGAGAGTTGAGCTTATGGCCTGTACCTCCACAGACAGCCTGCTGGTACCCTTGGCTTCTAAAAGGGCTAGGCTCGCTGTTTGACGCAAGTGCTGGGAGAGGTAATTGGAATCACACAGCACACAAGACTAGTGCCTCCAAGCTCAGTTCAGCGATTTCCTAGTAATTCCTGTGGTAGACTGGTGCTACATACTAAGTTCCATACGTGAGAGGGTAGCTGAACGCCTTGTCCAAAACCATCTTACTTCTGAGAGTTGAGCTCAGCCTCAGTCCCTCACAGTTCCACACTGCCTGCAGAGTGAGTTTCGCAGGTCTTCAGCAGAGACGTTTGCCAGAGGCTTCTGAGACGCAGGGTAACAATGCAGACCTGGAGGGTATCCGCAGGTGCAGTCGACTGGTAATCTTGGAACCTCCTGACTCAGAATACTGCTACCTTCTCACTGCCATAGGAATGCAGCTAGTTGACAGCTGGCTTCAAGACATGCTTCCCTGTGAGAGCTGAGGACAGGGCAGAACCCTCCAGCATGCTGCCTGACTGTAGGAGTAGCTGCTAACATCCTTATGTTAGTGGCTGGGAGAGGTTGCGGGAAAAGCATGTGTGAGCACTGGGCCTGAACTCCCGTGTATCTCAGTTGAATACAGCGATTTCCAACGGCTTTCCTCAACCAGAGTGTAGCTAGGTTCCAAATCCCATGTACGAGCGGGTAGCAGACATCTGCCTCCCATGCATACACACTTCTGAGAGTTGAGCTTATGGCCTGTACCTCCACAGCCAGCCTGCTGGTACCCTTGGCTTCTAAAAGGCCTAGGCTCTCTGTTTGACGGAAGTGCTGGGAGAGGTAATTGGAATCTCCCGGCACACAAGACGAGTGCCTCCAAGCTCAATTCACGATTTCCCAGTAATTCTTGTGGTAGACAGGTGCTACATACTAAGTTCCATAATTGAGAAGGTAGCTGAACGCCTTGTCCAAAAGCATCTTTCTTCTGAATGTTGAGCACACCCTCAGACCCTCACACTTCCACACTGCCTGCAGAGTGAGTTTCACACGTCTTCACCAGGACGATTGCCAGAGGCTTCTGAGTACAAGTTAACAATGCAGACCTGGAGGGTATCCCCAGGTGCAGTCGACTGGTAATCTTGGAACCTCCTGACTCAGAATACTGCTACCTTCTCACTGCCATAGGAATGCAGCTAGTTGACAGCTGGCTTCAAGACATGCTTCCCTGTGAGAGCTGAGGACAGGGCAGAACCCTCCCGCATGCTGCCTGACTGTAGGAGTAGCTGCTAACATCCTTATGTTAGTGGCTGGGAGAGGTTGCGGGAAAAGCATGTGTGAGCACTGGGCCTGAACTCCCGTGTATCTGAGTTGAATACAGCGATTTCCAACGGCTTTCCTCAACCAGAGTGTAGCTAGGTTCCAAATCCCATGTACGAGCGGGTAGCAGACATCTGCCTCCCATGCATACACACTTCTGAGAGTTGAGCTTATGGCCTGTACCTCCACAGCCAGCCTGCTGGTACCCTTGGCTTCTAAAAGGCCTAGGCTCGCTGTTTGACGGAAGTGCTGGGAGAGGTAATTGGAATCTCCCGGCACACAAGACGAGTGCCTCCAAGCTCAATTCACGATTTCCCAGTAATTCTTGTGGTAGACAGGTGCTACATACTAAGTTCCATATGTGAGAAGGTAGCTGAACGCCTTGTCCAAAAGCATCTTACTTCTGAGAGTTGAGAACACCCTCAGTCCCTCACACTTCCACACTGCCTGGAGAGTGAGTTTCACACGTCTTCACCAGGACGATTGCCAGAGGCTTCTGAGTACATGTTAACAATGCAGACCTGGAGGGTATCTCCAGGTGCAGTAGAGCGGTAATCTTGGAACCTCCTGACTCAGAGTACTGCTACCTTCTCACTGCCATAGGAATGCAGCTAGTTGACAGCTGGCTTCAAGACATGCTTCCCTGTGAGAGCTGAGGACAGGGCAGAACCCTCCCGCATGCTGCCTGACTGTAGGAGTAGCTGCTAACATCCTAATGTTAGTGGCTGGGAGAGGTTGCGGGAAAAGCATGTGTGAGCACTGGGCCTGAACTCCCGTGTACCTGAGTTGAATACAGCGATTTCCAACGGCTTTCCTCAACCAGAGTGTAGCTAGGTTCCAAATCCCATGTACGAGCGGGTAGCAGACATCTGCGTCCCATGCATACACACTTCTGAGAGTTGAGCTTATGGCCTGTACCTCCACAGCCAGCCTGCTGGTACCCTTGGCTTCTAAAAGGCCTAGGCTCGCTGTTTGGCGGAAGTGCTGGGAGAGGTAATTGGAATCACCCGGCACACAAGACTAGTGCCTCCTAGCTCAGTTCAGCGATTTCCTAGTAATTCCTGTGTTAGACTGGTGCTACATACTACGTTCCATACGTGAGAGGGTAGCTGAACGCCTTGTCCAAAACCATCTTACTTCGGAGAGTTGAGCTCAGCCTCAGTCCCTCACAGTTCGACACTGCCTGCAGAGTGAGTTTCGCAGGTCTTCAGCAGAGACGTTTGCCAGAGGCTTCTGAGACGCAGAGTAACAATGCAGACCTGGAGGGTATCCCCAGGTGCAGTCGACTGGTAATCTTGGAACCTCCTGACTCAGAATACTGCTACCTTCTCACTGCCATAGGAATGCAGCTATGTGACAGCTGGCTTCAAGACATGCTTCCCTGTGAGAGCTGAGGACAGGGAAGAACCCTCCCGCATGCTGCCTGACTGTAGGAGTAGCTGCTAACATCCTTATGTTAGTGGCTGGGAGAGGTTGCGGGAAAAGCATGTGTGAGCACTGGGCCTGAACTCCCGTGTATCTGAGTTGAATACAGCGATTTCCAACGGCTTTCCTCAACCAGAGTGTAGCTAGGTTCCAAATCCCATGTACGAGCGGGTAGCAGACATCTGCCTCCCATGCATACACACTTCTGAGAGTTGAGCTTATGGCCTGTACCTCCACAGACAGCCTGCTGGTACCCTTGGCTTCTAAAAGGGCTAGGCTCGCTGTTTGACGCAAGTGCTGGGAGAGGTAATTGGAATCACACAGCACACAAGACTAGTGCCTCCAAGCTCAGTTCAGCGATTTCCTAGTAATTCCTGTGGTAGACTGGTGCTACATACTAAGTTCCATACGTGAGAGGGTAGCTGAACGCCTTGTCCAAAACCATCTTACTTCTGAGAGTTGAGCTCAGCCTCAGTCCCTCACAGTTCCACACTGCCTGCAGAGTGAGTTTCGCAGGTCTTCAGCAGAGACGTTTGCCAGAGGCTTCTGAGACGCAGGGTAACAATGCAGACCTGGAGGGTATCCGCAGGTGCAGTCGACTGGTAATCTTGGAACCTCCTGACTCAGAATACTGCTACCTTCTCACTGCCATAGGAATGCAGCTAGTTGACTGCTGGCTTCAAGACATGCTTCCCTGTGAGAGCTGAGGACAGGGCAGAACCCTCCCGCATGCTGCCTGACTGTAGGAGTAGCTGCTAACATCCTTATGTTAGTGGCTGGGAGAGGTTGCGGGAAAAGCATGTGTGAGCACTGGGCCTGAACTCCCGTGTATCTCAGTTGAATACAGCGATTTCCAACGGCTTTCCTCAACCAGAGTGTAGCTAGGTTCCAAATCCCATGTACGAGCGGGTAGCAGACATCTGCCTCCCATGCATACACACTTCTGAGAGTTGAGCTTATGGCCTGTACCTCCACAGCCAGCCTGCTGGTACCCTTGGCTTCTAAAAGGCCTAGGCTCTCTGTTTGACGGAAGTGCTGGGAGAGGTAATTGGAATCTCCCGGCACACAAGACGAGTGCCTCCAAGCTCAATTCACGATTTCCCAGTAATTCTTGTGGTAGACAGGTGCTACATACTAAGTTCCATAATTGAGAAGGTAGCTGAACGCCTTGTCCAAAAGCATCTTTCTTCTGAGAGTTGAGCACACCCTCAGACCCTCACACTTCCACACTGCCTGCAGAGTGAGTTTCACACGTCTTCACCAGGACGATTGCCAGAGGCTTCTGAGTACAAGTTAACAATGCAGACCTGGAGGGTATCCCCAGGTGCAGTCGACTGGTAATCTTGGAACCTCCTGACTCAGAATACTGCTACCTTCTCACTGCCATAGGAATGCAGCTAGTTGACAGCTGGCTTCAAGACATGCTTCCCTGTGAGAGCTGAGGACAGGGCAGAACCCTCCCGCATGCTGCCTGACTGTAGGAGTAGCTGCTAACATCCTTATGTTAGTGGCTGGGAGAGGTTGCGGGAAAAGCATGTGTGAGCACTGGGCCTGAACTCCCGTGTATCTGAGTTGAATACAGCGATTTCCAACGGCTTTCCTCAACCAGAGTGTAGCTAGGTTCCAAATCCCATGTACGAGCGGGTACCAGACATCTGCCTCCCATGCATACACACTTCTGAGAGTTGAGCTTATGGCCTGTACCTCCACAGACAGCCTGCTGGTACCCTTGGCTTCTAAAAGGCCTAGGCTCGCTGTTTGACGCAAGTGCTGGGAGAGGTAATTGGAATCACACAGCACACAAGACTAGTGCCTCCAAGCTCAGTTCAGTGATTTCCTAGTAATTCCTGTGGTAGACTGGTGCTACATACTAAGTTCCATACGTGAGAGGGTAGCTGAACGCCTTGTCCAAAACCATCTTACTTCTGAGAGTTGAGCTCGGCCTCAGTCCCTCACAGTTCCACACTGCCTGCAGAGTGAGTTTCGCAGGTCTTCAGCAGAGACGTTTGCCAGAGGCTTCTGAGACGCAGGGTAACAATGCAGACCTGGAGGGTATCCGCAGGTGCAGTCGACTGGTAATCTTGGAACCTCCTGACTCAGAATACTGCTACCTTCTCACTGCCATAGGAATGCAGCTAGTTGACAGCTGGCTTCAAGACATGCTTCCCTGTGAGAGCTTAGGACACGGCAGAACCCTCCCGCATGCTGCCTGACTGTAGGAGTAGCTGCTAACATCCTTATGTTAGTAGCTGGGAGAGGTTGCGGGAAAAGCATGTGTGAGCACTGGGCCTGAACTCCCGTGTATCTGAGTTGAATACACCGATTTCCAACGGCTTTCCTCAACCAGAGTGTAGCTAGTTTCCAAATCCCATGTACGAGCCGGTAGCAGACATCTGCCTCCCACGCATACACACTTCTGAGAGTTGAGCTTATGGCCTGTACCTCCACAGCCAGCCTCCTGGTACCCTTGGGTTCTAAAAGGCCTAGGCTCTCTGTTTGACGGAAATGCTGGGAGAGGTAATTGGAATCTCCCGGCACACAAGACGAGTGCCTCCAAGCTCAATTCACGATTTCCCAGTAATTCTTGTGGTAGACAGGTGCTACATACTAAGTTCCATATGTGAGAAGGTAGCTGAACGCCTTGTCCAAAAGCATCTTACTTCTGAGAGTTGAGCACACCCTCAGTCCCTCACACTTCCACACTGCCTGCAGAGTGAGTTTCACACGTCTTCACCAGGACGATTGCCAGAGGCTTCTGAGTACAAGTTAACAATGCAGACCTGGAGGGTATCTCCAGGTGCAGTAGAGTGGTAATCTTGGAACCTCCTGACTCAGAGTACTGCTACCTTCTCACTGCCATAGGAATGCAGCTAGTTGACAGCTGGCTTCAAGACATGCTTCCCAGTGAGAGCTGAGGACAGGGCAGAACCCTCCCGCATCCTGCCTGACTGTAGGAGTAGCTGCTAACATCCTAATGTTAGTGGCTGGGAGAGGTTGCGGGAAAAGCATGTGTGAGCACTGGGCCTGAACTCCCGTGTATCTGAGTTGAATACAGCGATTTCCAATGGCCTTCTTCAATCACAGTGTAGCTAGGTTCCAACTCCCATGTCCGACTGGGTAGGAGACATCTGCCTCCCATGCATACACACTTCTGAGAGTTGAGCTTATGGCCTGTACCTCCACATCCAGCCTGCTGGTACCCTTGGCTTCTAAAAGGCCTAGGCTCGCTGTTTGACCGAAGTGCTGGGAGAGGTAATTGGAATCACCCGGCACACAAGACTAGTGCCTCCAAGCTCAGTTCAGCGATTTCCTAGTAATTCCTGTGGTAGACTGGTGCTACATACTAAGTTCCATATGTGAGAGGGTAGCTGAACGCCTTGTCCAAAACCATCTTACTTCGGAGAGTTGAGCTCAGCCTCGGTCCCTCACAGTTCCACACTGCCTGCAGAGTGAGTTTCGCAGGTCTTCAGCAGAGACGTTTGCCAGAGGCTTCTGAGACGCAGGGTAACAATGCAGACCTGGTGGGTATCCCCAGGTGCAGTCGACTGGTAATCTTGGAACCTCCTGACTCAGAATACTGCTACCTTCTCACTGCCATAGGAATGCAGCTAGTTGACAGCTGGCTTCAAGACATGCTTCCCTGTGAGAGCTGAGGACAGGGCAGAACCCTCCCGCATGCTGCCTGACTGTAGGAGTAGCTGCTAACATCCTTATGTTAGTGGCTGGGATAGGTTGCGGGAAAAGCATGTGTGAGCACTGGGCCTGAACTCCCGTGTATCTGAGTTGAATACAGCGATTTCCAACGGCTTTCCTCAACCAGAGTGTAGCTAGGGTCCAAATCCCATGTACGAGGGGGTAGCAGATATCTGCCTCCCATGCATACACACTTTTGAGAGTTGAGCTTATGGCCTGTACCTCCACATCCAGCCTGCTGGTACCCTTGGCTTCTAAATGGCCTAGGCTCGCTGTTTGACGGAAGTGCTGGGAGAGGTAATTGGAATCACCCGGCACACAAGACTAGTGCCTCCAAGCTCAGTTCAGCGATTTCTTAGTAATTCCTGTGGTAGACTGGTGCTACATACTAAGTTCCATACGTGAGAGGTTAGCTGAACGCCTTGTCCAAAACCATCTTACTTCTGAGAGTTGAGCTCATCCTCAGTCCCTCACAGTTCCACACTGCCTGCAGAGTGAGTTTCGCAGGTCTTCAGCAGAGACGTTTGCCAGAGGCTTCTGAGACGCAGGGTAACAATGCAGACCTGGAGGGTATCACCAGGTGCAGTCGACTGGTAATCTTGGAACCTCCTGACTCAGAATACTGCTACCTTCTCACTGCCATAGGAATGCAGCCAGTTGACAGCTGGCTTCAAGACATGCTTCCCTGTGAGAGCTGAGGACAGGGCAGAACCCTCCCGCATGCTGCCTGACTGTAGGAGTAGCTGCTAACATCCTTAGGTTAGTGGCTGGGAGAGGTTGCGGGAAAAGCATGTGTGAGCACTGGGCCTGAACTCCCGTGTATCTGAGTTGAATACAGCGATTTCCAACGGCTTTCCTCAACCAGAGTGTAGCTAGGTTCCAAATCCCATGTACGAGCGGGTAGCAGACATCTACCTCCCATGCATACAAACTTCTTAGAGTTGAGCTTATGGCCTGTACCTCCACGTCCAGCCTGCTGGTACCCTTGGCTTCTAAAAGGCCTAGGCTCGCTGTTTGACGGAAGTGCTGGGAGAGGTAATTGGAATCTCCCGGCACACAAGACGAGTGCCTCCAAGCTCAATTCACGATTTCCCAGTAATTCTTGTGGTAGACTGGTGCTACATACTAAGTTCCATACGTGAGAGGGTAGCTGAACGCCTTGTCCAAAACCATCTTACTTCTGAGAGTTGAGCTCCGCCTCACTCCCTCACAGTTCCACACTGCCTGCAGAGTGAGTTTCGCAGTCTTCAGCAGAGACGATGGCAGAGGCTTCTGAGACGCAGGGTAACAATGCAGACCTGGAGGGTATCCCCAGGTGCCATCGACTGGTAATCTTGGAACCTCCTGACTCAGAATACTGCTACCTTCTCACTGCCATAGGAATGCAGCTAGTTGACAGCTGGCTTCAAGACATGCTTCCCTGTGAGAGCTGAGGACAGGGCAGAACCCTCCCGCATGCTGCCTGACTGTAGGAGTAGCTGCTAACATCCTTATGTTAGTGGCTGGGATAGGTTGCGGGAAAAGCATGTGTGAGCACTGGGCCTGAACTCCCGTGTATCTGAGTTGAATACAGCGATTTCCAACGGCTTTCCTCAACCAGAGTGTAGCTAGGGTCCAAATCCCATGTACGAGGGGGTAGCAGACATCTGCCTCCCATGCATACACACTTCTGAGAGTTGAGCTTATGGCCTGTACCTCCACATCCAGCCTGCTGGTACCCTTGGCTTCTAAATGGCCTAGGCTCGCTGTTTGACGCAAGTGCTGGGAGAGGTAATTGGAATCACCCGGCACACAAGACTAGTGCCTCCAAGCTCAGTTCAGCGATTTCCTAGTAATTCCTGTGGTAGACTGGTGCTACATACTAAGTTCCATACGTGAGAGGGTAGCTGAACGCCTTGTCCAAAACCATCTTACTTCTGAGAGTTGAGCTCAGCCTCAGTCCCTCACAGTTCCACACTGCCTGCAGAGTGAGTTTCGCAGGTCTTCAGCAGAGACGTTTGCCAGAGGCTTCTGAGACGCAGGGTAACAATGCAGACCTGGAGGGTATCACCAGGTGCAGTCGACTGGTAATCTTGGAACCTCCTGACTCAGAATACTGCTACCTTCTCACTGCCATAGGAATGCAGCCAGTTGACAGCTGGCTTCAAGACATGCTTCCCTGTGAGAGCTGAGGACAGGGCAGAACCCTCCCGCATGCTGCCTGACTGTAGGAGTATCTGCTAACATCCTTATGTTAGTGGCTGGGAGAGGTTGCGGGAAAAGCATGTGTGAGCACTGGGCCTGAACTCCCGTGTATCTGAGTTGAATACAGCGATTTCCAACGGCTTTCCTCAACCAGAGTGTAGCTAGGTTCCAAATCCCATGTACGAGCGGGTAGCAGACATCTGCCTCCCATGCATACACACTTCTGAGAGTTGAGCTTATGGCCTGTACCTCCACAGCCAGCCTGCTGGTACCCTTGGCTTCTAAAAGGCCTAGGCTCGCTGTTTGACGGAAGTGCTGGGAGAGGTAATTGGAATCTCCCGGCACACAAGACGAGTGCCTCCAAGCTCAATTCACGATTTCCCAGTAATTCTTGTGGTAGACAGGTGCTACATACTAAGTTCCATATGTGAGAAGGTAGCTGAACGCCTTGTCCAAAAGCATCTTACTTCTGAGAGTTGAGCACACCCTCATTCCCTCACACTTCCACACTGCCTGCAGAGTGAGTTTCACACGTCTTCACCAGGACGATTGCCAGAGGCTTCTGAGTACAAGTTAACAATGCAGACCTGGAGGGTATCTCCAGGTGCAGTAGAGTGGTAATCTTGGAACCTCCTGACTCAGAGTACTGCTACCTTCTCACTGCCATAGGAATGCAGCTAGTTGACAGCTGGCTTCAAGACATGCTTCCCTGTGAGAGCTGAGGACAGGGCAGAACCCTCCCGCATCCTGCCTGACTGTAGGAGTAGCTGCTAACATCCTAATGTTAGTGGCTGGGAGTAGTTGCGGGAAAAGCATGTGTGAACACTGGGCCTGAACTCCCGTGTATCTGAGTTGAATACAGCGATTTCCAATGGCCTTCTTCAATCACAGTGTAGCTAGGTTCCAACTCCCATGTCCGACTGGGTAGCAGACATCTGCCTCCCATGCATACACACTTCTGAGAGTTGAGCTTATGGCCTGTACCTCCACATCCAGCCTGCTGGTACCATTGGCTTCTAAAAGGCCTAGGCTCGCTGTTTGACGGAAGTGCGGGGAGAGGTAATTGGAATCACCCGGCACACAAGACTAGTGCCTCCAAGCTCAGTTCAGCGATTTCCTAGTAATTCCTGTGGTAGACTGGTGCTACATACTAAGTTCCATACGTGAGAGGGTAGCTGAACGCCTTGTCCAAAACCATCTTACTTCTGAGAGTTGAGCTCAGCCTCAGTCCCTCACAGTTCGACACTGCCTGCAGAGTGATTTTCGCAGGTCTTCAGCAGAGACGTTTGCCAGAGGCTTCTGAGACGCAGGGTAACAATGCAGACCTGGAGGGTATCCCCAGGTGCAGTCGACTGGTAATCTTGGAACCTCCTGACTCAGAATACTGCTACCTTCTCACTGCCATAGGAATGCAGCTAGTTGACAGCTGGCTTCAAAACATGCTTCCCTGTGAGAGCTGAGGACAGGGCAGAACCCTCCCGCATGCTGCCTGACTGAAGGAGTAGCTGCTAACATCCTTATGTTAGTGGCTGGGAGAGGTTGCGGGAAAAGCATGTGTGAGCACTGGGCCTGAACTCCCGTGTACCTGAGTTGAATACAGCGATTTCCAACGGCTTTCCTCAACCAGAGTGTAGCTAGGTTCCAAATCCCATGTACGAGCGGGTAGCAGACATCTGCCTCCCATGCATACACACTTCTGAGAGTTGAGCTTATGGCCTGTACCTCCACAGCCAGCCTGCTGGTACCCTTGGCTTCTAAAAGGCCTAGGCTCGCTGTTTGGCGGAAGTGCTGGGAGAGGTAATTGGAATCACCCGGCACACAAGACTAGTGCCTCCAAGCTCAGTTCAGCGATTTCCTAGTAATTCCTGTGGTAGACTGGTGCTACATACTAAGTTCCATACGTGAGAGGGTAGCTGAACGCCTTGTCCAAAACCATCTTACTTCTGAGAGTTGAGCTCAGCCTCAGTCCCTCACAGTTCCACACTGCCTTCGGAGTGAGTTTCGCAGGTCTTCAGCAGAGACGTTTGCCAGAGGCTTCTGAGACGCAGGGTAACAATGCAGACCTAGAGGGTATCCCCAGGTGCAGTCGACTGGTAATCTTGGAACCTCCTGACTGAGAATACTGCTACCTTCTCACTGCCATAGGAATGCAGCTAGTTGACAGCTGGCTTCAAGACATGCTTCCCTGTGAGAGCTGAGGACAGGGCAGAAACCTCCCGCATGCTGCCTGACTGTATGAGTAGCTGCTAACATCCTTATGTTAGTGGCTGGGAGAGGTTGCGGGAAAAGCATGTGTGAGCACTGGGCCTGAACTCCCGTGTATCTGAGTTGAATACAGCGATTTCCAACGGCTTTCCTCAACCAGAGTGTAGCTAGGTTCCAAATCCCATGTACGAGCGGGTAGCAGACATCTGCCTCCCATGCATACACACTTCTGAGAGTTGAGCTTATGGCCTGTACCTCCACAGCCAGCCTGCTGGTACCCTTGGCTTCTAAAAGGCCTAGGCTCGTTGTTTGACGGAAGTGCTGGGAGAGGTAATTGGAATGTCCCGGCACACAAGACGAGTGCCTCCAATCTTAATTCACGATTTTCCAGTAATTCTTGTGGTAGACAGGTGCTACATACTAAGTTCCATATGTGAGAAGGTAGCTGAACGCCTTGTCCAAAAGCATCTTTCTTCTGAGAGTTGAGCACACCCTCAGTCCCTCACACTTCCACACTGCCTGCAGAGTGAGTTTCACACGTCTTCACCAGGACGATTGCCAGAGGCTTCTGAGTACAAGTTAACAATGCAGACCTGGAGGGTATCTCCAGGTGCAGTAGAGTGGTAATCTTGGAACCTCCTGACTCAGAGTACTGCTACCTTCTCACTGCCATAGGAATGCAGCTAGTTGACAGCTGGCTTCAAGACATGCTTCCCTGTGAGAGCTGAGGACAGGGCAGAACCCTCCCGCATCCTGCCTGACTGTAGGAGTAGCTGCTAACATCCTAATGTTAGTGGCTGGGAGAGGTTGCGGGAAAAGCATGTGTGAGCACTGGGCCTGAACTCCCGTGTACCTGAGTTGAATAGAGCGATTCCAATGGCCTTCTTCAATCACAGTGTAGCTAGGTTCCAACTCCCATGTCCGAGTGGGTAGCAGACATCTGCCTCCCATGCATACACACTTCTGAGAGTTGAGCTTATGGCCTGTACCTCCACATCCAGCCTGCTGTTACCCTTGGCTTCTAAAAGGCCTAGGCTCGCTGTTTGACGGAAGTGCTGGGAGAGGTAATTGGAATCACCCGGCACACAAGACTAGTGCCTCCAAGCTCAGTTCAGCGATTTCCTAGTAATTCCTGTGGTAGACTGGTGCTACATACTAAGTTCCATACGTGAGAGGGTAGCTGAACGCCTTGTCCAAAACCATCTTACTTCTGAGAGTTGAGCTCAGCCTCAGTCCCTCACAGTTCCACACTGCCTGCAGAGTGAGTTTCGCAGGTCTTCAGCAGAGACGTTTGCCAGAGGCTTCTGAGATGCAGGGTAACAATGCAGACCTGGAGGGTATCCCCAGGTGCCGTCGACTGGTAATCTTGGAACCTCCTGACTCAGAATACTCCTACCTTCTCACTGCCATAGGAATGCAGCTAGTTGACAGCTGGCTTCAAGACATGCTTCCCTGTGAGAGCTGAGGACAGGGCAGAACCCTCCCGCATGCTGCCTGACTGTAGGAGTAGCTGCTAACATCCTTATGTTAGTGGCTGGGATAGGTTGCGGGAAAAGCATGTGTGAGCACTGGGCCTGAACTCCCGTGTATCTGAGTTGAATACAGCGATTTCCAACGGCTTTCCTCAACCAGAGTGTAGCTAGGGTCCAAATCCCATGTACGAGGGGGTAGCAGACATCTGCCTCCCATGCATACACACTTCTGAGAGTTGAGCTTATGGCCTGTACCTCCACATCCAGCCTGCTGGTACCCTTGGCTTCTAAAAGGCCTAGGCTCGCTGTTTGACGGAAGTGCTGGGAGAGGTAATTGGAATCACCCGGCACACAAGACTAGTGCCTCCAAGCTCAGTTCAGCGATTTCCTAGTAATTCCTGTGGTAGACTGGTGCTACATACTAAGTTCCATACGTGAGAGGGTAGCTGAACGCCTTGTCCAAAACCATCTTACTTCTGAGAGTTGAGCTCAGCCTCAGTCCCTCACAGTTCCACACTGCCTGCAGAGTGAGTTTCGCAGGTCTTCAGCAGAGACGTTTGCCAGAGGCTTCTGAGACGCAGGGTAACAATGCAGACCTGGAGGGTATCCCCAGGTGCAGTCGACTGGTAATCTTGGAACCTCCTGACTCAGAATACTGCTACCTTCTCACTGCCATAGGAATGCAGCCAGTTGACAGCTGGCTTCAAGACATGCTTCCCTGTGAGAGCTGAGGACAGGGCAGAACCCTCCCGCATGCTGCCTGACTGTAGGAGTAGCTGCTAACATCCTTATGTTAGTGGCTGGGAGAGGTTGCGGGAAAAGCATGTGTGAGCACTGGGCCTGAACTCCCGTGTATCTGAGTTGAATACAGCGATTTCCAACGGCTTTCCTCAACCAGAGTGTAGCTAGGTTCCAAATCCCATGTACGAGCGGGTAGCAGACATCTACCTCCCATGCATACAAACATCTGAGAGTTGAGCTTATGGCCTGTACCTCTACATCCAGCTTGCTGGTACCCTTGGCTTCTAAAAGGCCTAGGCTCGCTGTTTGACGGAAGTGCTGGGAGAGGTAATTGGAATCTCCCGGCACACAAGACGAGTGCCTCCAAGCTCAATTCACGATTTCCCAGTAATTCTTGTGGTAGACAGGTGCTACATACTAAGTTCCATATGTGAGATGGTAGCTGAACGCCTTGTCCAAAAGCATCTTACTTCTGAGAGTTGAGCCCACCCTCAGTCCCTCACAGTTCCACACTGCCTGCAGAGTGAGTTTCACACGTCTTCACCAGAGACGATAGCCAGAGGCTTCTTAGTACAAGTTAACAATGCAGACCTGGAGGGTATCTCCAGGTGCAGTAGAGTGGTAATCTTGGAACCTCCTGACTCAGAGTACTGCTACCTTCTCACTGCCATAGGAATACAGCTAGTTGACAGCTGGCTTCAAGACATGCTTCCCTGTGAGAGCTGAGGACAGGGCAGAACCCTCCCGCATCCTGCCTGACTGTAGGAGTAGCTGCTAACATCCTAATGTTAGTGGCTGGGAGAGGTTGCGGGAAAAGCATGTGTGAGCACTGGGCCTGAACTCCCGTGTATCTGAGTTGAATACAGCGATTTCCAATGGCCTTCTTCAATCACAGTGTAGCTAGGTTCCAACTCCCATGTCCGAATGGGTAGCAGACATCTGCCTCCCATGCATACACACTTCTGAGAGTTGAGCTTATGGCCTGTATCTCCACATCCAGCCTGCTGGTACCCTTGGCTTCTAAAAGGCCTAGGCTCGCTGTTTGACGGAAGTGCTGGGAGAGGTAATTGGAATCACCCGTCACACAAGACTAGTGCCTCCAAGCTCAGTTCAGCGATTTCCTAGTAATTCCTGTGGTAGACTGGTGCTACATACTAAGTTCCATACGTGAGAGGGTAGGTGAACGCCTTGTCCAAAAGCATCTTACTTCTGAGAGTTGAGCTCAGCCTCAGTCCCTCACAGTTCCACACTGCCTGCAGAGTGAATTTCGCAGGTCTTCAGCAGAGACGTTTGCCAGAGGCTTCTGAGACGCAGGGTAACAATGCAGACCTGGAGGGTATCCCCAGGTGCAGTCGACTGGTAATCTTGGAACCTCCTGACTCAGAATACTGCTACCTTCTCACTGCCATAGGAATGCAGCTAGTTGACAGCTAGCTGGCTTCAAGACATGCTTCCCTGAGAGAGCTGAGGACAGGTCAGAACCCTCCCGCATGCTGCCTGACTGTAGGAGTAGCTGCTAACATCCTTATGTTAGTGGCTGGGAGAGGTTGCGCGAAAAGCATGTGTGAGCACTGGGCCTGAACTCCCGTGTATCTGAGTTGAATACAGCGATTTCCAACGGCTTTCCTCAACCAGAGTGTAGCTATGTTCCAAATCCCATGTACGAGCGGGTAGCAGACATCTGCCTCCCATGCATACACACTTTTGAGAGTTGAGCTTATGGCCTGTACCTCCACATCCAGCCTGCTGGTACCCTTGGCTTCTAAAAGGCCTAGGCTCGCTGTTTGACGGAAGTGCTGGGAGAGGTAATTGGAATCTCCCGGCACACAAGACGAGTGCCTCCAAGCTCAATTCACGATTTCCCAGTAATTCTTGTGGTAGACAGGTGCTACATACTAAGTTCCATATGTGAGAAGGTAGCTGAACGCCTTGTCCAAAAGCATCTTACTTCTGAGAGTTGAGCACACCCTCAGTACCTCACACTTCCACACTGCCTGCAGAGTGAGTTTCACACGTCTTCACCAGAGACGATTGCCAGAGGCTTCTGAGTACAAGTTCACAATGCAGACCTGGAGGGTACTCCAGGTGCAGTAGAGTGGTAATCTTGGAACCTCCTGACTCAGAGTACTGCTACCTTCTCACTGCCATAGGAATGCAGCTAGTTGACAGCTGGCTTCAAGACATGCTTCCCTGTGAGAGCTGAGGACAGGGCAGAACCCTCCCGCATCCTGCCTGACTGTAGGAGTAGCTGCTAACATCCTAATGTTAGTGGCTGGGAGAGGTTGCGGGAAAAGCATGTGTGAGCACTGGGCCTGAACTCACGTGTATCTGAGTTGAATACAGCGATTTCCAATGGCCTTCTTCAATCACAGTGTAGCTAGGTTCCAACTCCCATATCCGAGTGCGTAGCAGACATCTGCCTCCCATGCATACACACTTCTGAGAGTTGAGCTTATGGCCTGTACCTCCACATCCAGCCTGCTGGTACCCTTGGCTTCTAAAAGGCCTAGGCTCGCTGTTTGACGGAAGTGCTGGGAGAGGTAATTGGAATCACCCGGCACACAAGACGAGTGCCTTCAAGCTCAGTTCAGCGATTTCCTAGTAATTCCTGTGGTAGACTGGTGCTACATACTAAGTTCCATACGTGAGAGGTTAGGTGAACGCCTTGTCCAAAACCATCTTACTTCTGAGAGTTGAGCTCAGCCTCAGTCCCTCACAGTTCCACACTGCCTGCAGAGTGAATTTCGCAGGTCTTCAGCAGAGACGTTTGCCAGAGGCTTCTGAGACGCAGGGTAACAATGCAGACCTGGAGGGTATCCCCAGGTGCAGTCGACTGGTAATCTTGGAACCTCCTGACTCAGAATACTGCTACCTTCTCACTGCCATAGGAATGCAGCTAGTTGACAGCTAGCTGGCTTCAAGACATGCTTCCCTGAGAGAGCTGAGGACAGGGCAGAACCCTCCCGCATGCTGCCTGACTGTAGGAGTAGCTGCTAACATCCTTATGTTAGTGGCTGGGAGAGGTTGCGGGAAAAGCATGTGTGAGCACTGGGCCTGAACTCCCGTGTATCTGAGTTGAATACAGCGATTTCCAACGGCTTTCCTCAACCAGAGTGTAGCTAGGTTCCAAATCCCATGTACGAGCGGGTAGCAGACATCTGCCTCCCATGCATACACACTTCTGAGAGTTGAGCTTATGGCCTGTACCTCCACAGCCAGCCTGCTGGTACCCTTGGCTTCTAAAGGCCTAGGCTCGCTGTTTGACGGAAGTGCTGGGAGAGGTAATTGGAATCTCCCGGCACACAAGACGAGTGCCTCCAAGCTCAATTCACGATTTCCCAGTAATTCTTGTGGTAGACAGGTGCTACATACTAAGTTCCATATGTGAGAAGGTAGCTGAACGCCTTGTCCAAAAGCATCCTACTTCTGAGAGTTGAGGCACACCCTCAGTCCCTCACACTTCCACACTGCCTGCACAGTGAGTTTCACACGTCTTCACTAGAGACGATTGCCAGAGGCTTCTGAGTACAAGTTAACAATGCACACCTGGAGGGTACTCCAGGTGCAGTAGAGTGGTAATCTTGGAACCTCCTGACTCAGAGTACTGCTACCTTCTCACTGCCATAGGAATGCAGCTAGTTGACAGCTGGCTTCAAGACATGCTTCCCTGTGAGAGCTGAGGACAGGGCAGAACCCTCCCGCATCCTGCCTGACTGTAGGAGTAGCTGCTAACATCCTAATGTTAGTGGCTGGGAGATGTTGCGGGAAAAGCATGTGTGAGCACTGGGCCTGAACTCCCGTGTATCTGAGTTGAATACAGCGATTTCCAATGGCCTTCTTCAATCACAGTGTAGCTAGGTTCCAACTCCCATGTCCGAGTGGGTAGCAGACATCTGCCTCCCATGCATACACACTTCTGAGAGTTGAGATTATGGCCTGTACCTCCACATCCAGCCTGCTGGTACCCTTGGCTTCTAAAAGGCCTAGGCTCGCTGTTTGACGGAAGTGCTGGGAGAGGTAATTGGAATCACGCGGCACACATGACGAGTGCCTTCAAGCTCAGTTCAGCGATTTCCTAGTAATTCCTGTGGTAGACTGGTGCTACATACTAAGTTCCATACGTGAGAGGGTAGGTGAACGTCTTGTCCAAAACCATCTTACTTCTGAGAGTTGAGCTCAGCCTCAGTCCCTCACAGTTCCACACTGCCTGCAGAGTGAATTTCGCAGGTCTTCAGCAGAGACGTTTGCCAGAGGCTTCTGAGACGCAGGGTAACAATGCAGACCTGGAGGGTATCCCCAGGTGCAGTCGACTGGTAATCCTGGAACCTCCTGACTCAGAACACTGCTACCTTCTCACTGCCATAGGAATGCAGCTAGTTGACAGCTAGCTGGCTTCAAGACATGCTTCCCTGAGAGAGCTGAGGACAGGGCAGAACCCTCCCGCATGCTGCCTGACTGTAGGAGTAGCTGCTAACATCCTTATGTTAGTGGCTGGGAGAGGTTGCGGGAAAAGCATGTGTGAGCACTGGGCCTGAACTCCCGTGTATCTGAGTTGAATACAGCGATTTCCAACGGCTTTCCTCAACCAGAGTGTAGCTAGGTTCCAAATCCCATGTACGAGCGGGTAGCAGACATCTGCGTCCCATGCATACACACTTCTGAGAGTTGAGCTTATGGCCTGTACCTCCACAGCCAGCCTGCTGGTACCCTTGGCTTCTAAAAGGCCTAGGCTCGCTGTTTGACGGAAGTGCTGGGAGAGGTAATTGGAATCTCCCGGCACACAAGACAAGTGCCTCCAAGCTCAATTCACGATTTCCCAGTAATTCTTGTGGTAGACAGGTGCTACATACTAAGTTCCATATGTGAGAAGGTAGCTGAACGCCTTGTCCAAAAGCATCTTACTTCTGAGAGTTGAGCACACCCTCAGTCCCTCACACTTCCACACTGCCTACAGAGTGAGTTTCACACGTCTTCACCAGGACGATTGCCAGAGGCTTCTGAGTACAAGTTAACAATACAGACCTGGAGGGTATCTCCAGGTGCAGTAGAGTGGTAATCTTGGAACTTCCTGACTCAGAGTACTGCTACCTTCTCACTGCCATAGGAATGCAGCTAGTTGACAGCTGGCTTCAAGACATGCTTCCCTGTGAGAGCTGAGGACAGGGCAGAACCCTCCCGCATCCTGCCTGACTGTAGGAGTAGCTGCTAACATCCTAATGTTAGTGGCTGGGTGAGGTTGTGGGAAAAGCATGTGTGAGCACTGGGCCTGAACTCCCGTGTATCTGAGTTGAATACAGCGATTTCCAATGGCCTTTTTCAATCACAGTGTAGCTAGGTTCCAACTCCCATGTCCGAGTGGGTAGCAGACATCTGCCTCCCATGCATACACACTTCTGAGAGTTGAGCTCATGGCCTGTACCTCCACATCCAGCCTGCTGGTACTCTTGGCTTCTAAAAGGCCTAGGCTCGCTGTTTGACGGAAGTGCTGGGAGAGGTAATTGGAATCACCCGGCACACAAGACTAGTGCCTCCAAGCTCAGTTCAGCGATTTCCTAGTAATTCCTGTGGTAGACTGGTGCTACATACTAAGTTCCATACGTGAGAGGGTAGCTGAACGCCTTGTCCAAAACCATCTTACTTCTGAGAGTTGAGCTCAGCCTCAGTCCCTCACAGTTCCACACTGCCTGCAGAGTGAGTTTCGCAGGTCTTCAGCAGAGACGTTTGCCAGAGGCTTCTGAGACGCAGGGTAACAATGCAGACCTGGAGGGTATCCCCAGGTGCAGTCGACTGGTAATCTTGGAACCTCCTGACTCTGAATACTGCTACCTTCTCACTGCCATAGGAATGCAGCTAGTTGACAGCTGGCTTCAAGACATGCTTCCCTGTGAGAGCTGAGGACAGGGCAGAACCCTCCCGCATGCTGCCTGACTGTAGGAGTAGCTGCTAACATCCTTATGTTAGTGGCTGGGAGAGGTTGCGGGAAAAGCATGTGTGAGCACTGGGCCTGAACTCCCGTGTATCTGAGTTGAATACAGCGATTTCCAACGGCTTTCCTCAACCAGAGTGTAGCTAGGTTCCAAATCCCATGTACGAGCGGGTAGCAGACATCTGCCTCCCATGCATACACACTTCTGAGAGTTGAGCTTATGGCCTGTACCTCCACATCCAGCCTACTGGTACCCTTGACTTCTAAAAGGCCTAGGCTCGCTGTTTGACGGAAGTGCTGGGAGAGGTAATTGGAATCTCCCGGCACACAAGACGAGTGCCTCCAAGCTCAATTCACGATTTCCCAGTAATTCTTGTGGTAGACAGGTGCTACATACTAAGTTCCATATGTGAGAAGGTAGCTGAACGCCTTGTCCAAAAGCATCTTACTTCTGAGAGTTGAGCACACCCTCAGTCCCTCACAGTTCCACACTGCCTGCAGAGTGAGTTTCACACATCTTCACCAGAGACGATTGCCAGAGGCTTCTGAGTACAAGTTAACAATGCAGACCTGGAGGGTATCTCCAGGTGCAGTAGAGTGGTAATCTTGGAACCTCCTGACTCAGAGTACTGCTACCTTCTCACTGCCATAGGAATGCAGCTAGTTGACAGCTGGCTTCAAGACATGCTTCCCTGTGAGAGCTGAGGACAGGGCAGAACCCTCCCGCATCCTGCCTGACTGTAGGATTAGCTGCTAACATCCTAATGTTAGTGGCTGGGAGAGGTTGCGGGAAAAGCATGTGTGAGCACTGGGCCTGAAACCCGTGTAACTGAGTTGAATAGAGCGATTTCCAATGGCCTTCTTCAATCACGGTGTAGCTAGGTTCCAACTCCCATATCCGAGTGGGTAGCAGACATCTGCCTCCCATGCATACACACTTCTGAGAGTTGAGCTCATGGCCTGTACCTCCACATCCAGCCTGCTGGTACCCTTGGTTTCTAAAAGGCCTAGGCTCGCTGTTTGACGGAAGTGCTGGGAGAGGTAATTGGAATCACCCGGCACACAAGACTAGTGCCTCCAAGCTCAGTTCCGCGATTTCCTAGAAATTCCGGTGGTAGACTGGTGCTACATACTAAGTTCCATACGTGAGAGGGTAGCTGAACGCCTTGTCCAAAACCATCTTACTTCTGAGAGTTGAGCTCAGCCTCAGTCCCTCACAGTTCCACACTGCCTGCAGAGTGAGTTTCGCAGTTCTTCAGCAGAGACGTTTGCCAGAGGCTTCTGAGACGCAGGGTAACAATGCAGACCTGGAGGGTATCCCCAGGTGCAGTCGACTGGTAATCTTGGAACCTCCTGACTCAGAATACTGCTACCTTCTCACTGCCATAGGAATGCAGCTAGTTGACAGCTAGCTGGCTTCAAGACATGCTTCCCTGAGAGAGCTGAGGACAGGGCAGAACCGTCCCGCATGCTGCCTGACTGTAGGAGTAGCTGCTAACATCCTAATGTTAGTGGCTGGGAGAGATTGCGGGAAAAGCATGTGTGAGCACTGGGCCTGAACTCCCGTGTATCTGAGTTGAATACAGCGTTTCCAACGGCTTTCCTCAACCAGAGGGTAGCTAGGTTCCAAATCCCATGTACGAGCGGGTAGCAGACATCTGCCTCCCATGCATACACACTTCTGAGAGTTGAGCTTATGGCCTGTACCTCCACATCCAGCCTGCTAGTACCCTTGGCTTCTAAAAGGCCTAGGCTCGCTGTTTGACGGAAGTGCTGCGAGAGGTAATTGAAATCTCCCGGCACACAAGACGAGTGCCTCCAAGCTCAATTCACGATTTCCCAGTAATTCTTGTGGTAGACAGGTGCTACATACTAAGTTCCATATGTGAGATGGTAGCTGAACGCCTTGTCCAAAAGCATCTTACTTCTGAGAGTTGAGCCCACACTCAGTCCCTCACAGTTCCACACTCCCTGCAGAGTGAGTTTCACACGTCTTCACCAGAGACGATTGCCAGAGGCTTCTGAGTACAAGTTAACAATGCAGACCTGGTGGGTATCTCCAGGTGCAGTAGAGTGGTAATCTTGGAACCTCCTGACTCAGAGTACTGCTACCTTCTCACTGCCATAGGAATGCAGCTAGTTGACAGCTGGCTTCAAGACATGCTTCCCTGTGAGAGCTGAGGACAGGGCAGAACCCTCCCGCATCCTGCCTGACTGTAGGAGTAGCTGCTAACATCCTAATGTTAGTGGCTGGGAGAGGTTGCGGGAAAAGCATGTGTGAGCACTGGGCCTGAACTCCCGTGTATCTGAGTTGAATAGAGCGATTTCCAATGGCCTTCTTCAATCACAGTGTAGCTAGGTTCCAACTCCCATGTCCGAGTGGGTAGCAGACATCTGCCTCCCATGCATACACACTTCTGAGAGTTGAGCTTATGGCCTGTACCTCCACATCCAGCCTGCTGGTACCCTTGGCTTCTAAAAGGCCTAGGCTCGCTGTTTGACGGAAGTGCTGGGAGAGGTAATTGGAATCACCCGGCACACAAGACTAGTGCCTCCAAGCTCAGTTCAGCGATTTCCTAGTAATTCCTGTGGTAGACTGGTGCTACATACTAAGTTCCATACGTGAGAGGGTAGCTGAACGCCTTGTCCAAAACCATCTTACTTCTGAGAGTTGAGCTCAGCCTCAGTCCCTCACAGTTCCACACTGCCTGCAGAGTGAGTTTCGCAGGTCTTCAGCAGAGACGTTTGCCAGAGGCTTCTGAGACGCAGGGTAACAATGCAGAACTGGAGGGTATCCCCAGGTGCAGTCGACTGGTAATCTTGGAACCTCCTTACTCAGAATACTGCTACCTTCTCACTGCCATAGGAATGCAGCTAGTTGACAGCTGGCTTCAAGAAATGCTTCCCTGTGAGAGCTGAGGACAGGGCAGAACCCTCCCGCATGCTGCCTGACTGTAGGAGTAGCTGCTAACATCCTTATGTTAGTGGCTGGGAGAGGTTGCTGGAAAAGCATGTGTGAGCACTGGGCCTGAACCCCGTGTATCTGAGTTGAATAGAGCGATTTCCAATGGCCTTCTTCAATCACGGTGTAGCTAGGTTCCAACTCCCATGACCGAGTGGGTAGCAGACATCTGCCTCCCATGCATACACACTTCTGAGAGTTGAGCTTATGGCCTGTACCTCCACAGCCAGCCTGCTGGTACCCTTGGCTTCTAAAAGGCCTAGGCTCGCTGTTTGACGCAAGTGCTGGGAGAGGTAATTGGAATCACCCGGCACACAAGACTAGTGCCTCCAAGCTCAGTTCCGCGATTTCCTAGAAATTCCGGTGGTAGACTGGTGCTACATACTAAGTTCCATACGTGAGAGGGTAGCTGAACGCCTTGTCCAAAACCATCTTACTTCTGAGAGTTGAGCTCAGCCTCAGTCCCTCACAGTTCCACACTGCCTGCAGAGTGAGTTTCGCAGTTCTTCAGCAGAGACGTTTGCCAGAGGCTTCTGAGACGCAGGGTAACAATGCTGACCAGGAGGGTATCCCCAGGTGCAGTCGACTGGTAATCTTGGAACCTCCTGACTCAGAATACTGCTACCTTCTCACTGCCATAGGAATGCAGCTAGTTGACAGCTAGCTGGCTTCAAGACATGCTTCCCTGAGAGAGCTGAGGACAGGGCAGAACCGTCCCGCTAGCTGCCTGACTGTAGGAGTAGCTGCTAACATCCTAATGTTAGTGGCTGGGAGATGTTGCGGGAAAAGCATGTGTGAGCACTGGGCCTGAACTCCCGTGTATCTGAGTTGAATACAGCGTTTCCAACGGCTTTCCTCAACCAGAGTGTAGCTAGGTTCCAAATCCCATGTACGAGCTGGTAGCAGACATCTGCCTCCCATGCATACACACTTCTGAGAGTTGAGCTTATGGCCTGTACCTCCACAGCCAGCCTGCTGGTACCCTTGGCTTCTAAAAGGCCTAGGCTCGCTGTTTGACGGAAGTGCTGCGAGAGGTAATTGAAATCTCCCGGCACACAAGACGAGTGCCTCCAAGCTCAATTCACGATTTCCCAGTAATTCTTGTGGTAGACAGGTGCTACATACTAAGTTCCATATGTGAGATGGTAGCTGAACGCCTTGTCCAAAAGCATCTTACTTCTAAGAGTTGAGCCCACCCTCAGTCCCTCACAGTTCCACACTGCCTGCAGAGTGAGTTTCACACGTCTTCACCAGAGACGATTGCAGAGGCTTCTGAGTACAAGTTAACAATGCAGACCTGGAGGGTATCTCCAGGTGCAGTAGAGTGGTAGTCTTGGAACCTCCTGACTCAGAGTACTGCTACCTTCTCACTGCCATAGGAATGCAGCTAGTTGACAGCTGGCTTCAAGACATGCTTCCCTGTGAGAGCTGAGGACAGGGCAGAACCCTCCCGCATCCTGCCTGACTGTAGGAGTAGCTGCTAACATCCTAATGTTAGTGGCTGGGAGAGGTTGCGGGAAAAGCATGTGTGAGCACTGGGCCTGAACTCCCGTGTATCTGAGTTGAATACAGCGATTTCCAATGGCCTTCTTCAATCACAGTGTAGCTAGGTTCCAACTCCCATGTCCGAGTGGGTAGCAGACATCTGCCTCCCATGCATACTCACTTCTGAGAGTTGAGCTTATGGCCTGTACCTCCACAGACAGCCTGCTGGTACCCTTGGCTTCTAAAAGGCCTAGGCTCGCTGTTTGACGCAAGTGCTGGGAGAGGTAATTGGAATCACACAGCACACAAGACTATTGCCTCCAAGCTCAGTTCAGTGATTTCCTAGTAATTCCTGTGGTAGACTGGTGCTACATACTAAGTTCCATACGTGAGAGGGTAGCTGAACGCCTTGTCC
Organism: Canis aureus; assembly: GCF_053574225.1. Lineage (NCBI taxonomy): Eukaryota > Metazoa > Chordata > Mammalia > Carnivora > Canidae > Canis > Canis aureus. The sequence goes on along the minus strand of NC_135626.1, from coordinate 66,417,484 downwards.
AAAACCATCTTACTTCTGAGAGTTGAGCTCGGCCTCAGTCCCTCACAGTTCCACACTGCCTGCAGAGTGAGTTTCGCAGGTCTTCAGCAGAGACGTTTGCCAGAGGCTTCTGAGACGCAGGGTAACAATGCAGACCTGGAGGGTATCCGCAGGTGCACTCGACTGGTAATCTTGGAACCTCCTGACTCAGAATACTGCTACCTTCTCACTGCCATAGGAATGCAGCTAGTTGACAGCTGGCTTCAAGACATGCTTCCCTGTGAGAGCTTAGGACAGGGCAGAACCCTCCCGCATGCTGCCTGACTGTAGGAGTAGCTGCTAACATCCTTATGTTAGTGGCTGGGAGAGGTTGCGGGAAAAGCATGTGTGAGCACTGGGCCTGAACTCCCGTGTATCTGAGTTGAATACACCGATTTCCAACGGCTTTCCTCAACCAGAGTGTAGCTAGTTTCCAAATCCCATGTACGAGCCGGTAGCAGACATCTGCCTCCCACGCATACACACTTCTGAGAGTTGAGCTTATGGCCTGTACCTCCACAGCCAGCCTCCTGGTACCCTTGGGTTCTAAAAGGCCTAGGCTCTCTGTTTGACGGAAATGCTGGGAGAGGTAATTGGAATCTCCCGGCACACAAGACGAGTGCCTCCAAGCTCAATTCACGATTTCCCAGTAATTCTTGTGGTAGACAGGTGCTACATACTAAGTTCCATATGTGAGAAGGTAGCTGAACGCCTTGTCCAAAAGCATCTTACTTCTGAGAGTTGAGCACACCCTCAGTCCCTCACACTTCCACACTGCCAGCAGAGTGAGTTTCACACGTCTTCACCAGGACGATTGCCAGAGGCTTCTGAGTACAAGTTAACAATGCAGACCTGGAGGGTATCTCCAGGTGCAGTAGAGTGGTAATCTTGGAACCTCCTGACTCAGAGTACTGCTACCTTCTCACTGCCATAGGAATGCAGCTAGTTGACAGCTGGCTTCAAGACATGCTTCCCAGTGAGAGCTGAGGACAGGGCAGAACCCTCCCGCATCCTGCCTGACTGTAGGAGTAGCTGCTAACATCCTAATGTTAGTGGCTGGGAGAGGTTGCGGGAAAAGCATGTGTGAGCACTGGGCCTGAACTCCCGTGTATCTGAGTTGAATACAGCGATTTCCAATGGCCTTCTTCAATCACAGTGTAGCTAGGTTCCAACTCCCATGTCCGACTGGGTAGGAGACAACTGCCGCCCATGCATACACACTTCTGAGAGTTGAGCTTATGGCCTGTACCTCCACATCCAGCCTGCTGGTACCCTTGGCTTCTAAAAGGCCTAGGCTCGCTGTTTGACCGAAGTGCTGGGAGAGGTAATTGGAATCACCCGGCACACAAGACTAGTGCCTCCAAGCTCAGTTCAGCGATTTCCTAGTAATTCCTGTGGTAGACTGGTGCTACATACTAAGTTCCATATGTGAGAGGGTAGCTGAACGCCTTGTCCAAAACCATCTTACTTCGGAGAGTTGAGCTCAGCCTCAGTCCCTCACAGTTCCACACTGCCTGCAGAGTGAGTTTCGCAGGTCTTCAGCAGAGACGTTTGCCAGAGGCTTCTGAGACGCAGGGTAACAATGCAGACCTGGTGGGTATCCCCAGGTGCAGTCGACTGGTAATCTTGGAACCTCCTGACTCAGAATACTGCTACCTTCTCACTGCCATAGGAATGCAGCTAGTTGACAGCTGGCTTCAAGACATGCTTCCCTGTGAGAGCTGAGGACAGGGCAGAACCCTCCCGCATGCTGCCTGACTGTAGGAGTAGCTGCTAACATCCTTATGTTAGTGGCTGGGAGAGGTTGCGGGAAAAGCATGTGTGAGCACTGGGCCTGAACTCCCGAGTACCTGAGTTGAATACAGCGATTTCCAACGGCTTTCCTCAACCAGAGTGTAGCTAGGTTCCAAATCCCATGTACGAGCGGGTAGCAGACATCTGCGTCCCATGCATACACACTTCTGAGAGTTGAGCTTATGGCCTGTACCTCCACAGCCAGCCTGCTGGTACCCTTGGCTTCTAAAAGGCCTAGGCTCGCTGTTTGACGGAAGTGCTGGGAGAGGTAATTGGAATCTCCCGGCACACAAGACGAGTGCCTCCAAGCTCAATTCACGATTTCCCAGTAATTCTTGTGGTAGACAGGTGCTACATACTAAGTTCCATATGTGAGAAGGTAGCTGAACGCCTTGTCCAAAAGCATCTTACTTCTGAGAGTTGAGCACACCCTCAGTCCCTCACACTTCCACACTGTCTGCAGAGTGAGTTTCACACGTCTTCACCAGGTCGATTGCCAGAGGCTTCTGAGTACAAGTTAACAATGCAGACCTGGAGGGTATCTCCAGGTGCAGTAGAGTGGTAATCTTGGAACCTCCTGACTCAGAGTACTGCTACCTTCTCACTGCCATAGGAATGCAGCTAGTTGACAGCTGGCTTCAAGACATGCTTCCCTGTGAGAGCTGAGGACAGGGCAGAACCCTCCCGCATCCTTCCTGACTGTAGGAGTAGCTGCTAACATCCTAATGTTAGTGGCTGGGAGTAGTTGCGGGAAAAGCATGTGTGAACACTGGGCCTGAACTCCCGTGTATCTGAGTTGAATACAGCGATTTCCAACGGCTTTCCTCAACCAGAGTGTAGCTAGGTTCCAAATCCCATGTACGAGCGGGTAGCAGACATCTGCCTCCCATGCATACACACTTCTGAGAGTTGAGCTTATGGCCTGTACCTCCACAGCCAGACTGCTGGTACCCTTGGCTTCTAAAAGGCCTAGGCTCGCTGTTTGACGGAAGTGCTGGGAGAGGTAATTGGAATCTCCCGGCACACAAGACGAGTGCCTCCAATCTTAATTCACGATTTTCCAGTAATTCTTGTGGTAGACAGGTGCTACATACTAAGTTCCATATGTGAGAGGTAGCTGAACGCCTTGTCCAAAAGCATCTTTCTTCTGAGAGTTGAGCACACCCTCAATCCCTCACACTTCCACACTGCCTGCAGAGTGAGTTTCACACGTCTTCACCAGGACGATTGCCAGAGGCTTCTGAGTACAAGTTAACAATGCAGACCTGGAGGGTATCTCCAGGTGCAGTAGAGTGGTAATCTTGGAACCTCCTGACTCAGAGTACTGCTACCTTCTCACTGCCATAGGAATGCAGCTAGTTGACAGCTGGCTTCAAGACATGCTTCCCTGTGAGAGCTGAGGACAGGGCAGAACCCTCCCGCATGCTGCCTGACTGTAGGAGTAGCTGCTAACATCCTAATGTTAGTGGCTGGGAGAGGTTGCGGGAAAAGCATGTGTGAGCACTGGGCCTGAACTCCCGTGTATCTGAGTTGAATACAGCGATTTCCAATGGCCTTCTTCAATCACAGTGTAGCTAGGTTCCAACTCCCATGTCCGAGTGGGTAGCAAACATCTGCCTCCCATGCATACACACTTCTGAGAGTTGAGCTTATGGCCTGTACCTCCACATCCAGCCTGCTGGTACCCTTGGCTTCTAAAAGGCCTAGGCTCGCTGTTTGACGGAAGTGCTGGGAGAGGTAATTGGAATCACCCGGCACACAAGACTAGTGCCTCCAAGCTCAGTTCAGCGATTTCCTAGTAATTCCTGTGGTAGACTAGTGCTACATACTAAGATCCATACGTGAGAGGGTAGCTGAACGCCTTGTCCAAAACCATCTTACTTCTGAGAGTTGAGCTCCGCCTCAGTCCCTCACAGTTCCACACTGCCTGCAGAGTGAGTTTCGCAGGTCTTCAGCAGAGACGTTTGCCAGAGGCTTCTGAGACGCAGGGTAACAATGCAGACCGGGAGGGTATCCCCAGGTGCCGTCGACTGGTAATCTTGGAACCTCCTGACTCAGAATACTCCTACCTTCTCACTGCCATAGGAATGCAGCTAGTTGACAGCTGGCTTCAAGACATGCTTCCCTGTGAGAGCTGAGGACAGGGCAGAACCCTCCCGCATGCTGCCTGACTGTAGGAGTAGCTGCTAACATCCTTATGTTAGTGGCTGGGATAGGTTGCGGGAAAAGCATGTGTGAGCACTGGGCCTGAACTCCCGTGTATCTGAGTTGAATACAGCGATTTCCAACGGCTTTCCTCAACCAGAGTGTAGCTAGGGTCCAAATCCCATGTACGAGGGGGTAGCAGACATCTGCCTCCCATGCATACACACTTTTGAGAGTTGAGCTTATGGCCTGTACCTCCACATCCAGCCTGCTGGTACCCTTGGCTTCTAAATGGCCTAGGCTCGCTGTTTGACGGAAGTGCTGGGAGAGGTAATTGGAATCACCCGGCACACAAGACTAGTGCCTCCAAGCTCAGTTCAGCGATTTCCTAGTAATTCCTGTGGTAGACTGGTGCTACATACTAAGTTCCATACGTGAGAGGGTAGCTGAACGCCTTGTCCAAAACCATCTTACTTCTGAGAGTTGAGCTCAGCCTCAGTCCCTCACAGTTCCACACTGCCTGCAGAGTGAGTTTCGCAGGTCTTCAGCAGAGACGTTTGCCAGAGGCTTCTGAGACGCAGGGTAACAATGCAGAACTGGAGGGTATCCCCAGGTGCAGTCGACTGGTAATCTTGGAACCTCCTTACTCAGAATACTGCTACCTTCTCACTGCCATAGGAATGCAGCTAGTTGACAGCTGGCTTCAAGAAATGCTTCCCTGTGAGAGCTGAGGACAGGGCAGAACCCTCCCGCATGCTGCCTGACTGTAGGAGTAGCTGCTAACATCCTTATGTTAGTGGCTGGGAGAGGTTGCTGGAAAAGCATGTGTGAGCACTGGGCCTGAACCCCGTGTATCTGAGTTGAATAGAGCGATTTCCAATGGCCTTCTTCAATCACGGTGTAGCTAGGTTCCAACTCCCATGACCGAGTGGGTAGCAGACATCTGCCTCCCATGCATACACACTTCTGAGAGTTGAGCTTATGGCCTGTACCTCCACAGCCAGCCTGCTGGTACCCTTGGCTTCTAAAAGGCCTAGGCTCGCTGTTTGACGGAAGTGCTGGGAGAGGTAATTGGAATCACCCGGCACACAAGACTAGTGCCTCCAAGCTCAGTTCCGCGATTTCCTAGAAATTCCGGTGGTAGACTGGTGCTACATACTAAGTTCCATACGTGAGAGGGTAGCTGAACGCCTTGTCCAAAACCATCTTACTTCTGAGAGTTGAGCTCAGCCTCAGTCCCTCACAGTTCCACACTGCCTGCAGAGTGAGTTTCGCAGTTCTTCAGCAGAGACGTTTGCCAGAGGCTTCTGAGACGCAGGGTAACAATGCTGACCAGGAGGGTATCCCCAGGTGCAGTCGACTGGTAATCTTGGAACCTCCTGACTCAGAATACTGCTACCTTCTCACTGCCATAGGAATGCAGCTAGTTGACAGCTAGCTGGCTTCAAGACATGCTTCCCTGAGAGAGCTGAGGACAGGGCAGAACCGTCCCGCATGCTGCCTGACTGTAGGAGTAGCTGCTAACATCCTAATGTTAGTGGCTGGGAGATGTTGCGGGAAAAGCATGTGTGAGCACTGGGCCTGAACTCCCGTGTATCTGAGTTGAATTCAGCGTTTCCAACGGCTTTCCTCAACCAGAGTGTAGCTAGGTTCCAAATCCCATGTACGAGCTGGTAGCAGACATCTGCCTCCCATGCATACACACTTCTGAGAGTTGAGCTTATGGCCTGTACCTCCACATCCAGCCTGCTGGTACCCTTGGCTTCTAAAAGGCCTAGGCTCGCTGTTTGACGGAAGTGCTGCGAGAGGTAATTGAAATCTCCCGGCACACAAGACGAGTGCCTCCAAGCTCAATTCACGATTTCCCAGTAATTCTTGTGGTAGACAGGTGCTACATACTAAGTTCCATATGTGAGATGGTAGCTGAACGCCTTGTCCAAAAGCATCTTACTTCTAAGAGTTGAGCCCACCCTCAGTCCCTCACAGTTCCACACTGCCTGCAGAGTGAGTTTCACACGTCTTCACCAGAGACGATTGCAGAGGCTTCTGAGTACAAGTTAACAATGCAGACCTGGAGGGTATCTCCAGGTGCAGTAGAGTGGTAGTCTTGGAACCTCCTGACTCAGAGTACTGCTACCTTCTCACTGCCATAGGAATGCAGCTAGTTGACAGCTGGCTTCAAGACATGCTTCCCTGTGAGAGCTGAGGACAGGGCAGAACCCTCCCGCATCCTGCCTGACTGTAGGAGTAGCTGCTAACATCCTAATGTTAGTGGCTGGGAGAGGTTGCGGGAAAAGCATGTGTGAGCACTGGGCCTGAACTCCCGTGTATCTGAGTTGAATACAGCGATTTCCAATGGCCTTCTTCAATCACAGTGTAGCTAGGTTCCAACTCCCATGTCCGAGTGGGTAGCAGACATCTGCCTCCCATGCATATTCACTTCTGAGAGTTGAGCTTATGGCCTGTACCTCCACATCCAGCCTGCTGGTACCCTTGGCTTCTAAAAGGCCTAGGCTCGCTGTTTGACGGAAGTGCTGGGAGAGGTAATTGGAATCACCCGGCACACAAGACTAGTGCCTCCAAGCTCAGTTCAGCGATTTCCTAGTAATTCCTGTGGTAGACTGGTGCTACATACTAAGTTCCATACGTGAGAGGGTAGCTGAACGCCTTGTCCAAAACCATCTTACTTCTGAGAGTTGAGCTCAGCCTCAGTCCCTCACAGTTCCACACTGCCTGCAGAGTGAGTTTCGCAGGTCTTCAGCAGAGACGTTTGCCAGAGGCTTCTGAGACGCAGGGTAACAATGCAGACCTGGAGGGTATCCCCAGGTGCAGTCGACTGGTAATCTTGGAACCTCCTGACTCAGAATACTGCTACCTTCTCACTGCCATAGGAATGCAGCTAGTTGACAGCTGGCTTCAAGACATGCTTCCCTGTGAGAGCTGAGGACAGGGCAGAACCCTCCCGCATGCTGCCTGACTTAGGAGTAGCTGCTAACATCCTTATGTTAGTGGCTGGGAGAGGTTGCGGGAAAAGCATGTGTGAGCACTGGGCCTGAACTCCCGTGTATCTGAGTTGAATACAGCGATTTCCAACGGCTTTCCTCAACCAGAGTGTAGCTAGGTTCCAAATCCCATGTACGAGCGGGTAGCAGACATCTGCCTCCCATGCATACACACTTCTGAGAGTTGAGCTTATGGCCTGTACCTCCACAGCCAGCCTGCTGGTACCCTTGGCTTCTAAAGGCCTAGGCTCGCTTTTTGACGGAAGTGCTGGGAGAGGTAATTGGAATCTCCCGGCACACAAGACGAGTGCCTCCAAGCTCAATTCACGATTTCCCAGTAATTCTTGTGGTAGACAGGTGCTACATACTAAGTTCCATATGTGAGAAGGTAGCTGAACGCCTTGTCCAAAAGCATCCTACTTCTGAGAGTTGAGCACACCCTCAGTCCCTCACACTTCCACACTGCCTGCACAGTGAGTTTCACACGTCTTCACCAGAGACGATTGCCAGAGGCTTCTGAGTACAAGTTAGCAATGCAGACCTGGAGGGTACTCCAGGTGCAGTAGAGTGGTAATCTTGGAACCTCCTGACTCAGAGTACTGCTACCTTCTCACTGCCATAGGAATGCAGCTAGTTGACAGCTGGCTTCAAGACATGCTTCCCTGTGAGAGCTGAGGACAGGGCAGAACCCTCCCGCATCCTGCCTGACTGTAGGAGTAGCTGCTAACATCCTAATGTTAGTGGCTGGGAGATGTTGCGGGAAAAGCATGTGTGAGCACTGGGCCTGAACTCCCGTGTATCTGAGTTGAATACAGCGATTTCCAATGGCCTTCTTCAATCACAGTGTAGCTAGGTTCCAACTCCCATGTCTGAGTGGGTAGCAGACATCTGCCTCCCATGCATACACACTTCTGAGAGTTGAGATTATGGCCTGTACCTCCACATCCAGCCTGCTGGTACCCTTGGCTTCTAAAAGGCCTAGGCTCGCTGTTTGACGGAAGTGCTGGGAGAGGTAATTGGAATCACGCGGCACACATGACGAGTGCCTTCAAGCTCAGTTCAGCGATTTCCTAGTAATTCCTGTGGTAGACTGGTGCTACATACTAAGTTCCATACGTGAGAGGGTAGGTGAACGCCTTGTCCAAAACCATCTTACTTCTGAGAGTTGAGCTCAGCCTCAGTCCCTCACAGTTCCACACTGCCTGCAGAGTGAGTTTCGCAGGTCTTCAGCAGAGACGTTTGCCAGAGGCTTCTGAGACGCAGGGTAACAATGCAGACCTGGAGGGTATCCCCAGGTGCAGTCGACTGGTAATCCTGGAACCTCCTGACTCAGAACACTGCTACCTTCTCACTGCCATAGGAATGCAGCTAGTTGACAGCTAGCTGGCTTCAAGACATGCTTACCTGAGAGAGCTGAGGACAGGGCAGAACCCTCCCGCATGCTGCATGACTGTAGGAGTAGCTGCTAACATCCTTATGTTAGTGGCTGGGAGAGGTTGCGGGAAAAGCATGTGTGAGCACTGGGCCTGAACTCCCGTGTATCTGAGTTGAATACAGCGATTTCCAACGGCTTTCCTCTACCAGAGTGTAGCTAGGTTCCAAATCCCATGTACGAGCGGGTAGCAGACATCTGCGTCCCATGCATACACACTTCTGAGAGTTGAGCTTATGGCCTGTACCTCCACAGCCAGCCTGCTGGTACCCTTGGCTTCTAAAAGGCCTAGGCTCGCTGTTTGACGGAAGTGCTGGGAGAGGTAATTGGAATCTCCCGGCACACAAGACGAGTGCCTCCAAGCTCAATTCACGATTTCCCAGTAATTCTTGTGGTAGACAGGTGCTATATACTAAGTTCCATATGTGAGAAGGTAGCTGAACGCCTTGTCCAAAAGCATCTTACTTCTGAGAGTTGAGCACACCCTCAGTCCCTCACACTTCCACACTGCCTACAGAGTGAGTTTCACACGTCTTCACCAGGACGATTGCCAGAGGCTTCTGAGTACAAGTTAACAATGCAGACCTGGAGGGTATCTCCAGGTGCAGTAGAGTGGTAATCTTGGAACCTCCTGACTCAGAGTACTGCTACCTTCTCACTGCCATAGGAATGCAGCTAGTTGACAGCTGGCTTCAAGACATGCTTCCCTGTGAGAGCTGAGGACAGGGCAGAACCCTCCCGCATCCTGCCTGACTGTAGGAGTAGCTGCTAACATCCTAATGTTAGTGGCTGGGTGAGGTTGTGGGAAAAGCATGTGTGAGCACTGGGCCTGAACTCCCGTGTATCTGAGTTGAATACAGCGATTTCCAATGGCCTTCTTCAATCACAGTGTAGCTAGGTTCCAACTCCCATGTCCGAGTGGGTAGCAGACATCTGCCTCCCATGCATACACACTTCTGAGAGTTGAGCTCATGGCCTGTACCTCCACATCCAGCCTGCTGGTACTCTTGGCTTCTAAAAGGCCTAGGCTCGCTGTTTGACGGAAGTGCTGGGAGAGGTAATTGGAATCACCCGGCACACAAGACTAGTGCCTCCAAGCTCAGTTCAGCGATTTCCTAGTAATTCCTGTGGTAGACTGGTGCTACATACTAAGTTCCATACGTGAGAGGGTAGCTGAACGCCTTGTCCAAAACCATCTTACTTCTGAGAGTTGAGCTCAGCCTCAGTCCCTCACAGTTCCACACTGCCTGCAGAGTGAGTTTCGCAGGTCTTCAGCAGAGACGTTTGCCAGAGGCTTCTGAGACGCAGGGTAACAATGCAGACCTGGAGGGTATCCCCAGGTGCAGTCGACTGGTAATCTTGGAACCTCCTGACTCTGAATACTGCTACCTTCTCACTGCCATAGGAATGCAGCTAGTTGACAGCTGGCTTCAAGACATGCTTCCCTGTGAGAGCTGAGGACAGGGCAGAACCCTCCCGCATGCTGCCTGACTGTAGGAGTAGCTGCTAACATCCTTATGTTAGTGGCTGGGAGAGGTTGCGGGAAAAGCATGTGTGAGCACTGGGCCTGAACTCCCGTGTATCTGAGTTGAATACAGCGATTTCCAACGGCTTTCCTCAACCAGAGTGTAGCTAGGTTCCAAATCCCATGTACGAGCGGGTAGCAGACATCTGCCTCCCATGCATACACACTTCTGAGAGTTGAGCTTATGGCCTGTACCTCCACATCCAGCCTGCTGGTACCCTTGACTTCTAAAAGGCCTAGGCTCGCTGTTTGACGGAAGTGCTGGGAGAGGTAATTGGAATCTCCCGGCACACAAGACGAGTGCCTCCAAGCTCAATTCACGATTTCCCAGTAATTCTTGTGGTAGACAGGTGCTACATACTAAGTTCTATATGTGAGAAGGTAGCTGAACGCCTTGTCCAAAAGCATCTTACTTCTGAGAGTTGAGCACACCCTCAGTCCCTCACACTTCCACACTGCCTGCAGAGTGAGTTTCAGACATCTTCACCAGAGTCGATTGCCAGAGGCTTCTGAGTACAAGTTAACAATGCAGACCTGGAGGGTATCTCCAGGTGCAGTAGAGTGGTAATCTTGGAACCTCCTGACTCAGAGTACTGCTACCTTCTCACTGCCATAGGAATGCAGCTAGTTGACAGCTGGCTTCAAGACATGCTTCCCTGTGAGAGCTGAGGACAGGGCAGAACCCTCCCGCATCCTGCCTGACTGTAGGAGTAGCTGCTAACATCCTAATGTTAGTGGCTGGGAGAGGTTGCGGGAACAGCATGTGTGAGCACTGGGACTGAACTCCCGTGTATCTGAGTTGAATACAGCGATTTCCAATGGCCTTCTTCAATCACAGTGTAGCTAGGTTCCAACTCCCATGTCCGAGTGGGTAGCAGACATCTGCCTCCCATGCATACTCACTTCTGAGAGTTGAGCTTATGGCCTGTACCTCCACATCCAGCCTGCTGGTACCCTTGGCTTCTAAAAGGCCTAGGCTCGCTGTTTGACGGAAGTGCTGGTAGAGGTAATTGGAATCACCCGGCACACAAGACTAGTGCCTCCAAGCTCAGTTCAGCGATTTCCTAGTAATTCCTGTGGTAGACTGGTGCTACATACTAAGTTCCATACGTGAGAGGGTAGCTGAACGCCTTGTCCAAAACCATCTTACTTCTGAGAGTTGAGCTCAGCCTCAGTCCCTCACAGTTCCACACTGCCTGCAGAGTGACTTTCGCAGGTCTTCAGCAGAGACGTTTGCCAGAGGCTTCTGAGACGCAGGGTAACAATGCAGACCTGGAGGGTATCCCCAGGTGCAGTCGACTGGTAATCTTGGAACCTCCTGACTCAGAATACTGCTACCTTCTCACTGCCATAGGAATGCAGCTAGTTGACAGCTGGCTTCAAGACATGCTTCCCTGTGAGAGCTGAGGACAGGGCAGAACCCTCCCGCATGCTGCCTGACTGTAGGAGTAGCTGCTAACATCCTTATGTTAGTGGCTGGGAGAGGTTGCGGGAAAAGCATGTGTGAGCACTGGGCCTGAACTCCCGTGTATCTGAGTTGAATACAGCGATTTCCAACGGCTTTCCTCAACCAGAGTGTAGCTAGGTTCCAAATCCCATGTACGAGCGGGTAGCAGACATCTGCCTCCCATGCATACACACTTCTGAGAGTTGAACTTATGGCCTGTACCTCCACAGCCAGCCTGCTGGTACATTTGGCTTCTAAAAGGCCTAGGCTCGCTGTTTGACGGAAGTCTGGGAGAGGTAATTGGAATCTCCCGGCAGAAAAGACGAGTGCCTCCAAGCTCAGTTCAGCGATTTCCTAGTAATTCCTGTGGTAGACTGGTGCTACATACTAAGTTCCATACGTGACAGGGTAGCTGAACGCCTTGTCCAAAACCATCTTACTTCTGAGAGTTGAGCTCAGCCTCAGTCCCTCACAGTTCCACACTGCCTGCAGAGTGAGTTTCGCAGGTCTTCAGCAGAGACGTTTGCCAGAGGCTTCTGAGACGCAGGGTAACAATGCAGACCTCGAGCGTATCCCCAGGTGCAGTCGACTGGTAATCTTGGAACCTCCTGACTCAGAATACTGCTACCTTCTCACTGCCATAGGAATGCAGCTAGTTGACAGCTGGCTTCAAGACATGCTTCCCTGTGAGAGCTGAGGACAGGGCAGAACCCTCCCGCATGCTGCCTGACTGTAGGAGTAGCTGCTAACATCCTTATGTTAGTGGCTGGGAGAGGTTGCGGGAAAAGCATGTGTGAGCACTGGGCCTGAACTCCCGTGTATCTGAGTTGAATACAGCGATTTCCAACGGCTTTCCTCAACCAGAGTGTAGCTAGGTTCCAAATCCCATGTACGAGCGGGTAGCAGACATCTGCCTCCCATGCATACACACTTCTGAGAGTTGAGCTTATGGCCTGTACCTCCACAGCCAGCCTGCTGGTACCCTTGGCTTCTAAAAGGCCTAGGCTCGCTGTTTGGCGGAACTGCTGGGAGAGGTAATTGGAATCACCCGGCACACAAACTCGTGCCTCCAAGCTCAGTTCAGCGATTTCCTAGTAATTCCTGTGGTAGACTGGTGCTACATACTAAGTTCCATACGTGAGAGGGTAGCTGAACGCCTTGTCCAAAACCATCTTACTTCTGAGAGTTGAGCTCAGCCTCAGTCCCTCACAGTTCCACACTGCCTGCAGAGTGAGTTTCGCAGGTCTTCAGCAGAGACGTTTGCCAGAGGCTTCTGAGACGCAGGGTAACAATGCAGACCTGGAGGGTATCCCCAGGTGCAGTCGACTGGTAATCTTGGAACCTCCTGACTCAGAATACTGCTACCTTCTCACTGCCAAAGGAATGAAGCTAGTTGACAGCTGGCTTCAAGACATGCTTCCCTGTGAGAGCTGAGGACAGGGCAGAACCCTCCCGCATGCTGCCTGACTGTAGGAGTAGCTGCTAACATCCTAATGTTAGTGGCTGGGAGAGGTTGCGGGAAAAGCATGTGTGAGCACTGGGCCTGAACTCCCGTGTATCTGAGTTGAATACAGCGATTTCCAATGGCCTTCTTCAATCACAGTGTAGCTAGGTTCCAACTCCCATATCCGAGTGGGTAGCAGACATCTGCCTCCCATGCATACACACTTCTGAGAGTTGAGCTTATGGCCTGTACCTCCACATCCAGCCTGCTGGTACCCTTGGCTTCTAAAAGGCCTAGGCTCGCTGTTTGGCGGAAGTGCTGGGAGAGGTAATTGGAATCACCCGGCACACAAGACTAGTGCCTCCAAGCTCAGTTCAGCGATTTCCTAGTAATTCCTGTGGTAGACTGGTGCTACATACTAAGTTCCATACGTGAGAGGGTAACTGAACGCCTTGTCCAAAACCATCTTACTTCTGAGAGTTGAGCTCAGCCTCAGTCCCTCACAGTTCCACACTGCCTGCAGAGTGAGTTTCGCAGGTCTTCAGCAGAGACGTTTGCCAGAGGCTTCTGAGACGCAGGGTAACAGTGCAGACCTGGAGGTTATCCCCAGGTGCAGTCGACTGGTAATCTTGGAACCTCCTGACTCAGAATACTTCTACCTTCTCACTGCCATAGGAATGAAGCTAGTTGACAGCTGGCTTCAAGACATGCTTCCCTGTGAGAGCTGAGGACAGGGCAGAACCCTCCCGCATGCTGCCTGACTGTAGGAGTAGCTGCTAACATCCTTATGTTAGTGGCTGGGAGAGGTTGCGGGAAAAGCATGTGTGAGCACTGGGCCTGAACTCCCGTGTATCTGAGTTGAATACAGCGATTTCCAACGGCTTTCCTCAACCAGAGTGCAGCTAGGTTTCAAATCCCATGTACGAGCGGGTAGCAGACATCTGCGTCCCATGCATACACACTTCTGAGAGTTGAGCTTATGGCCTGTACCTCCACAGCCAGCCTGCTGGTACCCTTGGCTTCTAAAAGGCCTAGGCTCGCTGTTTGACGGAAGTGCTGGGAGAGGTAATTGGAATCTCCCGGCACACAAGACGAGTGCCTCCAAGCTCAATTCACGATTTCCCAGTAATTCTTGTGGTAGACAGGTGCTACATACTAAGTTCCATATGTGAGAAGGTAGCTGAACGCCTTGTCCAAAAGCATCTTACTTCTGAGAGTTGAGCACACCCTCAGTCCCTCACACTTCCACACTGCCTGCAGAGTGAGTTTCACACGTCTTCACCAGAGACGATTGCCAGAGGCTTCTGAGTACAAGTTAACAACGCAGACCTGGAGGGTATCTCCAGGTGCAGTAGAGTGGTAATCTTGGAACCTCCTGACTCAGAGTACTGCTACCTTCTCACTGCCATAGGAATGCAGCTAGTTGACAGCTGGCTTCAAGACATGCTTCCCTGTGAGAGCTGAGGACAGGGCAGAACCCTCCCGCATCCTGCCTGACTGTAGGAGTAGCTGCTAACATCCTAATGTTAGTGGCTGGGAGAGGTTGCGGGAAAAGCATGTGTGAGCACTGGGCCTGAACTCCCGTGTATCTGAGTTGAATAGAGCGATTTCCAATGGCCTTCTTCAATCACGGTGTAGCTAGGTTCCAACTCCCATGTCCCAGTGGGTAGCAGACATCTGCCTCCCATTCATACACACTTCTGAGAGTTGAGCTTATGGCCTGTACCTCCACATCCAGCCTGCTGGTACCCTTGGCTTCTAAAAGGCCTAGGCTCGCTGTTTGACAGAAGTGCTGGGAGAGGTAATTGGAATCACCCGGCACACAAGACTAGTGCCTCCAAGCTCAGTTCAGCGATTTCCTAGAAATTCCGGTGGTAGACTGGTGCTACATACTAAGTTCCATACGTGAGAGGGTAGCTGAACGCCTTGTCCAAAACCATCTTACTTCTGAGAGTTGAGCTCAGCCTCAGTGCCTCACAGTTCCACACTGCCTGCAGAGTGAGTTTCGCAGGTCTTCAGCAGAGACGTTTGCCAGAGGTTTCTGAGACGCAGGGTCACAATGCAGACCTGGAGGGTATCCCCAGGTGCAGTCGACTGGTAATCTTGGAACCTCCTGACTCAGAATACTGCTACCTTCTCACTGCCAAAGGAATGAAGCTAGTTGACAGCTGGCTTCAAGACATGCTTCCCTGTGAGAGCTGAGGACAGGGCAGAACCCTTCCGCATGCTGCCTGACTGTAGGAGTAGCTGCTAACATCCTAATGTTAGTGGCTGGGAGAGGTTGCGGGAAAAGCATGTGTGAGCACTGGGCCTGAACTCCCGTGTATCTGAGTTGAATACAGCGATTTCCAATGGCCTTCTTCAATCACAGTGTAGCTAGGTTCCAACTCCCATATCCGAGTGGGTAGCAGACATCTGCCTCCCATGCATACACACTTCTGAGAGTTGAGCTTATGGCCTGTACCTCCACATCCAGCCTGCTGGTACCCTTGGCTTCTAAAAGGCCTAGGCTCGCTGTTTGGCGGAAGTGCTGGGAGAGGTAATTGGAATCACCCGGCACACAAGACTAGTGCCTCCAAGCTCAGTTCAGCGATTTCCTAGTAATTCCTGTGGTAGACTGGTGCTACATACTAAGTTCCATACGTGAGAGGGTAACTGAACGCCTTGTCCAAAACCATCTTACTTCTGAGAGTTGAGCTCAGCCTCAGTCCCTCACAGTTCCACACTGCCTGCAGAGTGAGTTTCGCAGGTCTTCAGCAGAGACGTTTGCCAGAGGCTTCTGAGACGCAGGGTAACAGTGCAGACCTGGAGGGTATCCCCAGGTGCAGTCGACTGGTAATCTTGGAACCTCCTGACTCAGAATACTTCTACCTTCTCACTGCCATAGGAATGCAGCTAGTTGACAGCTGGCTTCAAGACATGCTTCCCTGTGAGAGCTGAGGACAGGGCAGAACCCTCCCGCATGCTGCCTGACTGTAGGAGTAGCTGCTAACATCCTTATGTTAGTGGCTGGGAGAGGTTGCGGGAAAAGCATGTGTGAGCACTGGGCCTGAACTCCCGTGTATCTGAGTTGAATACAGCGATTTCCAACGGCTTTCCTCAACCAGAGTGTAGCTAGGTTTCAAATCCCATGTACGAGCGGGTAGCAGACATCTGCGTCCCATGCATACACACTTCTGAGAGTTGAGCTTATGGCCTGTACCTCCACAGCCAGCCTGCTGGTACCCTTGGCTTCTAAAAGGCCTAGGCTCGCTGTTTGACGGAAGTGCTGGGAGAGGTAATTGGAATCTCCCGGCACACAAGACGAGTGCCTCCAAGCTCAATTCACGATTTCCCAGTAATTCTTGTGGTAGACAGGTGCTACATACTAAGTTCCATATGTGAGAAGGTAGCTGAACGCCTTGTCCAAAAGCATCTTACTTCTGAGAGTTGAGCACACCCTCAGTCCCTCACACTTCCACACTGCCTGCAGAGTGAGTTTCACACGTCTTCACCAGAGACGATTGCCAGAGGCTTCTGAGTACAAGTTAACAACGCAGACCTGGAGGGTATCTCCAGGTGCAGTAGAGTGGTAATCTTGGAACCTCCTGACTCAGAGTACTGCTACCTTCTCACTGCCATAGGAATGCAGCTAGTTGACAGCTGGCTTCAAGACATGCTTCCCTGTGAGAGCTGAGGACAGGGCAGAACCCTCCCGCATCCTGCCTGACTGTAGGAGTAGCTGCTAACATCCTAATGTTAGTGGCTGGGAGAGGTTGCGGGAAAAGCATGTGTGAGCACTGGGCCTGAACTCCCGTGTATCTGAGTTGAATAGAGCGATTTCCAATGGCCTTCTTCAATCACGGTGTAGCTAGGTTCCAACTCCCATGTCCGAGTGGGTAGCAGACATCTGCCTCCCATGCATACACACTTCTGAGAGTTGAGCTTATGGCCTGTACCTCCACATCCAGCCTGCTGGTACCCTTGGCTTCTAAAAGGCCTAGGCTCGCTGTTTGACGGAAGTGCTGGGAGAGGTAATTGGAATCACCCGGCACACAAGACTAGTGCCTCCAAGCTCAGTTCCGCGATTTCCTAGAAATTCCGGTGGTAGACTGGTGCTACATACTAAGTTCCATACGTGAGAGGGTAGCTGAACGCCTTGTCCAAAACCATCTTACTTCTGAGAGTTGAGCTCAGCCTCAGTGCCTCACAGTTCCACACTGCCTGCAGAGTGAGTTTCGCAGGTCTTCAGCAGAGACGTTTGCCAGAGGTTTCTGAGACGCAGGGTCACAATGCAGACCTGGAGGGTATCCCCAGGTGCAGTCGACTGGTAATCTTGGAACCTCCTGACTCAGAATACTGCTACCTTCTCACTGCCATAGGAATGAAGCTAGTTGACAGCTGGCTTCAAGACATGCTTCCCTGTGAGAGCTGAGGACAGGGCAGAACCCTCCCGCATGCTGCCTGACTGTAGGAGTAGCTGCTAACATCCTTATGTTAGTGGCTGTGAGAGGTTGCGGGAAAAGCATGTGTGAGCACTGGGCCTGAACTCCCGTGTATCTGAGTTGAATACAGCGATTTCCAACGGCTTTCCTCAACCAGAGTGTAGCTAGGTTCCAAATCCCATGTACGAGCGGGTAGCAGACATCTGCCTCCCATGCATACACACTTCTGAGAGTTGAGCTTATGGCCTGTACCTCCACAGCCAGCCTGCTGGTACCCTTGGCTTCTAAAAGGCCTAGGCTCGCTGTTTGACGGAAGTCTGGGAGAGGTAATTGGAATCTCCCGGCACACAAGACTAGTGCCTCCAAGCTCAGTTCAGCGATTTCCTAGTAATTCCTGTGGTAGACTGGTGCTACATACTAAGTTCCATACGTGAGAGGGTAGCTGAACGCCTTGTCCAAAACCATCTTACTTCTGAGAGTTGAGCTCAGCCTCAGTCCCTCACAGTTCCACACTGCCTGCAGAGTGAGTTTCGCAGGTCTTCAGCAGATACGTTTGCCAGAGGCTTCTGAGACGCAGGGTAACAATGCAGACCTGGAGCGTATCCCCAGGTGCAGTCGACTGGTAATCTTGGAACCTCCTGACTCAGAATACTGCTACCTTCTCACTGCCATAGGAATGCAGCTAGTTGACAGCTGGCTTCAAGACATGCTTCCCTGTGAGAGCTGAGGCCAGGGCAGAACCCTCCCGCATGATGCCTGACTGTAGGAGTAGCTGCTAACATCCTTATGTTAGTGGCTGGGAGAGGTTGCGGGAAAAGCATGTGTGAGCACTGGGCCGGAAATCCCGTGTATCTGATTTGAATACAGCGATTTCCAACGGCTTTCCTCACCAGAGTGTAGCTAGTTTCCAAATCCCATGTACGAGCGGGTAGCAGACATCTGCCTCCCATGCATACACACTTCTGAGAGTTGAGCTTATGGCCTGTACCTCCACAGCCAGCCTGCTGGTACCCTTGGCTTCTAAAAGGCCTAGGCTCGCTGTTTGACGGAAGTGCTGGGAGAGGTAATTGGAATCTCCCGGCACACAAGACGAGTGCCTCCAAGCTCAATTCACGATTTCCCAGTAATTCTTGTGGGAGACATGTGCTACATACTAAGTTACATATGTGAGAAGGTAGCTGAACGCCTTGTCCAAAAGCATCTTACTTCTGAGAGTTGAGCACACCCTCAGTCCCTCACACTTCCACACTGCCTGCAGAGTGAGTTTCACACGTCTTCACCAGAGACGATTGCCAGAGGCTTCTGAGTACAAGTTAACAATGCAGACCTGGAGGGTATCTCCAGGTGCAGTAGAGTGGTAATCTTGGAACCTCCTGACTCAGAGTACTGCTACCTTCTCACTGCCATAGGAATGCAGCTAGTTGACAGCTGGCTTCAAGACATGCTTCCCTGTGAGAGCTGAGGACAGGGCAGAACCCTCCCGCATCCTGCCTGACTGTAGGAGTAGCTGCTAACATCCTAATGTTAGTGGCTGGGAGAGGTTGCGGGAAAAGCATGTGTGAGCACTGGGCCTGAACTCCCGTGTATCTGAGTTGAATACAGCGATTTCCAATGGCCTTCTTCAATCACAGTGTAGCTAGGTTCCAACTCCCATGTCCGAGTGGGTAGCAGACATCTGCATCCCATGCATACACACTTCTGAGAGTTGAGCTTATGGCCTGTATCTCCACATCTAGCCTGCTGGTACCCTTGGCTTCTAAAAGGCCTAGGCTCGCTGTTTGACGGAAGTGCTGGGAGAGGTAATTGGAATCACCCGGCACACAAGACTAGTGCCTCCAAGCTCAGTTCAGCGATTTCCTAGTAATTCCTGTGGTAGACTGGTGCTACATACTAAGTTCCATACGTGAGAGGGTAGCTGAACGCCTTGTCCAAAACCATCTTACTTCTGAGAGTTGAGCTCAGCCTCAGTCCCTCACAGTTCCACACTGCCTGCAGAGTGAGTTTCGCAGGTCTTTAGCAGAGACGTTTGCCAGAGGTTTCTGAGACGCAGGGTAACAATGCAGACCTGGAGGGTATCCCCAGGTGCAGTCGACTGGTAATCTTGGAACCTCCTGACTCAGAATACTGCTACCTTCTCACTGCCATAGGAATGAAGCTAGTTGACAGCTGGCTTCAAGACATGCTTCCCTGTGAGAGCTGAGGACAGGGCAGAACCCTCCCGCATGCTGCCTGACTGAAGGAGTAGCTGCTAACATCCTTATGTTAGTGGCTGGGAGAGGTTGCGGGAAAAGCATGTGTGAGCACGGGGCCTGAACTCCCGTGTATCTGAGTTGAATACAGCGATTTCCAACGGCTTTCCCCAACCAGAGTGTAGCTAGGATCCAAATCCCATGTACGAGCGGGTAGCAGATATCTGCCTCAAATGCATACACACTTCTGAGAGTTGAGCTTATGGCCTGTACCTCCACATCCAGCCTGCTGGTACCCTTGTCTTCTAAAAGGCCTAGGCTCGCTGTTTGACGGAAGTGCTGGGAGAGGTAATTGGAATC
Source organism: Canis aureus (assembly GCF_053574225.1). Taxonomy (NCBI): domain Eukaryota; kingdom Metazoa; phylum Chordata; class Mammalia; order Carnivora; family Canidae; genus Canis; species Canis aureus. The sequence continues at coordinate 66,397,704 of NC_135626.1, read as the reverse complement.
ACCCGGCACACAAGACGAGTGCCTCCAAGCTCAATTCACGATTTCCCAGTAATTCTTGTGGTAGACAGGTGCTACATACTAAGTTCCATATGTGAGAAGGTAGCTGAACGCCTTGTCCAAAAGCATCTTACTTCTGAGAGTTGAACACACCCTCAGTCCCTCACACTTCCACACTGCCTTCAGAGAGAGTTTCACACGTCTTCACCAGGACGATTGCCAGAGGCTTCTGAGTACAAGTTAACAATGCAGACCTGGAGGGTATCTCCAGGTGCAGTAGAGTGGTAATCTTGGAACCTCCTGACTCAGAGTACTGCTACCTTCTCACTGCCATAGGAATGCAGCTAGTTGACAGCTGGCTTCAAGACATGCTTCCCTGTGAGAGCTGAGGACAGGGCAGAACCTTCCCGCATCCTGCCTGACTGTAGGAGTAGCTGCTAACATCCTAATGTTAGTGGCTGGGAGAGGTTGCGGGAAAAGCATGTGTGAGCACTGGGCCTGAACTCCCGTGTATCTGAGTTGAATAGAGCGATTTCCAATGGCCTTCTTCAATCACAGGGTAGCTAGGTTCCAACTCCCATGTCCGAGTGGGTAGCAGACATCTGCCTCCCATGCATACTCACTTCTGAGAGTTGAGCTTATGGCCTGTACCTCCACATCCAGCCTGCTGGTACCCTTGGCTTCTAAAAGGCCTAGGCTCGCTGTTTGACGGAAGTGCTGGGAGAGGTAATTGGAATCACCCGGCACACAAGACTAGTGCCTCCAAGCTCAGTTCAGCGATTTCCTAGTAATTCCTGTGGTAGACTGGTGCTACATACTAAGTTCCATACGTGAGAGGGTAGCTGAACGCCTTGTCCAAAACCATCTTACTTCGGAGAGTTGAGCTCAGCCTCAGTCCCTCACAGTTCCACACTGCCTGCAGAGTGAGTTTCGCAGGTCTTCAACAGAGACGTTTGCCAGAGGCTACTGAGACGCAGGGTAACAATGCAGACCTGGAGGGTATCCCCAGGGGCAGTCGACTGGTAATCTTGGAACCTCCTGACTCAGAATACTGCTACCTTCTCACTGCCATAGGAATGCAGCTAGTTGACAGCTGGCTTCAAGACATGCTTCCCTGTGAGAGCTGAGGACAGGGCAGAACCCTCCCGCATGCTGCCTGACTGTAGGAGTAGCTGCTAACATCCTTATGTTAGTGGCTGGGAGAGGTTGCCGGAAAAGCATGTGTGAGCACTGGGCCTGAACTCCCGTGTACCTGAGTTGAATACAGCGATTTCCAACGGCTTTCTTCAACCAGAGTGTAGCTAGGTTCCAAATCCCATGTACGAGCGGGTAGCAGACATCTGCCTCCCATGCATACACACTTCTGAGAGTTGAGCTTATGGCCTGTACCTCCACAGCCAGCCTGCTGGTACCCTTGGCTTCTAAAAGGCCTAGGCTCGCTGTTTGGCGGAAGTGCTGGGAGAGGTAATTGGAATCACCCGGCACACAAGACTTGTGCCTCCAAGCTCAGTTCAGCGATTTCCTAGTAATTCCTGTGGTAGACTGGTGCTACATACTAAGTTCCATACGTGAGAGGGTAGCTGAACGCCTTGTCCAAAACCATCTTACTTCTGAGAGTTGAGCTCAGCCTCAGTCCCTCACAGTTCCACACTGCCTGCAGAGTGAGTTTCGCAGGTCTTCAGCAGAGACGTTTGCCAGAGGCTTCTGAGACGCAGGGTAACAATGCAGACCTGGAGGGTATCCCCAGGTGCAGTCGACTGGTAATCTTGGAACCTCCTGACTCAGAATACTGCCACCTTCTCACTGCCATAGGAATGCAGCTAGTTGACAGCTGGCTTCAAGACATGCTTCCCTGTGAGAGCTGAGGACAGGGCAGAACCCTCCCGCATGCTGCCTGACTGTAGGAGTAGCTGCTAACATCCTTATGTTAGTGGCTGGGAGAGGTGCGAGAAAAGCATGTGTGAGCACTGGGCCTGAACTCCCGTGTATCTGAGTTGAATACAGCGATTTCCAACGGCTTTCCTCAACCAGAGTGTAGCTAGGTTCCAAATCCCATGTACGAGCGGGTAGAGACATCAGCCTCCCATGCATACACACTTCTGAGAGTTGAGCTTATGGCCTGTACCTACACAGCCAGCCTGCTGGTACCCTTGGCTTCTAAAAGGCCTAGGCTCGCTGTTTGACGGAAGTGCTGGGAGAGGTAATTGGAATCACCCGGCACACAAGACTAGTGCCTCCAAGCTCAGTTCAGCGATTTCCTAGTAATTCCTCTGGTAGACTGGTGCTACATACTAAGTTCCATACGTGAGAGGGTAGCTGAACGCCTTGTCCAAAACCATCTTACTTCTGAGAGTTGAGCTCAGCCTCAGTCCCTCACAGTTCGACACTGCCTGCAGAGTGAGTTTCGCAGGTCTTCAGCATAGACGTTTGCCAGAGGCTTCTGAGACGCAGGGTAACAATGCAGACCTGGAGGGTATCCCCAGGTGCAGTCGACTGGTAATCTTGGAACCTCCTGACTCAGAATACTGCTACCTTCTCACTGCCATAGGAATGCAGCTAGTTGACAGCTGGCTTCAAGACATGCTTCCCTGTGAGAGCTGAGGACATTGCAGAACCCTCCCGCATGCTGCCTGACTGTAGGAGTAGCTGCTAACATCCTTATGTTAGTGGCTGGGAGAGGTTGCGGGAAAAGCATGTGTGAGCACTGGGCCTGAACTCCCGTGTATCTGAGTTGAATACAGCGATTTCCAAAGGCTTTCCTCAACCAGAGTGTAGCTAGGTTCCAAATCCCATGTACGAGCGGGTAGCAGACATCTGCCTCCCATGCATACACACTTCTGAGAGTTGAGCTTATGGCCTGTACCTCCACAGCCAGCCTGCTGGTACCCTTGGCTTCTAAAAGGCCTAGACTCGCTGTTTGACGGAAGTGCTGGGAGAGGTAATTGGAATCTCCCGGCACACAAGACGAGTGCCTCCAAGCTCAATTCATGATTTCCCAGTAATTCTTGTGGGAGACATGTGCTACATACTAAGTTCCATATGTGAGAAGGTAGCTGAACGCCTTGTCCAAAAGCATCTTACTTCTGAGAGTTGAGCACACCCTCAGTCCCTCACACTTCCACACTGCCTGCAGAGTGAGTTTCACACGTCTTCACCAGAGACGATTGCCAGAGGCTTCTGAGTACAAGTTAACAATGCACACCTGGAGGGTATCTCCAGGTGCAGTAGAGTGGTAATCTTGGAACCTCCTGACTCAGAGTACTGCTACTTTCTCACTGCCATAGGAATGAAGCTAGTTGACAGCTGGCTTCAAGACATGCTTCCCTGTGAGAGCTGAGGACAGGGCAGAACCCTCCCGCATCCTGCCTGACTGTAGGAGTAGCTGCTAACATCCTAATGTTAGTGGCTGGGAGAGGTTGCGGGAAAAGCATGTGTGAGCACTGGGCCTGAACTCCCGTGTACCTGAGTTTAATACAGCGATTTCCAACGGCTTTCCTCAACCAGAGTGTAGCTAGGTTCCAAATCCCATGTACGAGCGGGTAGCAGACATCTGCCTCCCATGCATACACACTTCTGAGAGTTGAGCTTATGGCCTGTACCTCCACAGCCAGGCTGCTGGTACCCTTGGCTTCTAAAAGGCCTAGGCTCGCTGTTTGGCGGAAGTGCTGGGAGAGGTAATTGGAATCACCCGGCACACAAGACTTGTGCCTCCAAGCTCAGTTCAGCGATTTCCTAGTAATTCCTGTGGTAGACTGGTGCTACATACTAAGTTCCATACGTGAGAGGGTAGCTGAACGCCTTGTCCAAAACCATCTTACTTCTGAGAGTTGAGCTCAGCCTCAGTCCCTCACAGTTCCACACTGCCTGCAGAGTGAGTTTCGCAGGTCTTCAGCAGAGACGTTTGCCAGAGGCTTCTGAGACGCAGGGTAACAATGCAGACCTGGAGGGTATCCCCAGGTGCAGTCGACTGGTAATCTTGGAACCTCCTGACTCAGAATACTGCCACCTTCTCACTGCCATAGGAATGCAGCTAGTTGACAGCTGCCTTCAAGACATGCTTCCCTGTGAGAGCTGAGGACAGGGCAGAACCCTCCCGCATGCTGCCTGACTGTAGGAGTAGCTGCTAACATCCTTATGTTAGTGGCTGGGAGAGGTTGCGAGAAAAGCATGTGTGAGCACTGGGCCTGAACTCCCGTGTATCTGAGTTGAATACAGCGATTTCCAACGGCTTTCCTCAACCAGAGTGTAGCTAGGTTCCAAATCCCATGTACGAGCGGGTAGAGACATCGGCCTCCCATGCATACACACTTCTGAGAGTTGAGCTTATGGCCTGTACCTACACAGCCAGCCTGCTGGTACCCTTGGCTTCTAAAAGGCCTAGGCTCGCTGTTTGACGGAAGTGCTGGGAGAGGTAATTGGAATCACCCGGCACACAAGACTAGTGCCTCCAAGCTCAGTTCAGCGATTTCCTAGTAATTCCTGTGGTAGACTGGTGCTACATACTAAGTTCCATACGTGAGAGGGTAGCTGAACGCCTTGTCCAAAACCATCTTACTTCGGAGAGTTGAGCTCAGCCTCAGTCCCTCACAGTTCCACACTGCCTGCAGAGTGAGTTTCGCAGGTCTTCAACAGAGACGTTTGCCAGAGGCTACTGAGACGCAGGGTAACAATGCAGACCTGGAGGGTATCCCCAGGTGCAGTCGACTGGTAATCTTGGAACCTCCTGACTCAGAATACTGCTACCTTCTCACTGCCATAGGAATGCAGCTAGTTGACAGCTGGCTTCAAGACATGCTTCCCTGTGAGAGCTGAGGACAGGGCAGAACCCTCCCGCATGCTGCCTGACTGTAGGAGTAGCTGCTAACATCCTTATGTTAGTGGCTGGGAGAGGTTGCGCGAAAGCATGTGTGAGCACTGGGCCTGAACTCCCGTGTACCTGAGTTGAATACAGCGATTTCCAATGGCTTTCCTCAACCAGAGTGTAGCTAGGTTCCAAATCCCATGTACGAGCGGGTAGCAGACATCTGCCTCCCATGCATACACACTTCTGAGAGTTGAGCTTATGGCCTGTACCTACACAGCCAGCCTGCTGGTACCTTGGCTTCTAAAAGGCCTAGGCTCGCTGTTTGACGGAAGTGCTGGGAGAGGTAATTGGAATCTCCCGGCACCCAAGACGAGTGCCTCCAAGCTCAATTCACGATTTCCCAGTAATTCTGTGGTAGACAGGTGCTACATACTAAGTTCCATATGTGAGAAGGTAGCTGAAGGCCTTGTCCAAAAGCATCTTACTTCTGAGAATTGAGCACACCCTCAGTCCCTCACACTTCCACACTGCCTGCAGAGTGAGTTTCACACGTCTTCACCAGGACGATTGCCAGAGGCTTCTGAGTACAAGTTAACAATGCAGACCTGGAGGGTATCTCCAGGTGCAGTAGAGTGGTAATCTTGGAACCTCCTGACTCAGAGTACTGCTACCGTCTCACTGCCATAGGAATGCAGCTAGTTGACAGCTGGCTTCAAGACATGCTTCCCTGTGAGAGCTGAGGACAGGGCAGAACCCTCCCGCATCCTGCCTGACTGTAGGAGTAGCTGCTAATATCCTAATGTTAGTGGCTGGGAGAGGTTGCGGGAAAAGCATGTTTGAGCACTGGGCCTGAACTCCCGTGTATCTGAGTTGAATACAGCGATTTCCAATGGCCTTCTTCAATCACAGTGTAGCTAGGTTCCAACTCCCATGTCCGAGTGGGTAGCAGACATCTGCCTCCCATGCATACACACTTCTGAGAGTTGAGCTTATGGCCTGTACCTACACAGCCAGCCTGCTGGTACCCTTGGCTTCTAAAAGGCCTAGGCTCGCTGTTTGACGGAAGTGCTGGGAGAGGTAATTGGAATCACCCGGCACACAAGACTAGTGCCTCCAAGCTCAGTTCAGCGATTTCCTAGTAATTCCTGTGGTAGACTGGTGCTACATACTAAGTTCCATACGTGAGAGGGTAGCTGAACGCCTTGTCCAAAACCATCTTACTTCGGAGAGTTGAGCTCAGCCTCAGTCCCTCACAGTTCCACACTGCCTGCAGAGTGAGTTTCGCAGGTCTTCAACAGAGACGTTTGCCAGAGGCTACTGAGACGCAGGGTAACAATGCAGACCTGGAGGGTATCCCCAGGTGCAGTCGACTGGTAATCTTGGAACCTCCTGACTCAGAATACTGCTACCTTCTCACTGCCATAGGAATGCAGCTAGTTGACAGCTGGCTTCAAGACATGCTTCCCTGTGAGAGCTGAGGACAGGGCAGAACCCTCCCGCATGCTGCCTGACTGTAGGAGTAGCTGCTAACATCCTTATGTTAGTGGCTGGGAGAGGTTGCGCGAAAGCATGTGTGAGCACTGGGCCTGAACTCCCGTGTACCTGAGTTGAATACAGCGATTTCCAATGGCTTTCCTCAACCAGAGTGTAGCTAGGTTCCAAATCCCATGTACGAGCGGGTAGCAGACATCTGCCTCCCATGCATACACACTTCTGAGAGTTGAGCTTATGGCCTGTACCTACACAGCCAGCCTGCTGGTACCCTTGGCTTCTAAACGGCCTAGGCTCGCTGTTTGGCGGAAGTGCTGGGAGAGGTAATTGGAATCACCCAGCACACAAGACTAGTGCCTCCAAGCTCAGTTCAGGGATTTCCTAGTAATTCCTGTGGTAGACTGGTGCTACATACTAAGTTCCATACGTGAGAGGGTAGCTGAACGCCATGTCCAAAACCATCTTACTTCTGAGAGTTGAGCTCAGCCTCAGTCCCTCACAGTTCCACACTGCCTGCAGAGTGAGTTTCGCAGGTCTTCAGCAGAGACGTTTGCCAGAGGCTTCTGAGACGCAGGGTAACAATGCAGACCTGGAGGGTATCCCCAGGTGCAGTCGACTGGTAATCTTGGAACCTCCTGACTCAGAATACTGCTACCTTCTCACTGCCATAGGAATGCAGCTAGTTGACAGCTGGCTTCAAGACATGCTTCCCTGTGAGAGCTGAGGACAGGGCAGAACCCTCCCGCATGCTGCCTGACTGTAGGAGTAGCTGCTAACATCCTTATGTTAGTGGCTGGGAGAGGTTGCGGGAAAAGCATGTGTGAGCACTGGGCCTGAACTCCCGTGTATCTGAGTTGAATACAGCGATTTCCAACGGCTTTCCTCAACCAGAGTGTAGCTAGGTTCCAAATCCCATGTACGAGCGGGTAGCAGACATCTGCCTCCCATGCATACACACTTCTGAGAGTTGAGCTTATGGCCTGTACCTACACAGCCAGCCTGCTGGTACCTTTGGCTTCTAAAAGGCCTAGGCTCGCTGTTTGACGGAAGTGCTGGGAGAGGTAATTGGAATCACCCGGCACACAAGACTAGTGCCTCCAAGCTCAGTTCAGCGATTTCCTAGTAATTCCTGTGGTAGACTGGTGCTACATACTAAGTTCCATACGTGAGAGGGTAGCTGAACGCCTTGTCCAAAACCATCTTACTTCTGAGAGTTGAGCTCAGCCTCAGTCCCTCACAGTTCGACACGGCCTGCAGAGTGAGTTTCGCAGGCCTTCAGCAGAGACGTTTGCCAGAGGCTTCTGAGACGCAGGGTAACAATGCAGACCTGGAGGGTATCCCCAGGTGCAGTCGACTGGTAATCTTGGAACCTCCTGACTCAGAATACTGCTACCTTCTCACTGCCATAGGAATGCAGCTAGTTGACAGCTGGCTTCAAGACATGCTTCCCTGTGAGAGCTGAGGACAGGGCAGAACCCTCCCGCATGCTGCCTGACTGTAGGAGTAGCTGCTAACATCCTTATGTTAGTGGCTGGGAGAGGTTGCGGCAAAAGCATGTGTGAGCACTGGGCCTGAACTCCCGTGTACCTGAGTTGAATACAGCGATTTCCAACGGCTTTCCTCAACCAGAGTGTAGCTAGTTTCCAAATCCCATGTACGAGCGGGTAGCAGACATCTGCGTCCCATGCATACACACTTCTGAGAGTTGAGCTTATGGCCTGTACCTCCACAGCCAGCCTGCTGGTACCCTTGGCTTCTAAAAGGCCTAGGTTCGCTGTTTGGCGGAAGTGCTGGGAGAGGTAATTGGAATCACCCGGCACACAAGACTAGTGTCTCCAAGCTCAGTTCAGCGATTTCCTAGTAATTCCTGTGGTAGACTGGTGCTACATACTAAGTTCCATACGTGAGAGGGTAGCTGAACGCCTTGTCCAAAACCATCTTACTTCTGAGAGTTGAGCTCAGCCTCAGTCCCTCAGAGTTCCACACTGCCTGCAGAGTGAGTTTCACACGTCTTCACGAGAGACGATTGCCAGAGGCTTCTGAGTACAAGTTAACAATGCAGACCTGGAGGGTATCTCCAGGTGCAGTAGAGTGGTAATCTTGGAACCTCCTGACTCAGAGTACTGCTACCTTCTCACTGCCATAGGAATGCAGCTAGTTGACAGCTGGCTTCAAGACATGCTTCCCTGTGAGAGCTGAGGACAGGGCAGAACCCTCCCGCATCCTGCCTGACTGTAGGAGTAGCTGTTAACATCCTAATGTTAGTGGCTGGGAGAGGTTGCGGGAAAAGCATGTGTGAGCACTGGGCCTGAACTCCCGTGTATCTGAGTTGAATACAGCGATTTCCAACGGCTTTCCTCAACCAGAGTGTAGCTAGGTTCCAAATCCCATGTACGAGCGAGTAGCAGACATCTGCCTCCCATGCATACACACTTCTGAGAGTTGAGCTTATGGCCTGTACCTCCACAGCCAGCCTGCTGGTACCCTTGGCTTCTAAAAGGCCTAGGCTCGCTGTTTGACGGAAGTGCTGGGAGAGGTAATTGGAATCACCCGGCACACAAGACTAGTGCCTCCAAGCTCAGTTCAGCGATTTCGTAGTAATTCCTGTGGTAGACTGGTGCTACATACTAAGTTCCATACGTGAGAGGGTAGCTGAACGCCATGTCCAAAACCATCTTACTTCTGAGAGTTGAGCTCAGCCTCAGTCCCTCACAGTTCCACACTGCCTGCAGAGTGAGTTTCGCAGGTCTTCAGCAGAGACGTTTGCCAGAGGCTTCTGAGACGCAGGGTAACAATGCAGACCTGGAGGGTATCCCCAGGTGCAGTCGACTGGTAATCTTGGAACCTCCTGACTCAGAATACTGCTACCTTCTCACTGCCATAGGAATGCAGCTAGTTGACAGCTGGCTTCAAGACATGCTTCCCTGTGAGAGCTGAGGACAGGGCAGAACCCTCCCGCATGCTGCCTGACTGTAGGAGTAGCTGCTAACATCCTTATGTTAGTGGCTGGGAGAGGTTGCGGGAAAAGCATGTGTGAGCACCGGGCCTGAACTCCCGTGTATCTGAGTTGAATACAGCGATTTCCAACGGCTTTCCTCAACCAGAGTGTAGCTAGGTTCCAAATCCCATGTACGAGCGGGTAGCAGACATCTGCCTCCCATGCATACACACTTCTGAGAGTTGAGCTTATGGCCTGTACCTCCACCTCCAGCCTGCTGGTACCCTTGGCTTCTAAAAGGCCTAGGCTCGCTGTTTGACGGAAGTGCTGGGAGAGGTAATTGGAATCTCCCGGCACACAAGACGAGTGCCTCCAAGCTCAATTCACGATGTCCCAGTAATTCTGGTGGTAGACAGGTGCTACATACTAAGTTCCATATGTGAGAAGGTAGCTGAACGCCTTGTCCAAAAGCATCTTACTTCTGAGAGTTGAGCACACCCTCAGTCCCTCACAGTTCCACACTGCCTGCAGAGTGAGTTTCACACGTCTTCACCAGAGACGATTGCAGAGGCTTCTGAGTACAAGTTAACAATGCAGACCTGGAGGGTATCTCCAGGTGCAGTAGAGTGGTAATCTTAGAACCTCCTGACTCAGAGTACTGCTACCTTCTCACTGCCATAGGAATGCAGCTAGTTGACAGCTGGCTTCAAGACTTGCTTCCCTGTGAGAGCTGAGGACAGGGCAGAACCCTCACGCATGCTGCCTGACTGTAGGAGTAGCTGCTAACATCCTTATGTTAGTGGCTGGGAGAGGTTGCGGGAAAAGCATGTGTGAGCACTGGGCCTGAACTCCCGTGTATCTGAGTTGAATACAGCGAATTCCAACGGCTTTCCTCAACCAGAGTGTAGCTAGGTTCCAAATCCCAGGTACGAGCGGGTAGCAGATATCTGCCTCCCATGCATACACACTTCTGAGAGTTGAGCTTATGGCCTGTACCTCCACAGCCAGCCTGCTGGTACCCTTGGCTTCTAAAAGTCCTAGGCTCGCTGTTTGACGGAAGTGCTGGGAGAGGTAATTGGAATCACCCGGCACACAAGACTAGTGCCTCCTAGCTCAGTTCAGCGATTTCCTAGTAATTCCTGTGGTAGACTGGTGCTACATACTAAGTTCCATACGTGAGAGGGTAGCTGAACGCATTGTCCGAAACCATCTTACTTCTGAGAGTTGAGCTCAGCCTCAGTCCCTCACAGTTCCACACTGCCTGCAGAGTGAGTTTCGCAGGTCTTCAGCAGAGACGTTTGCCAGAGGCTTCTGCGACGCAGGGTAACATGCAGACCTGGAGGGTATCCCCAGGTGCAGTCGACTGGTAATCTTGGAACCTCCTGACTCAGAATACTGCTACCTTCTCACTGCCATAGGAATGCAGCTAGTTGACAGCTGGCTTCAAGACATGCTTCTCTGTGAGAGCTGAGGACAGGGCAGGACCCTCCCGCATGCTGCCTGACTGTAGGAGTAGCTGCCTTCATCCTTATGTTAGTGGCTGGGAGAGGTTGCGGGAAAAGCATGTGTGAGCACTGGGCCTGAACTCCCGTGTATCTGAGTTGAATACAGCGATTTCCAACGGCTTTCCTCAACCAGAGTGTAGCTAGGTTCCAAATCCCATGTACGAGCGGGTAGCAGACATCTGCCTCCCATGCATACACACTTCTGAGAGTTGAGCTTATGGCCTGTACCTCCACATCCAGCCTGCTGGTACCCTTGGCTTCTAAAAGGCCTAGGCTCGCTGTTTGACGGAAGTGCTGGGAGAGGTAATTGGAATCTCCCGGTACACAAGACGAGTGCCTCCAAGCTCAATTCACGATTTCCCAGTAATTCTTGTGGTAGACAGGTGCTACATACTAAGTTCCATATGTGAGAAGGTAGCTGAACGCCTTGTCCAAAAGCATCTTACTTCTGAAAGTTGAGCACACGCTCAGTCCCTCATACTTCCACACTGCCTGCAGAGTGAGTTTCACACGTCTTCACCAGAGACGATTGCAGAGGCTTCTGAGTACAAGTTAACAATGCAGACCTGGAGGGTATCTCCAGGTGCAGTAGAGTGGTAATCTTGGAAACTCCTGACTCAGAGTACTGCTACCTTCTCACTGCCATAGGAATGCAGCTAGTTGACAGCTGGCTTCGAGACATGCTTCCCTGTGAGAGCTGAGGACAGGGCAGAACCCTCCCGCATCCTGCCTGACTGTAGGAGTAGCTGCTAACATCCTAATGTTAGTGGCTGGGAGAGGTTGCGGGAAAAGCATGTGTGAGCACTGGGCCTGAACTCCCGTGTATCTGAGTTGAATACAGCGATTTCCAATGGCCTTCTTCAATCACAGTGTAGCTAGGTTCCAACTCCCATGTCCGAGTGGGTAGCAGACATCTGCCTCCCATGCATACACACTTCTGAGAGTTGAGCTTATGTCCTGTACCTCCACATCCAGCCTGCTGGTACCCTTGGCTTCTAAAAGGCCTAGGCTCGCTGTTTGACGGAAGTGCTGGGAGAGGTAATTGGAATCACCCGGCACACAAGACTAGTGCCTCCAAGCTCAGTTCAGCGATTTCCTAGTAATTCCTGTGGTAGACTGGTGCTACATACTAAGTTCCATACGTGAGAGGGTAGCTGAACGCCTTGTCCAAAACCATCTTACTTCTGAGAGTTGAGCTCAGCCTCAGTCCCTCACAGTTCCACACTGCCTGCAGAGTGAGTTTCGCAGGTCTTCAGCAGAGACGTTTGCCAGAGGCTTCTGAGACGCAGGGTAACAATGCAGACCTGGAGGGTATCCCCAGGTGCAGTCGACTGGTAATCTTGGAACCTCCTGACTCAGAATACTGCTACCTTCTCACTGCCATAGGAATGCAGCTAGTTGACAGCTGGCTTCAAAACATGCTTCCCTGTGAGAGCTGAGGACAGGGCAGAACCCTCCCGCATGCTGCCTGACTGTAGGAGTAGCTGCTAACATCCTTATGTTAGTGGCTGGGAGAGGTTGCGGGAAAAGCATGTGTGAGCACTGGGCCTGAACTCCCGTGTACCTGAGTTGAATACAGCGATTTCCAACGGCTTTCCTCAACCAGAGTGTAGCTAGGTTCCAAATCCCATGTACGAGCGGGTAGCAGACATCTGCCTCCCATGCATACACACTTCTGAGAGTTGAGCTTATGTCCTGTACCTCCACATCCAGCCTGCTGGTACCCTTGGCTTCTAAAAGGCCTAGGCTCGCTGTTTGACGGAAGTGCTGGGAGAGGTAATTGGAATCTCCCGGTACACAAGACGAGTGCCTCCAAGCTCAATTCACGATTTCCCAGTAATTCTTGTGGTAGACAGGTGCTACATACTAAGTTCCATATGTGAGAAGGTAGCTGAACGCCTTGTCCAAAAGCATCTTACTTCTGAGAGTTGAGCACACCCACAGTCCCTCACACTTCCACACTGCCTGCAGAGTGAGTTTCACACGTCTTCACCAGAGACGATTGCAGAGGCTTCTGAGTACAAGTTAACAATGCAGACCTGGAGGGTATCTCCAGGTGCAGTAGAGTGGTAATCTTGGAAACTCCTGACTCAGAGTACTGCTACCTTCTCACTGCCATAGGAATGCAGCTAGTTGACAGCTGGCTTCAAGACATGCTTCCCTGTGAGAGCTGAGGACAGGGCAGAACCCTCCCGCATCCTGCCTGACTGTAGGAGTAGCTGCTAACATCCTAATGTTAGTGGCTGGGAGAGGTTGCGGGAAAAGCATGTGTGAGCACTGGGCCTGAACTCCCGTGTATCTGAGTTGAATACAGCGATTTCCAATGGCCTTCTTCAATCACAGTGTAGCTAGGTTCCAAATCCCATGTCCGAGTGGTTAGCAGACATCTGCCTCCCATGCATACACACTTCTGAGAGTTGAGCTTATGGCCTGTACCTCCACATCCAGCCTGCTGCTAACCTTGGCTTCTAAAAGGCCTAGGCTCGCTGTTTGACGGAAGTGCTGGGAGAGGTAATTGGAATCACCCGGCACACAAGACTAGTGCCTCCAAGCTCAGTTCAGCGATTTCCTAGTAATTCCTGTGGTAGACTGGTGCTACATACTAAGTTCCATACGTGAGAGGGTAGCTGCACGCCTTGTCCAAAACCATCTTACTTCTGAGAGTTGAGCTCAGCCTCAGTCCCTCACAGTTCCACACTGCCTGCAGAGTGACTTTCGCAGGTCTTCAGCAGAGATGTTTGCCAGAGGCTTCTGAGACGCAGGGTAACAATGCAGACCTGGAGGGTATCCCCAGGTGCAGTCGACTGGTAATCTTGGAACCTCCTGACTCAGAATACTGCTACCTTCTCACTGCCATAGGAATGCAGCTAGTTGACAGCTGGCTTCAAGACATGCTTCCCTGTGAGAGCTGAGGACAGGGTAGAACCCTCCCGCATGCTGCCTGACTGTAGGAGTAGCTGCTAACATCCTTATGTTAGTGGCTGGGAGAGGTTGCGGGAAAAGCATGTGTGAGCACTGGGCCTGAACTCCCGTGTATCTGAGTTGAATACAGCGATTTCCAACGGCTTTCCTCAACCAGAGTGTAGCTAGTTTCCAAATCCCATGTACGAGCGGGTAGCAGACATCTGCCTCCCATGCATACACACTTCTGAGAGTTGAGCTTATGGCCTGTACCTCCACAGCCAGCCTGCTGGTACCCTTGGCTTCTAAAAGGCCTAGGCTCGCTGTTTGACGGAAGTGCTGCGAGAGGTAATTGGAATCTCCCGGCACACAAGACGAGTGCCTCCAAGCTCAATTCACGATTTCCCAGTAATTCTTGTGGTAGACAGGAGCTACATACTAAGTTCCATATGTGAGAAGGTAGCTGAACGCCTTGTCCAAAAGCATCTTACTTCTGAGAGTTGAGCACACCCTCAGTCCCTCACACTTCCACACTGCCTGCAGAGTGAGTTTCACACGTCTTCACCAGGACAATTGCCAGAGGCTTCTGAGTACAAGTTAACAATGCAGACCTGGAGGGTATCTCCAGGTGCAGTAGAGTGGTAATCTTGGAACCTCCTGACTCAGAGTACTGCTACCTTCTCACTGCCATAGGAATGCAGCTAGTTGACAGCTGGCTTCGAGACATGCTTCCCTGTGAGAGCTGAGGACAGGGCAGAACCCTCCCGCATCCTGCCTGACTGTAGGAGTAGCTGCTAACATCCTAATGTTAGTGGCTGGGAGAGGTTGCGGGAAAAGCATGCGTGAGCACTGGGCCTGAACTCCCGTGTATCTGAGTTGAATAAAGCGATTTCCAATGGCCTTCTTCAATCACAGTGTAGCTAGGTTCCAACTCCCATGTCCGAGTGGGTAGCAGACATCTGCCTCCCATGCATACACACTTCTGAGAGTTAAGCTTATGGCCTGTACCTCCACATCCAGCCTGCTGGTACCCTTGGCTTCTAAAAGGCCTAGGCTCGCTGTTTGACGGAAGTGCTGGGAGAGGTAATTGGAATCACCCGGCACACAAGACTAGTGCCTCCAAGCTCAGTTCAGCGATTTCCTAGTAATTCCTGTGGTAGACTGGTGCTACATGCTAAGTTCCATACGTGAGAGGGTAGCTGAACGCCTTGTCCAAAACCATCTTACTTTTGAGAGTTGAGCTCAGCCTCAGTCCCTCACAGTTCCACACTGCCTGCAGAGTGAGTTTCGCAGGACTTCAGCAGAGACGTTTGCCAGAGGCTTCTGAGACGCAGGGTAACAATGCAGACCTGGAGGGTATCCCCAGGTGCAGTCGACTGGTAATCTTGGAACCTCCTGACTCAGAATACTGCTACCTTCTCACTGCCATAGGAATGCAGCTAGATGACAGCTGGCTTCAAGACATGCTTCCCTGTGAGAGCTGAGGACAGGGCAGAACCCTCCCGCATGCTGCCTGACTGTAGGAGTAGCTGCTAACATCCTTATGTTAGTGGCTGGGAGAGGTTGCGGGAAAAGCATGTGTGAGCACTGGGCCTGAACTCCCGTGTACCTTAGTTGAATACAGCGATTTCCAACGGCTTTCCTCAACCAGAGTGTAGCTAGGTTCCAAATCCCATGTACGAGCGGGTAGCAGATATCTGCCTCCCATGCATACACACTTCTGAGTGTGAGCTTATGGCCTGTACCTCCACAGCCAGCCTGCTGGTACCCTTGGCTTCTAAAAGGCCTAGGCTCGCTGTTTGACGGAAGTGCTGGGAGAGGTAATTGGAATCTCCCGGCACACAAGACGAGTGCCTCCAAGCTCAATTCATGATTTCCGAGTAATTCTTGTGGTAGACAGGTGCTACATACTAAGTTCCATATGTGAGAAGGTAGCTGAACGCCTTGTCCAAAAGCATCTTACTTCTGAGAGTTGAGCACACCCTCAGTCCCTCACACTTCCACACTGCCTGCAGAGTGAGTTTCACACGTCTTCACCAGAGACGATTGCCAGAGGCTTCTGAGTACAAGTTAACAATGCAGAACTGGAGGGTATCTCCAGGTGCAGTAGAGTGGTAATCTTGGAACCTCCTGACTCAGAGTACTGCTACCTTCTCACTGCCATAGGAATGCAGCTAGTTGACAGCTGGCTTCAAGACATGCTTCCCAAGACATGCTTCCCTGTGAGAGCTGAGGACAGGGCAGAACCCTCCCGCATCCTGCCTGACTGTAGGAGTAGCTGCTAACATCCTAATGTTAGTGGCTGGGAGAGGTCGCGGGAAAAGCATGTGTGAGCACTGGGCCTGAACTCCCGTGTATCTGAGTTGAATACAGCGATTTCCAATGGCCTTCTTCAATCACAGTGTAGCTAGGTTCCAACTCCCATGTCCGACTGGGTAGCAGACATCTGCCTCCCATGCATACACACTTCTGAGAGTTGAGCTTATGTCCTGTACCTCCACATCCAGCCTGCTGGTACCCTTGGCTTCTAAAAGGCCTAGGCTCGCTGTTTGACGGAAGTGCTGGGAGAGGTAATTGGAATCACCCGGCACACAAGACTAGTGCCTCCAAGCTCAGTTCAGGGATTTCCTAGTAATTCCTGTGGTAGACTGGTGCTACATACTAAGTTCCATACGTGAGAGGGTAGCTGAACGCCTTGTCCAAAACCATCTTACTTCTGAGAGTTGAGCTCAGCCTCAGTCCCTCACAGTTCCACACTGCCTGCAGAGTGAGTTTCGCAGGTCTTCAGCAGAGACGTTTGCCAGAGGCTTCTGAGACGCAGGGTAACAATGCAGACCTGGAGGGTATCCCCAGGTGCAGTCGACTGGTAATCTTGGAACCTCCTGACTCAGAATACTGCTACCTTCTCACTGCCATAGGAATGCAGCTAGTTGACAGCTGGCTTCAAAACATGCTTCCCTGTGAGAGCTGAGGACAGGGCAGAACCCTCCCGCATGCTGCCTGACTGTAGGAGTAGCTGCTAACATCCTTATGTTAGTGGCTGGGAGAGGTTGCGGGAAAAGCATGTGTGAGCACTGGGCCTGAACTCCCGTGTACCTGAGTTGAATACAGCGATTTCCAACGGCTTTCCTCAACCAGAGTGTAGCTAGGTTCCAAATCCCATGTACGAGCGGGTAGCAGACATCTGCCTCCCATGCATACACACTTCTGAGAGTTGAGCTTATGGCCTGTACCTCCACAGCCAGCCTGCTGGTACCCTTGGCTTCTAAAAGGCCTAGGCTCGCTGTTTGGCGGAAATGCTGGGAGAGGTAATTGGAATCACCCGGCACACAAGACTAGTGCCTCCAAGCTCAGTTCAGCGATTTCCTAGTAATTCCTGTGGTAGACTGGTGCTACATACTAAGTTCCATACGTGAGAGGGTAGCTGAACGCCTTGTCCAAAACGATCTTACTTTTGAGAGTTGAGCTCAGCCTCAGTCCCTCACAGTTCGACACTGCCTGCAGAGTGAGTTTCGCAGGTCTTCAGCAGAGACGTTTGCCAGAGGCTTCTGAGACGCAGGGTAACAATGCAGACCTGGTGGGTATCCCCAGGTGCAGTCGACTGGTAATCTTGGAACCTCCTGACTCAGAATACTGCTACCTTCTCACTGCCATAGGAATGCAGCTAGTTGACAGCTGTCTTCAAGACATGCTTCCCTGTGAGAGCTGAGGACAGGGTATAACCCTCCCGCATGCTGCCTGACTGTAGGAGTAGCTGCTAACATCCTTATGTTAGTGGCTGGGAGAGGTTGCGGGAAAAGCATGTGTGAGCACTGGGCCTGAACTCCCGTGTATCTGAGTTGAATACAGCGATTTCCAACGGCTTTCCTCAACCAGAGTGTAGCTAGTTTCCAAATCCCATGTACGAGCGGGTAGCAGACATCTGCCTCCCATGCATACACACTTCTGAGAGTTGAGCTTATGGCCTGTACCTCCACAGCCAGCCTGCTGGTACCCTTGGCTTCTAAAAGGCCTAGGCTCGCTGTTTGACGGAAGTGCTGGGAGAGGTAATTGGAATCTCCCGGCACAGAAGACGAGTGCCTCCAAGCTCAATTCACGATTTCCCAGTAATTCTTGTGGTAGACAGGAGCTACATACTAAGTTCCATATGTGAGAAGGTAGCTGAACGCCTTGTCCAAAAGCATCTTACTTCTGAGAGTTGAGCACACCCTCAGTCCCTCACACTTCCACACTGCCTGCAGAGTGAGTTTCACACGTCTTCACCAGGACGATTGCCAGAGGCTTCTGAGTAGAAGTTAACAATGCAGACTTGGAGGGTATCTCCAGGTGCAGTAGAGTGGTAATCTTGGAACCTCCTGACTCAGAGTACTGCTACCTTCTCACTGCCATAGGAATGCAGCTAGTTGACAGCTGGCTTCGAGACATGCTTCCCTGTGAGAGCTGAGGACAGGGCAGAACCCTCCCGCATCCTGCCTGACTGTAGGAGTAGCTGCTAACATCCTAATGTTAGTGGCTGGGAGAGGTTGCGGGAAAAGCATGTGTGAGCACTGGGCCTGAACTCCCGTGTATCTGAGTTGAATACAGCGATTTCCAATGGCCTTCTTCAATCACAGTGTAGCTAGGTTCCAACTACCATGTCCGAGTGGGTAGCAGACATCTGCCTCCCATGCATACACACTTCTGAGAGTTGAGCTTATGGCCTGTACCTCCACATCCAGCCTGCTGGTACCCTTGGCTTCTAAAAGGCCTAGGCTCGCTGTTTGACGGAAGTGCTGGGAGAGGTAATTGGAATCACCCGGCACACAAGACTAGTGCCTCCAAGCTCAGTTCAGCGATTTCCTAGTAATTCCTGTGGTAGACTGGTGCTACATGCTAAGTTCCATACGTGAGAGGGTAGCTGAACGCCTTGTCCAAAACCATCTTACTTCTGAGAGTTGAGCTCAGCCTCAGTCCCTCACAGTTCCACACTGCCTGCAGAGTGAGTTTCGCAGGTCTTCAGCAGAGACGTTTGCCAGAGGCTTCTGAGACGCAGGGTAACAATGCAGACCTGGAGGGTATCCCCAGGTGCAGTCGACTGGTAATCTTGGAACCTCCTGACTCAGAATACTGCTACCTTCTCACTGCCATAGTAATGCAGCTAGATGACAGCTGGCTTCAAGACATGCTTCCCAAGACATGCTTCCCTGTGAGAGCTGAGGACAGGGCAGAACCCTCCCGCATCCTGCCTGACTGTAGGAGTAGCTGCTAACATCCTAATGTTAGTGGCTGGGAGAGGTCGCGGGAAAAGCATGTGTGAGCACTGGGCCTGAACTCCCGTGTATCTGAGTTGAATACAGCGATTTCCAATGGCCTTCTTCAATCACAGTGTAGCTAGGTTCCAACTCCCATGTCCGACTGGGTAGCAGACATCTGCCTCCCATGCATACACACTTCTGAGAGTTGAGCTTATGTCCTGTACCTCCACATCCAGCCTGCTGGTACCCTTGGCTTCTAAAAGGCCTAGGCTCGCTGTTTGACGGAAGTGCTGGGAGAGGTAATTGGAATCACCCGGCACACAAGACTAGTGCCTCCAAGCTCAGTTCAGGGATTTCCTAGTAATTCCTGTGGTAGACTGGTGCTACATACTAAGTTCCATACGTGAGAGGGTAGCTGAACGCCTTGTCCAAAACCATCTTACTTCTGAGAGTTGAGCTCAGCCTCAGTCCCTCACAGTTCCACACTGCCTGCAGAGTGAGTTTCGCAGGTCTTCAGCAGAGACGTTTGCCAGAGGCTTCTGAGACGCAGGGTAACAATGCAGACCTGGAGGGTATCCCCAGGTGCAGTCGACTGGTAATCTTGGAACCTCCTGACTCAGAATACTGCTACCTTCTCACTGCCATAGGAATGCAGCTAGTTGACAGCTGGCTTCAAAACATGCTTCCCTGTGAGAGCTGAGGACAGGGCAGAACCCTCCCGCATGCTGCCTGACTGTAGGAGTAGCTGCTAACATCCTTATGTTAGTGGCTGGGAGAGGTTGCGGGAAAAGCATGTGTGAGCACTGGGCCTGAACTCCCGTGTACCTGAGTTGAATACAGCGATTTCCAACGGCTTTCCTCAACCAGAGTGTAGCTAGGTTCCAAATCCCATGTACGAGCGGGTAGCAGACATCTGCCTCCCATGCATACACACTTCTGAGAGTTGAGCTTATGGCCTGTACCTCCACATCCAGCCTGCTGGTACCCTTGGCTTCTAAAAGGCCTAGGCTCGCTGTTTGACGGAAGTGCTGGGAGAGGTAATTGGAATCTCCCGGTACACAAGACGAGTGCCTCCAAGCTCAATTCACGATTTCCCAGTAATTCTTGTGGTAGACAGGTGCTACATACTAAGTTCCATATGTGAGAAGGTAGCTGAACGCCTTGTCCAAAAGCATCTTACTTCTGAGAGTTGAGCACACCCACAGTCCCTCACACTTCCACACTGCCTGCAGAGTGAGTTTCACACGTCTTCACCAGAGACGATTGCAGAGGCTTCTGAGTACAAGTTAACAATGCAGACCTGGAGGGTATCTCCAGGTGCAGTAGAGTGGTAATCTTGGAAACTCCTGACTCAGAGTACTGCTACCTTCTCACTGCCATAGGAATGCAGCTAGTTGACAGCTGGCTTCAAGACATGCTTCCCTGTGAGAGCTGAGGACAGGGCAGAACCCTCCCGCATCCTGCCTGACTGTAGGAGTAGCTGCTAACATCCTAATGTTAGTGGCTGGGAGAGGTTGCGGGAAAAGCATGTGTGAGCACTGGGCCTGAACTCCCGTGTATCTGAGTTGAATACAGCGATTTCCAATGGCCTTCTTCAATCACAGTGTAGCTAGGTTCCAAATCCCATGTCCCAGTGGGTAGCAGACATCTGCCTCCCATGCATACACACTTCTGAGAGTTGAGCTTATGGCCTGTACCTCCACATCCAGCCTGCTGCTAACCTTGGCTTCTAAAAGGCCTAGGCTCGCTGTTTGACGGAAGTGCTGGGAGAGGTAATTGGAATCACCCGGCACACAAGACTAGTGCCTCCAAGCTCAGTTCAGCGATTTCCTAGTAATTCCTGTGGTAGACTGGTGCTACATACTAAGTTCCATACGTGAGAGGGTAGCTGCACGCCTTGTCCAAAACCATCTTACTTCTGAGAGTTGAGCTCAGCCTCAGTCCCTCACAGTTCCACACTGCCTGCAGAGTGACTTTCGCAGGTCTTCAGCAGAGATGTTTGCCAGAGGCTTCTGAGACGCAGGGTAACAATGCAGACCTGGAGGGTATCCCCAGGTGCAGTCGACTGGTAATCTTGGAACCTCCTGACTCAGAATACTGCTACCTTCTCACTGCCATAGGAATGCAGCTAGTTGACAGCTGGCTTCAAGACATGCTTCCCTGTGAGAGCTGAGGACAGGGTAGAACCCTCCCGCATGCTGCCTGACTGTAGGAGTAGCTGCTAACATCCTTATGTTAGTGGCTGGGAGAGGTTGCGGGAAAAGCATGTGTGAGCACTGGGCCTGAACTCCCGTGTATCTGAGTTGAATACAGCGATTTCCAACGGCTTTCCTCAACCAGAGTGTAGCTAGTTTCCAAATCCCATGTACGAGCGGGTAGCAGACATCTGCCTCCCATGCATACACACTTCTGAGAGTTGAGCTTATGGCCTGTACCTCCACAGCCAGCCTGCTGGTACCCTTGGCTTCTAAAAGGCCTAGGCTCGCTGTTTGACGGAAGTGCTGGGAGAGGTAATTGGAATCTCCCGGCACACAAGACGAGTGCCTCCAAGCTCAATTCACGATTTCCCAGTAATTCTTGTGGTAGACAGGATCTACATACTAAGTTCCATATGTGAGAAGGTAGCTGAACGCCTTGTCCAAAAGCATCTTACTTCTGAGAGTTGAGCACACCCTCAGTCCCTCACACTTCCACACTGCCTGCAGAGTGAGTTTCACACGTCTTCACCAGGACAATTGCCAGAGGCTTCTGAGTACAAGTTAACAATGCAGACCTGGAGGGTATCTCCAGGTGCAGTAGAGTGGTAATCTTGGAACCTCCTGACTCAGAGTACTGCTACCTTCTCACTGCCATAGGAATGCAGCTAGTTGACAGCTGGCTTCGAGACATGCTTCCCTGTGAGAGCTGAGGACAGGGCAGAACCCTCCCGCATCCTGCCTGACTGTAGAAGTAGCTGCTAACATCCTAATGTTAGTGGCTGGGAGAGGTTGCGGGAAAAGCATGCGTGAGCACTGGGCCTGAACTCCCGTGTATCTGAGTTGAATAAAGCGATTTCCAATGGCCTTCTTCAATCACAGTGTAGCTAGGTTCCAACTCCCATGTCCGAGTGGGTAGCAGACATCTGCCTCCCATGCATACACACTTCTGAGAGTTAAGCTCATGGCCTGTACCTCCACATCCAGCCTGCTGGTACCCTTGGCTTCTAAAAGGCCTAGGCTCGCTCTTTGACGGAAGTGCTGGGAGAGGTAATTGGAATCACCCGGCACACAAGACTAGTGCCTCCAAGCTCAGTTCAGCGATTTCCTAGTAATTCCTGTGGTAGACTGGTGCTACATGCTAAGTTCCATACGTGAGAGGGTAGCTGAACGCCTTGTCCAAAACCATCTTACTTCTGAGAGTTGAGCTCAGCCTCAGTCCCTCACAGTTCCACACTGCCTGCAGAGTGAGTTTCGCAGGACTTCCGCAGAGACGTTTGCCAGAGGCTTCTGAGACGCAGGGTAACAATGCAGACCTGGAGGGTATCCCCAGGTGCAGTCGACTGGTAATCTCGAACCTCCTGACTCAGAATACTGCTACCTTCTCACTGCCATAGGAATGCAGCTAGATGACAGCTGGCTTCAAGACATGCTTCCCTGTGAGAGCTGAGGACAGGGCAGAACCCTCCCGCATGCTGCCTGACTGTAGGAGTAGCTGCTAACATCCTTATGTTAGTGGCTGGGAGAGGTTGCGGGAAAAGCATGTGTGAGCACTGGGCCTGAACTCCCGTGTACCTGAGTTGAATACAGCGATTTCCAACGGCTTTCCTCAACCAGAGTGTAGCTAGGTTCCAAATCCCATGTACGAGCGGGTAGCAGATATCTGCCTCCCATGGATACACACTTCTGAGTGTGAGCTTATGGCCTGTACCTCCACAGCCAGCCTGCTGGTACCCTTGGCTTCTAAAAGGCCTAGGCTCGCTGTTTGACGGAAGTGCTGGGAGAGGTAATTGGAATCTCCCGGCACACAAGACGAGTGCCTCCAAGCTCAATTCATGATTTTCGAGTAATTCTTGTGGTAGACAGGTGCTACATACTAAGTTCCATATGTGAGAAGGTAGCTGAACGCCTTGTCCAAAAGCATCTTACTTCTGAGAGTTGAGCACACCCTCAGTCCCTCACACTTCCACACTGCCTGCAGAGTGAGTTTCACACGTCTTCACCAGAGACGATTGCCAGAGGCTTCTGAGTACAAGTTAACAATGCAGAACTGGAGGGTATCTCCAGGTGCAGTAGAGTGGTAATCTTGGAACCTCCTGACTCAGAGTACTGCTACCTTCTCACTGCCATAGGAATGCAGCTAGTTGACAGCTGGCTTCAAGACATGCTTCCCAAGACATGCTTCCCTGTGAGAGCTGAGGACAGGGCAGAACCCTCCCGCATCCTGCCTGACTGTAGGAGTAGCTGCTAACATCCTAATGTTAGTGGCTGGGAGAGGTCGCGGGAAAAGCATGTGTGAGCACTGGGCCTGAACTCCCGTGTATCTGAGTTGAATACAGCGATTTCCAATGGCCTTCTTCAATCACAGTGTAGCTAGGTTCCAACTCCCATGTCCGACTGGGTAGCAGACATCTGCCTCCCATGCATACACACTTCTGAGAGTTGAGCTTATGTCCTGTACCTCCACATCCAGCCTGCTGGTACCCTTGGCTTCTAAAAGGCCTAGGCTCGCTGTTTGACGGAAGTGCTGGGAGAGGTAATTGGAATCACCCGGCACACAAGACTAGTGCCTCCAAGCTCAGTTCAGGGATTTCCTAGTAATTCCTGTGGTAGACTGGTGCTACATACTAAGTTCCATACGTGAGAGGGTAGCTGAACGCCTTGTCCAAAACCATCTTACTTCTGAGAGTTGAGCTCAGCCTCAGTCCCTCACAGTTCCACACTGCCTGCAGAGTGAGTTTCGCAGGTCTTCAGCAGAGACGTTTGCCAGAGGCTTCTGAGACGCAGGGTAACAATGCAGACCTGGAGGGTATCCCCAGGTGCAGTCGACTGGTAATCTTGGAACCTCCTGACTCAGAATACTGCTACCTTCTCACTGCCATAGGAATGCAGCTAGTTGACAGCTGGCTTCAAAACATGCTTCCCTGTGAGAGCTGAGGACAGGGCAGAACCCTCCCGCATGCTGCCTGACTGTAGGAGTAGCTGCTAACATCCTTATGTTAGTGGCTGGGAGAGGTTGCGGGAAAAGCATGTGTGAGCACTGGGCCTGAACTCCCGTGTACCTGAGTTGAATACAGCGATTTCCAACGGCTTTCCTCAACCATAGTGTAGCTAGGTTCCAAATCCCATGTACGAGCGGGTAGCAGACATCTGCCTCCCATGCATACACACTTCTGAGAGTTGAGCTTATGGCCTGTACCTCCACAGCCAGCCTGCTGGTACCCTTGGCTTCTAAAAGGCCTAGGCTCGCTGTTTGGCGGAAATGCTGGGAGAGGTAATTGGAATCACCCGGCACACAAGACTAGTGCCTCCAAGCTCAGTTCAGCGATTTCCTAGTAATTCCTGTGGTAGACTGGTGCTACATACTAAGTTCCATACGTGAGAGGGTAGCTGAACGCCTTGTCCAAAACCATCTTACTTTTGAGAGTTGAGCTCAGCCTCAGTCCCTCATAGTTCGACACTGCCTGCAGAGTGAGTTTCGCAGGTCTTCAGCAGAGACGTTTGCCAGAGGCTTCTGAGACGCAGGGTAACAATGCAGACCTGGAGGGTATCCCCAGGTGCAGTCGACTGGTAATCTTGGAACCTCCTGACTCAGAATACTGCTACCTTCTCACTGCCATAGGAATGCAGCTAGTTGACAGCTGTCTTCAAGACATGCTTCCCTGTGAGAGCTGAGGACAGGGTATAACCCTCCCGCATGCTGCCTGACTGTAGGAGTAGCTGCTAACATCCTTATGTTAGTGGCTGGGAGAGGTTGCGGGAAAAGCATGTGTGAGCACTGGGCCTGAACTCCCGTGTATCTGAGTTGAATACAGCGATTTCCAACGGCTTTCCTCAACCAGAGTGTAGCTAGTTTCCAAATCCCATGTACGAGCGGGTAGCAGACATCTGCCTCCCATGCATACACACTTCTGAGAGTTGAGCTTATGGCCTGTACCTCCACAGCCAGCCTGCTGGTACCCTTGGCTTCTAAAAGGCCTAGGCTCGCTGTTTGACGGAAGTGCTGGGAGAGGTAATTGGAATCTCCCGGCACACAAGACGAGTGCCTCCAAGCTCAATTCACGATTTCCCAGTAATTCTTGTGGTAGACAGGAGCTACATACTAAGTTCCATATGTGAGAAGGTAGCTGAACGCCTTGTCCAAAAGCATCTTACTTCTGAGAGTTGAGCACACCCTCAGTCCCTCACACTTCCACACTGCCTGCAGAGTGAGTTTCACACGTCTTCACCAGGACGATTGCCAGAGGCTTCTGAGTAGAAGTTAACAATGCAGACCTGGAGGGTATCTCCAGGTGCAGTAGAGTGGTAATCTTGGAACCTCCTGACTCAGAGTACTGCTACCTTCTCACTGCCATAGGAATGCAGCTAGTTGACAGCTGGCTTCGAGACATGCTTCCCTGTGAGAGCTGAGGACAGGGCAGAACCCTCCCGCATCCTGCCTGACTGTAGGAGTAGCTGCTAACATCCTAATGTTAGTGGCTGGGAGAGGTTGCGGGAAAAGCATGTGTGAGCACTGGGCCTGAACTCCCGTGTATCTGAGTTGAATACAGCGATTTCCAATGGCCTTCTTCAATCACAGTGTAGCTAGGTTCCAACTACCATGTCCGAGGGGGTAGCAGACATCTGCCTCCCATGCATACACACTTCTGAGAGTTGAGCTTATGGCCTGTACCTCCACATCCAGCCTGCTGGTACCCTTGGCTTCTAAAAGGCCTAGGCTCGCTGTTTGACGGAAGTGCTGGGAGAGGTAATTGGAATCACCCGGCACACAAGACTAGTGCCTCCAAGCTCAGTTCAGCGATTTCCTAGTAATTCCTGTGGTAGACTGCTGCTACATGCTAAGTTCCATACGTGAGAGGGTAGCTGAACGCCTTGTCCAAAACCATCTTACTTCTGAGAGTTGAGCTCAGCCTCAGTCCCTCACAGTTCCACACTGCCTGCAGAGTGAGTTTCGCAGGTCTTCAGCAGAGACGTTTGCCAGAGGCTTCTGAGACGCAGGGTAACAATGCAGACCTGGAGGGTATCCCCAGGTGCAGTCGACTGGTAATCTTGGAACCTCCTGACTCAGAATACTGCTACCTTCTCACTGCCATAGTAATGCAGCTAGATGACAGCTGGCTTCAAGACATGCTTCCCTGTGAGATCTGAGGACAGGGCAGAACCCTCCCGCATGCTGCCTGACTGTAGGAGTAGCTGCTAACATCCTTATGTTAGTGGCTGGGAGAGGTTGCGGGAAAAGCATGTGTGAGCACTGGGCCTGAACTCCCGTGTACCTGAGTTGAATACAGCGATTTCCAACGGCTTTCCTCAACCATAGTGTAGCTAGGTTCCAAATCCCATGTACGAGCGGGTAGCAGACATCTGCCTCCCATGCATACACACTTCTGAGAGTTGAGCTTATGGCCTGTACCTCCACAGCCAGCCTGCTGGTACCCTTGGCTTCTAAAAGGCCTAGGCTCGCTGTTTGGCGGAAATGCTGGGAGAGGTAATTGGAATCACCCGGCACACAAGACTAGTGCCTCCAAGCTCAGTTCAGCGATTTCCTAGTAATTCCTGTGGTAGACTGGTGCTACATACTAAGTTCCATACGTGAGAGGGTAGCTGAACGCCTTGTCCAAAACCATCTTACTTTTGAGAGTTGAGCTCAGCCTCAGTCCCTCACAGTTCTACACTGCCTGCAGAGTGAGTTTCGCAGGTCTTCAGCAGAGACGTTTGCCAGAGGCTTCTGAGACGCAGGGTAACAATGCAGACCTGGAGGGTATCCCCAGGTGCAGTCGACTGGTAATCTTGGAACCTCCTGACTCAGAATACTGCTACCTTCTCACTGCCATAGGAATGCAGCTAGTTGACAGCTGTCTTCAAGACATGCTTCCCTGTGAGAGCTGAGGACAGGGTATAACCCTCCCGCATGCTGCCTGACTGTAGGAGTAGCTGCTAACATCCTTATGTTAGTGGCTGGGAGAGGTTGCGGGAAAAGCATGTGTGAGCACTGGGCCTGAACTCCCGTGTATCTGAGTTGAATACTTCGATTTCCAACGGCTTTCCTCAACCAGAGTGTAGCTAGTTTCCAAATCCCATGTACGAGCGGGTAGCAGACATCTGCCTCCCATGCATACACACTTCTGAGAGTTGAGCTTATGGCCTGTACCTCCACAGCCAGCCTGCTGGTACCCTTGGCTTCTAAAAGGCCTAGGCTCGCTGTTTGACGGAAGTGCTGGGAGAGGTAATTGGAATCTCCCGGCACAGAAGACGAGTGCCTCCAAGCTCAATTCACGATTTCCCAGTAATTCTTGTGGTAGACAGGAGCTACATACTAAGTTGCATATGTGAGAAGGTAGCTGAACGCCTTGTCCAAAAGCATCTTACTTCTGAGAGTTGAGCACACCCTCAGTCCCTCACACTTCCACACTGCCTGCAGAGTGAGTTTCACACGTCTTCACCAGGACGATTGCCAGAGGCTTCTGAGTAGAAGTTAACAATGCAGACCTGGAGGGTATCTCCAGGTGCAGTAGAGTGGTAATCTTGGAACCTCCTGACTCAGAGTACTGCTACCTTCTCACTGCCATAGGAATGCAGCTAGTTGACAGCTGGCTTCGAGACATGCTTCCCTGTGAGAGCTGAGGACAGGGCAGAACCCTCCCGCATCCTGCCTGACTGTAGGAGTAGCTGCTAACATCCTAATGTTAGTGGCTGGGAGAGGTTGCGGGAAAAGCATGTGTGAGCACTGGGCCTGAACTCCCGTGTATCTGAGTTGAATACAGCGATTTCCAATGGCCTTCTTCAATCACAGTGTAGCTAGGTTCCAACTACCATGTCCGAGTGGGTAGCAGACATCTGCCTCCCATGCATACACACTTCTGAGAGTTGAGCTTATGGCCTGTACCTCCACATCCAGCCTGCTGGTACCCTTGGCTTCTAAAAGGCCTAGGCTCGCTGTTTGACGGAAGTGCTGGGAGAGGTAATTGGAATCACCCGGCACACAAGACTAGTGCCTCCAAGCTCAGTTCAGCGATTTCCTAGTAATTCCTGTGGTAGACTGGTGCTACATGCTAAGTTCCATACGTGAGAGGGTAGCTGAACGCCTTGTCCAAAACCATCTTACTTCTGAGAGTTGAGCTCAGCCTCAGTCCCTCACAGTTCCACACTGCCTGCAGAGTGAGTTTCGCAGGTCTTCAGCAGAGACGTTTGCCAGAGGCTTCTGAGACGCAGGGTAACAATGCAGACCTGGAGGGTATCCCCAGGTGCAGTCGACTGGTAATCTTGAACCTCCTGACTCAGAATACTGCTACCTTCTCACTGCCATAGTAATGCAGCTAGATGACAGCTGGCTTCAAGACATGCTTCCCTGTGAGATCTGAGGACAGGGCAGAACCCTCCCGCATGCTGCCTGACTGTAGGAGTAGCTGCTAACATCCTTATGTTAGTGGCTGGGAGAGGTTGCGGGAAAAGCATGTGTGAGCACTGGGCCTGAACTCCCGTGTATCTGAGTTGAGTACAGCGATTTCCAACGGCTTTCCTCAACCAGAGTGTAGCTAGGTTCCAAATCCCATGTACGAGCGGGTAGCAGATATCTGCCTCCCATGCATACACACTTCTGAGAGTTGAGCTTATGGCCTGTACCTCCACATCCAGCTTGCTGGTACCCTTGGCTTCTAAAAGGCCTAGGCTCGCTGTTTGACGGAAGTGCTGGGAGAGGTATTTGGAATCACCCGGCACACAAGACTAGTGCCTCCAAGCTCATTTCAGCGATTTCCTAGTAATTCCTGTGGTAGACTGGTGCTACATACTAAGTTCCATACGTGAGAGGGTAGCTGAACGCCTTGTCCAAAACCATCTTACTTCTGAGAGTTGAGCTCAGCCTCAGTCCCTCACAGTTCCACACTGCCTGCAGAGTGAGTTTCGCAGGTCTTCAGCAGAGACGTTTGCCAGAGGCTTCTGAGACGCAGGGTAACAATGCAGACCTGGAGGGTAACCCCAGGTGCCGTCGACTGGTAATCTTGGAACCTCCTGACTCAGAATACTGCTACCTTCTCACTGCCATAGGAATGCAGCTAGTTGACAGCTGGCTTCAAGACATGCTTCCCTGTGAGAGCTGAGGACAGGGCAGAACCCTCCCGCATGCTGCCTGACTGTAGGAGTAGCTGCTAACATCCTTATGTTAGTGGCTGGGAGAGGTTGCGGGAAAAGCATGTGTGAGCACTGGGCCTGAACTCCCGTGTATCTGAGTTGAATACAGCGATTTCCAATGGCTTTCCTCAACCAGAGTGTAGCTAGGGTCCAAATTCCATGTACGAGGGGGTAGCAGACATCTGTCTCCCATGCATACACACTTCTGAGAGTTGAGCTTATGGCCTGTACCTCCACATCCAGCCTGCTGGTACCCTTGGGTTCTAAAAGGCCTAGGCTCGCTGTTTGACGGAAGTGCTGGGAGAGGTAATTGGAATCACCCGGCACACAAGACTAGTGCCTCCAAGCTCAGTTCAGCGATTTCCTAGTAATTCCTGTGGTAGACTGGTGCTACATACTAAGTTCCATACGTGAGAGGGTAGCTGAACGCCTTGTCCAAAACCATCTTACTTCTGAGAGTTGAGCTCAGCCTCAGTCCCTCACAGTTCCACACTGCCTGCAGAGTGAGTTTCGCAGGTCTTCAGCTGAGACGTTTGCCAGAGGCTTCTGAGACGCAGGGTAACAATGCAGACCTGGAGGGTATCCCCAGGTGCAGTCGACTGGTAATCTTGGAACCTCCTGACTCAGAATACTGCTACCTTCTCACTGCCATAGGAATGCAGCCAGTTGACAGCTGGCTTCAAGACATGCTTCCCTGTGAGAGCTGAGGGCAGGGAAGAACCCTCCCGCATGCTGCCTGACTGTAGGAGTAGCTGCTAACATCCTTATGTTAGTGGCTGGGAGAGGTTGCGGGAAAAGCATGTGTGAGCACTGGGCCTGAACTCCCGTGTATCTGAGTTGAGTACAGCGATTTCCAACGGCTTTCCTCAACCAGAGTGTAGCTAGGTTCCAAATCCCATGTACGAGCGGGTAGCAGACATCTACCTCCCATGCATACACACTTCTGAGAGTTGAGCTTATGGCCTGTACCTCCACATCCAGCTTGCTGGTACCCTTGGCTTCTAAAAGGCCTAGGCTCGCTGTTTGACGGAAGTGCTGGGAGAGGTAATTGGAATCTCCCGGCACACAAGACGATTGCCTCCAAGCTCAATTCACGATTTCCCAGTAATTCTTGTGGTAGACAGGTGCTACATACTAAGTTCCTTATGTGAGATGGTAGCTGAACGCCTTGTCCAAAAGCATCTTACTTCTGAGAGTTGCGCCCACCCTCAGTCCCTCACAGTTCCACATTGCCTGCAGAGTGAGTTTCACACGTCTTCACCAGAGACGATTGCCAGAGGCTTCTTAGTACAAGTTAACAATGCAGACCTGGAGGGTATCTCCAGGTGCAGTAGAGTGGTAATCTTGGAACCTCCTGACTCAGAGTACTGCTACCTTCTCACTGCCATAGGAATACAGCTAGTTGACAGCTGGCTTCAAGACATGCTTCCCTGTGAGAGCTGAGGACAGGGCAGAACCCTCCCGCATCCTGCCTGACTGTAGGAGTAGCTGCTAACATCCTAATGTTAGTGGCTGGGAGAGGTTGCGGGAAAAGCATGTGTGAGCACTGGGCCTGAGCTCCCGTGTATCTGAGTTGAATACAGCGATTTCCAATGGCCTTCTTCAATCACAGTGTAGCTAGGTTCCAACTCCCATGTCCGAGTGTGTAGCAGACATCTGCCTCCCATGCATACACACTTCTGAGAGTTGAGCGTATGGCCTGTACCTCCACAGCCAGCCTGCTGGTACCCTTGGCTTCTAAAAGGCCTAGGCTCGCTGTTTGACGGAAGTGCTGGGAGAGGTAATTGGAATCTCCCGGCACACAAGACGAGTACCTCCAAGCTCAATTCAAGATTTCCCAGTAATTCTTGTGGTAGACAGGTGCTACATACTAAGTTCCATATGTGAGAAGGTAGATGAACGCCTTGTCCAAAAGTATCTTACTTCTGAGAGTTGAGCACACCCTCAGTCCCTCACACTTCCACACTGCCTGCAGAGTGAGTTTCACACGTCTTCACCAGGACGATTGCCAGAGGCTTCCGAGTACAAGTTAACAATGCAGACCTGGAGGGTATCTCCAGGTGCAGTAGAGTGGTAATCTTGGAACCTCCTGACTCAGAGTACTGCTACCTTCTCACTGCCATAGGAATGCAGCTAGTTGGCAGCTGGCTTCAAGACATGCTTCCCTGTGAGAGCTGAGGACAGGGCAGAACCCTCCCGCATCCTGCCTGACTGTAGGAGTAGCTGCTAACATCCTAATGTTAGTGGCTGGGTGAGGTTGTGGGAAAAGCATGTGTGAGCACTAGGCCTGAACTCCCGTGTATCTGAGTTGAATACAGAGATTTCCAATGGCCTTCTTCAATCACAGTGTAGCTATGTTCCAACTCCCATGTCCGAGTGGGTAGCAGACATCTGCCTCCCATGCATACACACTTCTGAGAGTTGAGCTTATGGCCTGTACCTCCACATCCAGCCTGCTGGTACTCTTGGCTTCTAAAAGGCCTAGGCTCGCTGTTTGACGGAAGTGCTGGGAGAGGTAATTGGAATCACCCGGCACACAAGACTAGTGCCTCCAAGCTCAGTTCAGCGATTTCCTAGTAATTCCTGTGGTAGACTGGTGCTACATACTAAGTTCCATACGTGAGAGGGTAGCTGAACGCCTTGTCCAAAACCATCTTACTTCTGAGAGTTGAGCTCAGCCTCAGTCCCTCACAGTTCCACACTGCCTGCAGAGTGAGTTTCGCAGGTCTTCAGCAGAGACGTTTGCCAGAGGCTTCTGATACGCAGGGTAACAATGCAGACCTGGAGGGTATCCCCAGGTGCCGTCGACTGGTAATCTTGGAACCTCCTGACTCAGAATACTGCTACCTTCTCACTGCCATAGGAATGCAGCTAGTTGACAGCTGGCTTCAAGACATGCTTCCCTGTGAGAGCTGAGGACAGGGCAGAACCCTCCCGCATGCTGCCTGACTGTAGGAGTAGCTGCTAACATCCTTATGTTAGTGGCTGGGAGAGGTTGCGGGAAAAGCATGTGTGAGCACTGGGCCTGAACTCCGGTGTATCTGAGTTGAATACAGCGATTTCCAACGGCTTTCCTCAACCAGAGTGTAGCTAGGTTCCAAATCCCATGTACGAGCGGGTAGCAGACATCTGCCTCCCATGCATACACACTTCTGAGAGTTGAGCTTATGGCCTGTACCTCCACATCCAGCCTGCTGGTACCCTTGACTTCTAAAAGGCCTAGGCTCGCTGTTTGACGGAAGTGCTGGGAGAGGTAATTGGAATCTCCCGGCACACAAGACGAGTGCCTCCAAGCTCAATTCACGATTTCCCAGTAATTCTTGTGGTAGACACGTGCTACATACTAAGTTCCATATGTGAGAAGGTAGCTGAACGCCTTGTCCAAAAGCATCTTACTTCTGAGAGTTGAGCACACCCTCAGTCCCTCACACTTCCACACTGCCTGCAGAGTGAGTTTCACACGTCTTCACCAGAGACGATTGCCAGAGGCTTCTGAGTACAAGTTAACAATGCAGACCTGGAGAGTATCTCCAGGTGCAGTAGAGTGGTAATCTTGGAACCTCCTGACTCAGAGTACTGCTACATTCTCACTGCCATAGGAATGCAGCTAGTTGACAGCTGGCTTCAAGGCATGCTTCCCTGTGAGAGCTGAGGACAGGGCAGAACCCTCCCGCATCCTGCCTGACTGTAGGAGTAGCTGCTAACTTCCTAATGTTAGTGGCTGGGAGAGGTTGCGGGAAAAGCATGTGTGAGCACTGGGCCTGAACTACCGTGTATCTGAGTTGAATAGAGCGATTTCCAATGGACTTCTTCAATCACAGTGTAGATAGGTTCCAACTCCCATGTCCGAGTGGGTAGCAGACATCTGCCTCCCATGCATACACACTTCTGAGAGTTGAGCTTATGGCCTGTACCTCCACATCCAGCCTGCTGGTACCCTTGGCTTCTAAAAGGCCTAGGCTCGCTGTTTGACGGAAGTGCTGGGAGAGGTATTTGGAATCACCCGGCACACAAGACTAGTGCCTCCAAGCTCAGTTCAGCGATTTCCTAGTAATTCCTGTGATAGACTGGTGCTACATACTAAGTTCCATACGTGAGAGGGTAGCTGAACGCCTTGTCCAAAACCATCTTACTTCTGAGAGTTGAGCCCACCCTCAGTCCCTCACAGTTCCACACTGCCTGCAGAGTGAGTTTCACAGGTCTTCACCAGAGACGATTGCCAGAGGCTTCTGAGTACAAGTTAACAATGCAGACCTGGAGGGTATCTCCAGGTGCAGTAGAGTGGTAATCTTGGAACCTCCTGACTCAGAGTACTGCTACCTTCTCACTGCCATAGTAATGCAGCTAGTTGACAGCTGGCTTCAAGACATGCTTCCCTGTGAGAGCTGAGGACAGGGCAGAACCCTCCCGCATGCTGCCTCACTGTAGGAGTAGCTGCTAACATCCTTATGTTAGTGGCTGGGAGAGGTTGCGGGAAAAGCATGTGTGAGCACTGGGCCTGAACTCCCGTGTATCTGAGTTGAATACAGCGATTTCCAACGGCTTTCCTCAACCAGAGTGTAGCTAGGTTCCAAATCCCATGTACGAGCGGGTAGCAGACATCTGCCTCCCATGCATACACACTTCTGAGAGTTGAGCTTATGGCCTGTACCTCCACAGCCAGCCTGCTGGTACCCTTAGCTTCTAAAAGGCCTAGGCTCGCTGTTTGACCTAAGTGCTGGGAGAGGTAATTGGAATCACCCGGCACACAAGACTAGTGCCTCCAAGCTCAGTTCAGCGATTTCCTAGTAATTCCTCTGGTAGACTGGTGCTACATACTAAGTTCCATACGTGAGAGGGTAGCTGAACGCCTTGTCCAAAACCATCTTACTTCTGAGAGTTGAGCTCAGCCTCAGTCCCTCACAGTTCCACACTGCCTGCAGAGTGAGTTTCGCAGGTCTTCAGCAGAGACGTTTGCCAGAGGCTTCTGAGACGCAGGGTAACAATGCAGACCTGGAGGGTATCCCCAGGTGCAGTCGACTGGTAATCTTGGAACCTCCTGACTCAGAATACTGCTACCTTCTCACTGCCATAGGAATGCAGTTAGTTGACAGCTGGCTTCAAGACATGCTTCCCTGTGAGAGCTGAGGACAGGGCAGAACCCTCCCGCATCCTGCCTGACTGTAGGAGTAGCTGCTAACATCCTTATGTTAGTGGCTGGGAGAGGTTGCGGGAAAAGCATGTGTGAGCACTGGGCCTGAACTCCCGTGTATCTGAGTTGAATACAGCGATTTCCAATGGCCTTCTTCAATCACAGTGTAGCTAGGTTCCAACTCCCATGTCCGAGTGGGTAGCAGACATCTGCCTCCCATGCATACACACTTCTGAGAGTTGAGCTTATGGCCTGTACCTCCACATCCAGCCTGCTGGTACCCTTGGCTTCTAAAAGGCCTAGGCTCGCTGATTGACGGAAGTGCTGGGAGAGGTAATTGGAATCACCCGGCACACAAGACTAGTGCCTCCAAGCTCAGTTCATCGATTTCCTAGTAATTCCTGTGGTAGACTGGTGCTCATACTAAGTTCCATACGTGAGAGGGTAGCTGAATGCCTTGTCCAAAACCATCTTACTTCTGAGAGTTGAGCTCAGCCACAGTCCCTCACAGTTCCACACTGCCTGCAGAGTGAGTTTCGCAGGTCTTCAGCAGAGACGTTTGCCAGAGGCTTCTGAGACGCAGGGTAACAATGCAGACCTGGAGGGTATCCCCAGGTGCAGTCGACTGGAAATCTTGGAACCTCCTGACTCAGAATACTGCTACCTTCTCACTGCCATAGGAATGAAGCTAGTTGACAGCTGGCTTCAAGACATGCTTCCCTGTGAGAGCTGAGGACAGGGCAGAACCCTCCCACATGCTGCCTGACTGTAGGAGTAGCTGCTAACATCCTTATGTTAGTGGCTGGGAGAGGTTGCGGGAAAAGCATGTGTGAGCACTGGGCCTGAACTCCCGTGTATCTGAGTTGAATACAGCGATTTCCAACGGCTTTCCTCAACCAGAGTGTAGCTAGGTTCCAAATCCCATGTACGAGCGGGTAGCAGATATCTGCCTCCCATGCATACACACTTCTGAGAGTTGAGCTTATGGCCTGTACCTCCACATCCAGCCTGCTGGTACCCTTGGCTTCTAAAAGGCCTAGGCTCGCTGTTTGACGGAAGTGCTGGGAGAGGTAATTGGAATCACCCGGCACACAAGACTGGTGCCTCCAAGCTCAGTTCAGCGATTTCCTAGTATTTCCTGTGGTAGACTGGTGCTACATACTAAGTTCCATACGTGAGAGGGTAGCTGAACGCCTTGTCCAAAACCATCTTACTTCTGAGAGTTGAGCTCAGCCTCAGTCCCTCACAGTTCCACACTGCCTGCAGAGTGAGTTTCGCAGGTCTTCAGCAGAGACGATTGCCAGAGGCTTCTGAGACGCAGGGTAACAATGCAGACCTGGAAGGTATCCCCAGGTGCAGTCGACTGGTAATCTTGGAACCTCCTGACTCAGAATACTGCTACCTTCTCACTGCCATAGGAATGCAGCTAGTTGACAGCTGGCTTCAAGACATGCTTCCCTGTGAGAGCTGAGGACAGGGCAGAACCCTCCCGCATGCTGCCTGACTGTAGGAGTAGCTGCTAACATCCTTATGTTAGTGGCTGGGAGAGGTTGCGGGAAAAGCATGTGTGAGCACTGGGCCTGAACTCCCGTGTATCTGAGTTGAATACAGCGATTTCCAACGGCTTTCCTGAACCAGAGTGTAGCTAGGTTCCAAATCCCATGTACGAGCTGGTAGCAGACATCTGCCTCACATGCATACACACTTCTGAGAGTTGAGCTTATGGCCTGTACCTCCACAGCCAGCCTGCTGGTACCCTTGGCTTCTAAAAGGCCTAGGCTCGCTGTTTGACGGAAGTGCTGGGAGAGGTAATTGGAATCTCCCGGCACACAAGACGAGTGCCTCCAAGCTCAATTCACGATTTCCCAGTAATTCTTGTGGTAGACAGGTGCTACATACTAAGTTCCATATGTGAGAAGGTAGCTGAACGCCTTGTCCAAAAGCATCTTACTTCTGAGAGTTGAGCACACCCTCAGTCCCTCACACTTCCACACTGCCTGCAGAGTGAGTTTCACACGTCTTCACCAGAGACGATTGCCAGAGGCTTCTGAGTACAAGTTAACAATGCAGACCTGGAGGGTATCTCCAGGTGCAGTAGAGTGGTAATCTTGGAACCTCCTGACTCAGAGTACTGCTACCTTCTCACTGCCATAGGAATGCAGCTAGTTGACAGCTGGCTTCAAGACATGATTCCCTGTGAGAGCTGAGGACAGGGCAGAACCCTCCCGCATGCTGCCTGACTGTAGGAGTAGCTGCTAACATCCTAATGTTAGTGGCTGCTAGAGGTTGCGGGAAAAGCATGTGTGAGCACTGGGCCTGAACTCCCGTGTATCTGAGTTGAATACAGCGATTTCCAACGGCTTTCCTCAACCAGAGTGTAGCTAGGTTCCAACACCCATGTCCGAGTGGGTAGCAGACATCTGCCTCCCATGCATATACACTTCTGAGAGTAGAGCTTATGGCCTGTACCTCCACAGCCAGCCTGCTGGTACCCTTGGCTTCTAAAAGGCCTAGGCTCGCTGTTTGACGGAAGTGCTGGGAGAGGTAATTGGAATCACCCGGCACACAAGACTAGTGCCTCCAAGCTCAGTTCAGCGATTTCCTAGTAATTCCTGTGGTAGACTTGTGCTACATACTAAGTTCCATAAGTGAGAGGGTAGCTGAACGCCTTGTCCAAAACCATCTTACTTCTGAGAGTTGAGCTCAGCCTCAGTCCCTCACAGTTCCACACTGCCTGCAGAGTGAGTTTCGCAGGTCTTCAGCAGAGACGTTTGCCAGAGGCTTCTGAGACGCAGGGTAACAATGCAGACCTGGAGGGTATCCCCAGGTGCAGTCGACTGGTAATCTTGGAACCTCCTGACTCAGAATACTGCTACCTTCTCACTGCCATAGGAATGCAGCTAGTTGACAGCTGGCTTCAAGATATGCTTCCCTGTGAGAGCTGAGGACAGGGCAGAACCCTCCCGCATGCTGCCTGACTGTAGGAGTAGCTGCTAACATCCTTAAGTTAGTGGCTGGGAGAGGTTGCGGGAAAAGCATGTGTGAGCACTGGGCCTGAACTCCCGTGTATCTGAGTTGAATACAGCGATTTCCAATGGCCTTCTTCAATCACAGTGTAGCTAGGTTCCAACTCCCATGTCCGAGTGGGTAGCAGACATCTGCCTCCCATGCATACACTCTTCTGAGAGTTGAGCTTATGGCCTGTACCTCCACATCCAGCCTGCTGGTACCCTTGGCTTCTAAAAGGCCTAGGCTCGCTGTTTGACGGAAGTACTGGGAGAGGTAATTGGAATCACCCGGCACACAAGACTTGTGCCTCCAAGCTCAGTTCAGCGATTTCCTAGTAATTCCTGTGGTAGACTGGTGCTACATACTAAGTTCCATACGTGAGAGGGTAGCTGAACGCCTTGTCCAAAACCATCTTTCTTCTGAGAGTTGAGCTCAGCCTCAGTCCCTCACAGTTCCACACTGCCTGCAGAGTGAGTTTCGCAGGTCTTCAGCAGAGACGTTTGCCAGAGGCTTCTGAGACGCAGGGTAACAATGCAGACCTGGAGGGTATCCCCAGGTGCATTCGACTGGTAATCTTGGAACCTCCTGACTCAGAATACTGCTACCTTCTCATTGCCATAAGAATGCAGCTAGTTGACAGCTGGCTTCAAGATATGCTTCCCTGTGAGAGCTGAGGACAGGGCAGAACCCTCCCGCATCCTGCCTGACTGTAGGAGTAGCTGCTAACATCCTTATGTTAGTGGCTGGGAGAGGTTGCGGGAAAAGCATGTGTGAGCACTTGGCCTGAACTCCCGTGTATCTGAGTTGAATACAGCGATTTCCAATGGCCTTCTTCAATCACAGTGTAGCTAGGTTCCAACTCCCATGTCCGAGTGGGTAGCAGACATCTGCCTCCCATGCATATACACTTCTGAGAGTTGAGCTTATGGCCTGTACCTCCACATCCAGCCTGCTGGTACCCTTGGCTTCTAAAAGGCCTAGGCTCGCTGTTTGACGCAAGTGCTGGGAGAGGTAATTGGAATCACCCGGCACACAAGACTAGTGCCTCCAAGCTCAGTTCAGCGATTTCCTAGTAATTCCTGTGGTAGACTGGTGCTACATACTAAGTTCCATACGTGAGAGGGTAGCTGAACGCCTTGTCCAAAACCATCTTACTTCTGAGAGTTGAGCTCAGCCTCAGTCCCTCACAGTTCCACACTGCCTGCAGAGTGAGTTTCGCAGGTCTTCAGCAGAGAGGTTTGCCAGAGGCTTCTGAGACGCAGGGTAACAATGCAGACCTGGAGGGTATCCCCAGGTGCAGTCGACTGGTAATCTTGGAACCTCCTTACTCAGAATACTGCTATCTTCTCACTGCCATAGGAATGAAGCTAGTTGACAGCTAGCAGGCTTCAAGACATGCTTCCCTGAGAGAGCTGAGGACAGGGCAGAACCCTCCCGCATGCTGCCTGACTGTAGGAGTAGCTGCTGACATCCTAATGTTAGTGGCTGGGAGAGGTTGCGGGAAAAGCATGTGTGAGCACTGGGCCTGAACTCCCGTGTATCTGAGTTGAATACAGCGATTTCCAACGGCTTTCCTCAACCAGAGTGTAGCTAGGTTCCAAATCCCATGTACGAGCGGGTAGCAGACATCTGCCTCCCATGCATACACACTTCTGAGAGTTGAGCTTATGGCCTGTACCTCCACATCCAGCCTGCTGGTCGCCTTGGCTTCTAAAAGGCCTAGGCTCGCTGTTTGACGGAAGTGCTGGGAGAGGTAATTGGAATCTCCCGGCACACAAAACGAGTGCCTCCAAGCTCAATTCACGATTTCCCAGTAATTCTTGTGGTAGACAGGTGCTACATACTAAGTTCCATATGTGAGATGGTAGCTGAACGCCTTGTCCAAAAGCATCTTACTTCTGAGAGTTGAGCCCACCCTCAGTCCCTCACAGTTCCACACTGCCTGCAGAGTGAGTTTCACACGTCTTCACCAGAGACGATTGCCAGAGTCTTCTGAGTACAAGTTAACAATGCAGACCTGGAGGGTATCTCCAGGTGCAGTAGAGTGGTAATCTTGGAACCTCCTGACTCAGAGTACTGCTACCTTCTCACTGCCATAGGAATGCAGCTAGTTGACAGCTGGCTTCAAGACATGCTTCCCTGTGAGAGCTGAGGACAGGGCAGAACCCTCCCGCATCCTTCCTGACTGTAGAAGTAGCTGCTAATATCCTAATGTTAGTGGCTGGGAGAGGTTGCGGGAAAAGCATGTGTGAGCACTGGGCCTGAACTCCCGTGTATCTGAGTTGAATACAGCGATTTCCAATGGCCTTCTTCAATCACAGTGTAGCTAGATTCCAACTCCCATGTCCGAGTGGGTAGCAGACATCTGCCTCCCATGCATACACACTTCTGAGAGTTGAGCTTATGGCCTGTACCTCCACATCCAGCCTGCGGGTACCCTTGGCTTCTAAAAGGCCTAGGCTCGCTGTTTGACGGAAGTGCTGGGAGAGGTAATTGGAATCACCCGGCACACAAGACTAGTGCCTCCAAGCTCAGTTCAGCGATTTCCTAGTAATTCCTGTGGTAGACTGGTGCTACATACGAAGTTCCATACGTGAGAGTGTAGCTGAACGCCTTGTCCAAAACCATCTTACTTCTGAGAGTTGAGCTCAGCCTCAGTCCCTCACACTTCCACACTGCCTGCAGAGTGAGTTTCGCAGGTCTTCAGCAGAGACGTTTGCCAGAGGCTTCTGAGACGCAGGGTAACAATGCAGACCTGGAGGGTATCCCCAGGTGCAGTCGACTGGTAATCTTGGAACCTCCTGACTCAGAATACTGCTACCTTCTCACTGCCATAGGAATGCAGCTAGTTGACAGCTGGCTTCAAGACATGCTTCCCTGTGAGAGCTGAGGACAGGGCAGAACCCTCCCGCATGCTGCCTGACTGTAGGAGTAGCTGCTAACATCCTTATGTTAGTGGCTGGGAGAGGTTGCGGGAAAAGCATGTGTGAGCACTGGGCCTGAACTCCCGTGTATCTGAGTTGAATACAGCGATTTCCAACGGCTTTCCTCAACAGGAGTGTAGCGAGGTTCCAAATCCCATGTACGAGCGGGTAGCAGACATCTGCCTCCCATGCATACACACTTCTGAGAGTTGAGCTTATGGCCTGTACCTCCACAGCCAGCCTGCTGGTACCCTTGGCTTCTAAAAGGCCTAGGCTCGCTGTTTGACGGAAGTGCTGGGAGAGGTAATTGGAATCACCCGGCACACAAGACTAGTGCCTCCAAGCTCAGTTCAGCGATTTCCTAGTAATTCCTGTGGTAGACTGGTGCTACATACTAAGTTCCTTACGTGAGAGGGTAGCTGAACGCCTTGTCCAAAACCATTTTACTTCT
This sequence comes from Canis aureus, assembly GCF_053574225.1. Classification (NCBI taxonomy): domain Eukaryota; kingdom Metazoa; phylum Chordata; class Mammalia; order Carnivora; family Canidae; genus Canis; species Canis aureus. The sequence goes on along the minus strand of NC_135626.1, from coordinate 66,356,997 downwards.
GAGAGTTGAGCTCAGCCTCAGTCCCTCACAGTTCCACACTGCCTGCAGAGTGAGTTTCGCAGGTCTTCAGCAGAGACGTTTGCCAGAGGCTTCTGAGACGCAGGGTAACAATGCAGACCTGGAGGGTATCCCCAGGTGCAGTCGACTGGTAATCTTGGAACCTCCTGACTCAGAATACTGCTACATACTCACTGCCATAGGAATGCAGCTAGTTGACAGCTGGCTTCAAGACATGCTTCCCTGTGAGAGCTGAGGACAGGGCAGAACCCTCCCGCATGCTGCCTGACTGTAGGAGTAGATGCTAACATCCTTATGTTAGTGGCTGGGAGAGGTTGCGGGAAAAGCATGTGTGAGCACTGGGCCTGAACTCCCGTGTATCTGAGTTGAATACAGCGATTTCCAACGGCTTTCCTCAACCAGAGTGTAGCTAGGTTCCAAATCCCATGTACGAGCGGGTAGCAGACATCTGCCTCCCATGCATACACACTTCTGAGAGTTGAGCTTATGGCCTGTACCTCCACATCCAGCCTGCTGGTACCCTTGGCTTCTAAAAGGCCTAGGCTCACTGTTTGACGGAAGTGCTGGGAGAGGTAATTGGAATCTCCCGGCACACAAGACGAGTGCCTCCAAGCTCAATTCACGATTTCCCAGTAATTCTTGTGGTAGACAGGTGCTACATACTAAGTTCCATATGTGACAAGGTAGCTGAACGCCTTGTCCAAAACATCTTACTTCTGAGAGTTGAGCACACCCTCAGTCCCTCACACTTCCACACTGCCTGCAGAGTGAGTTTCACACGTCTTCACCAGAGACGATTGCCAGAGGCTTCTGAGTACAAGTTAACAATGCAGACCTGGAGGGTATCTCCAGGTGCAGTAGAGTGGTAATCTTGGAACCTCCTGACTCAGAGTACTGCTACCTTCTCACTGCCATAGGAATGCAGCTAGTTGACAGCTGGCTTCAAGACATGCTTCCCTGTGAGAGCTGAGGACAGGGCAGAACCCTCCCGCATCCTGCCTGACTGTAGGAGTAGCTGCTAACATCCTAATGTTATTTGCTGGTTGAGGTTGCGTGAAAAGTATGTGTGAGCACTGGGCCTGAAGTCCCATGTATCTGAGTTGAATACAGCGATTTCCAATGGCCTTCTTCAATCACAGTGTAGCTAGGTTCCAACTCCCATATCCGAGTGGGTAGCAGACATCTGCCTCCAATGCATACACACTTCTGAGAGTTGAGCTTATGGCCTGTACCTCCACAGCCAGCCTGCTGGTACCCTTGGCTTCTAAAAGGCCTAGGCTCGCTGTTTGACGGAAGTGCTGGGAGAGGTAATTGGATTCACCCGGCACACAAGACTAGTGCCTCCAATCTCAGTTCAGCGATTTCCTAGTAATTCCTGTGGTAGACTGGTGCTACATACTAAGTTCCATACGTGAGAGGGTAGCTGAACGCCTTGTCCAAAACCATCTTACTTCTGAGAGTTGAGCTCAGCCTCAGTCCCTCACAGTTTCACACTGCCTGCAGGGTGAGTTTCGCAGGTCTTCAGCAGAGACGTTTGCCAGAGGCTTCTGAGACGCAGGGTAACAATGCAGACCTGGAGGGTATCCCCAGGTGCAGTCGACTGGTAATCTTGGAACCTCCTGACTCAGAATACTGCTACCTTCTCACTGCCATAGGAATGCAGCTAGTTGACAGCTGGCTTCAAGACATGCTTCCCTGTGAGAGCTGAGGACAGGGCAGAACCCTCTCGCATGCTGCCTGACTGTAGGAGTAGCTGCTAACCTCCTTATGTTAGTGGCTTGGAGAGGTTGCGGGAAAAGCATGTGTGAGCACTGGGCCTGAACTCCCGTGTATCTGAGTTGAATACAGCGATTTCCAACGGCTTTCCTCAACCAGAGTGTAGCTAGGTTCCAAATCCCATGTACGAGCGGGTAGCAGACATCTGCCTCCCATGCATACACACTTCTGAGAGTTGAGCTTATGGCCTGTACCTCCACAGCCAGCCTGCTGGTACCCTTGGCTTCTAAAAGGCCTAGGCTCGCTGTTTGACGGAAGTGCTGGGAGAGGTAATTGGAATCTCCCGGCACACAAGACGAGTGCCTCCAAGCTCAATTCACGATTTCCCAGTAATTCTTGTGGTAGACAGGTGCTACATACTAAGTTCCATATGTGAGAGGGTAGCTGAACGCCTTGTCCAAAAGCATCTTACTTCTGAGAGTTGAGCCCACCCACAGTCCCTCATAGTTCCACACTGCCTGCAGAGTGAGTTTCACACGTCTTCACCAGAGACGATTGCCAGAGGCTTCTGAGTACAAGTTAACAATGCAGACCTGTAGGGTATCTCCAGGTGCACTATAGTGGTAATCTTGGAACCTCCTGACTCAGAGTACTGCTACATTCTCACTGCCATAGGAATGCAGCTAGTTGACAGCTGGCTTCAAGACATGCTTCCCTGTGAGAGCTGAGGACAGGGCAGAAACCTCCCGCATGCTGCCTGACTGTAGGAGTAGCTGCTAACATCCTTATGTTAGTGGCTGGGAGAGGTTGCGGGAAAAGCATGTGTGAGCACTGGGCCTGAACTCCCGTGTATCTGAGTTGAATACAGCGATTTCCAATGGCCTTCTTCAATCACAGTGTAGCTAGGTTCCAACTCCCATGTCTGAGTGGGTAGCAGACATCTGCCTCCCATGCATACACACTTCTGAGAGTTGAGCTTATGGCCTGTACCTCCACATCCAGCCTGCTGGTACCCTTGGCTTCTAAAAGGCCTAGGCTCGCTGTTTGACGGAAGTGCTGGGAGAGGTAATTGGAATCACCCGGCACACAAGACTAGTGCCTCCAAGCTCAGTTCAGCGATTTCCTAGTAATTCCTGTGGTAGACTGGTGCTACATACTAAGTTCCATACGTGAGAGGGTAGCTGAACGCCTTGTCCAAAACCATCTTACTTCTGAGAGTTGAGCTCAGCCTCAGTCCCTCACAGTTCCACACTGCCTGCAGAGTGAGTTTCGCAGGTCTTCAGCAGAGACGTTTGCCAGAGGCTTCTGAGACGCAGGGTAACAATGCAGACCTGGAGGGTATCCCCAGGTGCAGTAGACTGGTAATCTTGGAACCTCCTGACTCAGAATACTGCTACCTTCTCACTGCCATAGGAATGCAGCTAGTTGACAGCTGGCTTCAAGACATGCTTCCCTGTGAGAGCTGAGGACAGGGCAGAACCCTCCCGCATGCTACCTGACTGTAGGAGTAGCTGCTAACATCCTTATGTTAGTGGCTGGGAGAGGTTGCGGGAAAAGCATGTGTGAGCACTGGGCCTGAACTCCCGTGTATCTGAGTTGAATACAGCGATTTCCAACGGCTTTCCTCAACCAGAGTGTAGCTAGGTTCCAAATCCCATGTACGAGCGGGTAGCAGACATCTGCCTCCCATGCATACACACTTCTGAGAGTTGAGCTTATGGCCTGTACCTCCACATCCAGCCTGCTGGTACCCTTGGCTTCTGAAAGGCCTAGGCTCGCTGTTTGACGGAAGTGCTGGGAGAGGTAATTGGAATCTCCCGGCACACAAGACGAGTGTCTCCAAGCTCAATTCACGATTTCCCAGTAATTCTTGTGGTAGACAGGTGCTACATTCTAAGTTCCATAAGTGACAAGGTAGCTGAACGCCTTGTCCAAAAGCATCTTACTTCTGAGAGTTGAGCACACCCTCAGTCCCTCACACTTCCACACTGCCTGCAGAGTGAGTTTCACACGTCTTCACCAGAGACGATTTCCAGAGGCTTCTGAGTATAAGTTAACAATGCAGACCTGGAGGGTATCTCCAGGTGCAGTAGAGTGGTAATCTTGGAACCTCCTGACTCAGAGTACTGCTACCTTCTCACTGCCATAGGAATGCAGCTAGTTGACAGCTGGCTTCAAGACATGCTTCCCTGTGAGAGCTGAGGACAGGGCAGAACCCTCCCGCATCCTGCCTGACTGTAGAAGTAGCTGCTAACATCCTAATGTTAGTGGCTGGGAGAGGTTGCGGGAAAAGCATGTGTGAGCACTGGGCCTGAAGTCCCGTGTATCTGAGTTGAATACAGCGATTTCCAATGGCCTTCTTCAATCACAGTGTAGCTAGGTTCCAACTCCCATGTCCGAGTGCGTAGCAGACATCTGCCTCCCATGCATACACACTTCTGAGAGTTGAGCTTATGGCCTGTACCTCCACATCCAGCCTGCTGGTACCCTTGGCTTCTAAAAGGCCTAGGCTCGCTGTTTGACGGAAGTGCTGGGAGATGTAATTGGAATCACCCGGCACACAAGACTAGTGCCTCCAAGCTCAGTTCAGCGATTTCCTAGTAATTCCTGTGGTAGACTGGTGCTCATACTAAGTTCCATACGTGAGAGGGTAGCTGAACGCCTTGTCCAAAACCATCTTACTTCTGAGAGTTGAGCTCAGCCTCAGTCCTTCACAGTTCCACACTGCCTGCAGAGTGAGTTTCGCAGGTCTACAGCAGAGACGTTTGCCAGAGGCTTCTGAGACGCAGGGTAACAATGCAGACCTGGAGGGTATCCCCAGGTGCAGTCGACTGGTAATCTTGGAACCTCCTGACTCAGAATACTGCTACCTTCTCACTGCCATAGGAATGCAGCTAGTTGACAGCTGGCTTCAAGACATGCTTCCCTGTGAGAGCTGAGGACAGGGCAGAACCCTCCCGCATGCTGCCTGACTGTAGGAGTAGCTGCTAACATGCTTATGTTAGTGGCTGGGAGAGGTTGCGGGAAAAGCATGTGTGAGCACTGGGCCTTAACTCCCGTGTATCTGAGTTGAATACAGCGATTTCCAACGGCTTTCCTCAACCAGAGTGTAGCTAGGTTCCAAATCCCATGTACGAGCGGGTAGCAGACATCTGCCTCCAATGCATACACACTTCTGAGAGTTGAGGTTATGGCCTGTACCTCCACAGCCAGCCTGCTGGTACCCTTGGCATCTAAAAGGCCTAGGCTCGCTGTTTGACGGAAGTGCTGGGAGAGGTAATTGGAATCACCCGGCACACAAGACTAGTGCCTCCAAGCTCAGTTCAGCGATTTCCTAGTAATTCCTGTTGTAGACTGGTGCTACATACTAAGTTCCATACGTGAGAGGGTAGCTGAACGCCTTGTCCAAAACCATCTTACTTCTGAGAGTTGAGCTCAGCCTCAGTCCCTCACAGTTCCACACTGCCTGCAGAGTGAGTTTCGCAGGTCTTCAGCAGAGACGTTTGCCAGAGGCTTCTGAGATGCAGGGTAAAAATGCAGACCTGGAGGGTATCCCCAGGTGCAGTCGACTGGTAATCTTGGAACCTCCTGACTCAGAATACTGCTACCTTCTCACTGCCATAGGAATGCAGCTAGTTGACAGCTGGCTTCAAGACATGCTTCCCTGTGAGAGCTGAGGACAGGGCAGAACCCTCCCGCATGCAGCCTGACTGTAGGAGTAGCTGCTAACTTCCTTATGTTAGTGGCTGGGAGAGGCTGCGGGAAAAGCATGTGTGAGCACTGGGCCTGAACTGCCGTGTATCTGAGTTGAATACAGCGATTTCCAACGGCTTTCCTCAACCAGAGTGTAGCTAGGTTCCAAAACCCATGTACGAGCGGGTAGCAGACATCTGCTTCCCATGCATACACACTTCTGAGAGTTGAGCTTATGGCCTGTACCTCCACAGCCAGCCTGCTGGTACCCACTGGCTTCTAAAAGGCCTAGGCTCGCTGTTTCACGGAAGTGCTGGGAGAGGTAATTGGAATCTCCCGGCACACAAGACGAGTGCCTCCAAGCTCAATTCACGATTTCCCAGTAATTCTTGTGGTAGACAGGTGCTACATACTAAGTTCTATATGTGAGAAGGTAGCTGAACGCCTTGTCCAAAAGCACCTTACTTCTGAGAGTTGAGCACACCCTCAGTACCTCACACTTCCACACTGCCTGCAGAGTGAGTTTCACACGTCTTCACCAGGACGATTGCCAGAGGCTTCTGAGTACAAGTTAACAATGCAGACCTGGAGGGTATCTCCAGGTGCAGTAGAGTGGTAATCTTGGAACCTCCTGACTCAGAGTACTGCTACCTTCTCACTACCATAGGAATGCAGCTAGTTGACAGCTGGCTTCAAGACATGCTTCCCTGTGAGAGCTGAGGACAGGGCAGAACCCTCCCACATCCTGCCTGACTGTAGGAGTAGCTGCTAACATCCTAATGTTAGTGGCTGGGAGAGGTTGCGGGAAAAGCATGTGTGAGCACTGGGCCTGAACTCCCGTGTATCTGAGTTGAATACAGCGATTTCCAATGGCCTTCTTCAATCACAGTGTAGCTAGGTTCCAACTCCCATGTCCGACTGGGTAGCAGACATCTGCCTCCCATGCATACACACTTCTGAGAGTTGAGCTTATGGCCTGTACCTCCACATCCAGCCTGCTGGTACCCTTGGCTTCTAAAAGGCCTAGGCTCGCTGTTTGACGGAAGTGCTGGGAGAGGTAATTGGAATCACCCGGCACACAAGACGAGTGCCTCCAAGCTCAATTCACGATTTCCCAGTAATTCTTGTGGTAGACAGGTGCTACATACTAAGTTCCATATGTGAGATGGTAGCTGAACGCCTTGTCCAAAAGCATCTTACTTCTGAGATATGAGCCCACCCTCAGTCCCTCACACTTCCACACTGCCTGCAGAGTGAGTTTCACACGTCTTCACCAGAGACGATTGCCAGATGCTTCTGAGTACAAGTTAATAATGCAGACCTGGAGGGTATCTCCAGGTGCAGTAGAGTGGTAATCTTGGAACCTCCTGACTCAGAGTACTGCTACCTTCTCACTGCCATAGGAATGCAGATAGTTGACAGCTGGCTTCAAGACATGCCTCCCTGTGAAAGCTGAGGACAGGGCAGAACCCACCCGCATCCTGCCTGACTGTAGGAGTAGCTGCTAACCTCCTTATGTTAGTGGCTGGGAGAGGTTGCGGGAAAAGCATGTGTGAGCACTGGGCCTGAACTCCCGTGTATCTGAGTTGAATACAGCGATTTCCAACGGCTTTCCTCAACCAGAGTGTAGCTAGGTTCCAAATCCCATGTACGAGCGGGTAGAAGACATCTGCCTCCCATGCATACACATTTCTGAGAGTTGAGCTTATGGCCTGTACCTCCACATCCAGCCTGCTGGTACCCTTGGCTTCTAATAGGCCTAGGCTCGCTGTTTGACGGAAGTGCTGGGAGAGGTAATTGGAATCACCCGGCACACAAGACTAGTGCCTCCAAGCTCAGTTCAGCGATTTCCTAGTAATTCCTGTGGTAGACTGGTGCTACATACTAAGTTCCATACGTGAGAGGGTAGCTGAACGCCTTGTCCAAAACCATCTTACTTCTGAGAGTTGAGCTCAGCCTCAGTCCCTCACAGTTCCACACTGCCTGCAGAGTGAGTTTCGCAGGTCTTCAGCAGAGACGTTTGCCAGAGGCTTCTGAGACGCAGGGTAACAATGCAGACCTGGAGGGTATCCCCAGGTGCAGTCGACTAGTAATCTTGGAACCTCCTGACTCAGAATACTGCTACCTTCTCACTGCCATAGGAATGCAGCTAGTGGACAGCTAGCTGGCTTCAAGACATGCTTCCCTGAGGGAGCTGAGGACAGGGCAGAACCCTCCCGCATCCTGCCTGACTGTAGGAGTAGCTGCTAACATCCTTATGTTAGTGGCTGGGAGAGGTTGCGGGAAAAGCATGTGTGAGCACTGGGCCTGAACTCCCGTGTATCTGAGTTGAATACAGCGATTTCCAATGGCCTTCTTCAATCACAGTGTAGCTAGGTTCCAACTCCCATGTCCGAGTGGGTAGCAGACATCTGCATCCCATGCATACACACTTCTGAGAGTTGAGCTTATGGCCTGTACCTCCACATCCAGCCTGCTGGTACCCTTGGCTTCTAAAAGGCCTAGGCTCGCTGTTTGACGGAAGTGCTGGGAGAGGTAATTGGAATCACCCGGCACACAAGACTAGTGCCTCCAAGCTCAGTTCAGCGATTTCCTAGTAATTCCTGTGGTAGACTGGTGCTACATACTAAGTTCCATACGTGAGAGGGTAGCTGAACGCCTTGTCCAAAACCATCTTACTTCTGAGAGTTGAGCTCAGCCTCAGTCCCTCACAGTTCCACACTGCCTGCAGAGTGAGTTTCGCAGGTCTTCAGCAGATACGTTTGACAGAGGCTTCTGAGACGCAGGGTAACAATGCAGACCTGGAGGGTATCCCCAGGTGCAGTCGACTGGTAATCTTGGAACCTCCTGACTCAGAATACTGCTACCTTCTCACTGCCATAGGAATGCAGCTAGTTGACAGCTGGCTTCAAGACATGCTTCCCTGTGAGAGCTGAGGACAGGGCAGAACCCTCCCGCATCCTGCCTGACTGTAGGAGTAGCTGCTAACATCCTAATGTTAGTGGCTGGGAGAGGTTGCGGGAAAAGCATGTGTGAGCACTGGGCCTGAACTCCCATGTATCTGAGTTGAATACAGCGATTTCCAACGGCTTTCCTCAACCAGAGTGTAGCTAGGTTCCAAATCCCATGTACGAGCGGGTAGCAGACATCTGCCTCCCATGCATACACACTTCTGAGAGTTGAGCTTATGGCCTGTACCTCCACAGCCAGCCTGCTGGTACCCTTGGCTTCTAAAAGGCCTAGGCTCGCTGTTTGACGGAAGTGCTGGAGAGGTAATTGGAATCTCGCGGCACACAAGACGAGTGCCTCCAAGCTCAATTCACGATTTCCCAGTAATTCTTGTGGTAGACAGGTGCTACATACTAAGTTCCATATGTGAGAAGGTAGCTGAACGCCTTGTCCAAAAGCATCTTACTTCTGAGAGTTGAGCACACCCTCAGTCCCTCACACTTCCACACTGCCTGCAGAGTGAGTTTCACACGTCTTCACCAGAGACGATTGCCAGAGGCTTCTGAGTACAAGTTAACAATGCAGAACTGGAGGGTATCTCCAGGTGCAGTAGAGTAGTAATCTTGGAACCTCCTGACTCAGAGTACTGCTACCTTCTCACTGCCATAGGAATGCAGCTAGTTGACAGCTGGCTTCAAGACATGCTTCCCTGTGAGAGCTGAGGACAGGGCAGAACCCTCCCGCATCCTGCCTGACTGTAGGAGTAGCTGCTAACATCCTAATGTTAGTGGCTGGGAGAGGTTGCGGGAAAAGCATGTGTGAGCACTGGGCCTGAACTCCCGTGTATCTGAGTTGAATACAGCGATTTCCAACGGCTTTCCTCAACCAGAGTGTAGCTAGGTTCCAAATCCCATGTACGAGCGGGTAGCAGACATCTGCCTCCCATGCATACACACTTCTGAGAGTTGAGCTTATGGCCTGTACCTCCACCGCCAGCCTGCTGGTACCCTTGGCTTCTAAAAGTCCTAGGCTCCATGTTGACGGAAGTGCTGGGAGAGGTATTTGGGATCTCCCGGCACACAAGACGAGTGCCTCCAAGCTCAATTCACGATTTCCCAGTAATTCTTGTAGTAGACAGGTGCTACATACTATGTTCCATATGTGAGATGGTAGCTGAACACCTTGTCCAAAAGCATCTTACTTCTGAGAGTTGAGCCCACCCTCAGTCCCTCACACTTCCACACTGCCTGCAGAGTGAGTTTCACACGTCTTCACCAGAGACGATTGCCAGAGGCTTCTGAGTACAAGTTAACAATGCAGACCTGGAGGGTATCTCCAGGTGCAGTAGAGTGGTAATCTTGGAACCTCCTGACTCAGAGTACTGCTACCTTCTCACTGCCATAGGAATGCAGCTAGTTGACAGCTGGCTTCAAGACATGCTTCCCTGTGAGAGCTGAGGACAGGGCAGAACCCTCCCGCATCCTGCCTGACTGTAGGAGTAGCTGCTAACATCCTTATGTTAGTGGCTGGGAGAGGTTGCGGGAAAGGCATGTGTGAGCACTGGGCCTGAACTCCCGTGTATCTGAGTTGAATACAGCGATTTCCAATGGCCTTCTTCAATCACAGTGTAGCTAGGTTCCAACTCCCATGTCCGAGTGCGTAGCAGACATCTGCCTCCCATGCATACACACTTCTGAGAGTTGAGCTTATGGCCTGTACCTCCACATCCAGCCTGCTGGTACCCTTGGCTTCTAAAAGGCCTAAGCTCGCTGTTTGACGGAAGTGCTGGGAGATGTAATTGGAATCACCCGGCACACAAGACTAGTGCCTCCAAGCTCAGTTCAGCGATTTCCTAGTAATTCCTGTGGTAGACTGGTGCTACATACTAAGTTCCATACGTGAGAGGGTAGCTGAACGCCTTGTCCAAAACCATCTTACTTCTGAGAGTTGAGCTCAGCCTCAGTCCCTCACAGTTCCACACTGCCTGCAGAGTGAGTTTCGCAGGTCTTCAGCAGATACGTTTGCCAGAGGCTTCTGAGACGCAGGGTAACAATGCAGACCTGGAGGGTATCCCCAGGTGCAGTCGACTAGTAATCTTGGAACCTCCTGACTCAGAATACTGCTACCTTCTCACTGCCATAGGAATGCAGCTAGTGGACAGCTAGCTGGCTTCAAGACATGCTTTCCTGAGGGAGCTGAGGACAGGGCAGAACCCTCCCGCATCCTGCTTGACTGTAGGAGTAGCTGCTAACATCCTTATGTTAGTGGCTGGGAGAGGTTGCGGGAAAAGCATGTGTGAGCACTGGGCCTGAACTCCCGTGTATCTGAGTTGAATACAGCGATTTCCAATGGCCTTCTTCAATCACAGTGTAGCTAGGTTCCAACTCCCATGTCCGAGTGGGTAGCAGACATCTGCCTCCCATGCATACACACTTCTGAGAGTTGAGCTTATGGCCTGTACCTCCACATCCAGCCTGCTGGTACCCTTGGCTTCTAAAAGGCCTAGGCTCGCTGTTTGACGGAAGTGCTGGGAGAGGTATTTGGAATCACCCGGCACACAAGACTAGTGCCTCCAAGCTCAGTTCAGCGATTTCCTAGTAATTCCTGTGGTAGACTGGTGCTACATACTAAGTTCCATACGTGAGAGGGTAGCTGAACGCCTTGTCCAAAACCATCTTACTTCTGAGAGTTGAGCTCAGCCTCAGTCCCTCACAGTTCCACACTGCCTGCAGAGTGAGTTTCGCAGGTCTTCAGCAGAGACGTTTGCCAGAGGCTTCTGAGACGCAGGGTAACAATGCAGACCTGGAGGGTATCCCCAGGTGCAGGCGACTGGTAATCTTGGAACCTCCTGACTCAGAATACTGCTACCTTCTCACTGCCATAGGAATGCAGCTAGTTGACAGCTGGCTTCAAGACATGCTTCCCTGTGAGAGCTGAGGACAGGGCAGAACCCTCCCGCATCCTGCCTGACTGTAGGAGTAGCTGCTAACATCCTAATATTAGTGGCTGGGAGAGGTTGCGGGAAAAGCATGTGTGAGCACTGGGCCTGAACTCCCAAGTATCTGAGTTGAATACAGCGATTTCCAACGGCTTTCCTCAACCAGAGTGTAGCTAGGTTCCAAATCCCATGTACGAGCGGGTAGCAGACATCTGCCTCCCATGCATACACACTTCTGAGAGTTGAGCTTATGGCCTGTACCTCCACAGCCAGCCTGCTGGTACCCTTGGCTTCTAAAAGGCCTAGGCTCGCTGTTTGACGGAAGTGCTGGAGAGGTAATTGGAATCTCCCGGCACACAAGACGAGTGCCTCCAAGCTCAATTCACGATTTCCCAGTAATTCTTGTGGTAGACAGGTGCTACATACTAAGTTCCATATGTGAGAATGTAGCTGAACGCCTTGTCCAAAAGCATCTTACTTCTGAGAGTTGAGCACACCCTCATTCCCTCACACTTCCACACTGCCTGCAGAATGGGTTTCACACGTCTTCACCAGAGACGATTGCCAGAGGCTTCTGAGTACAAGTTAACAATGCAGACCTGGAGGGTATCTCCAGGTGCAGTAGAGTGGTAATCTTGGAACCTCCTGACTCAGAGTACTGTTACCTTCTCACTGCCATAGGAATGCAGCTAGTTGACAGCTGGCTTCAAGACATGCTTCCCTGTGAGAGCTGAGGACAGGGCAGAACCCTCCCGCATCCTGCCTGACTGTAGGAGTAGCTGCTAACATCCTAATGTTAGTGGCTGGGAGAGGTTGCGGGAAAAGCATGTGTGAGCACTGGGCCTGAACTCCCGTGTATCTGAGTTGAATACAGCGATTTCCAACGGCTTTCCTCAACCAGAGGGTAGCTAGGTTCCAAATCCCATGTACGAGCGGGTAGCAGACATCTGCCTCCCATGCATACACACTTCTGAGAGTTGAGCTTATGGCCTGTACCTCCACCGCCAGCTTGCTGGTACCCTTGGCTTCTAAAAGTCCTAGGCTCGCTGTTGTCGGAAGTGCTGGGAGAGGTATTTGGAATCTCCCGGCACACAAGACGAGTGCCTCCAAGCTCAATTCACGATTTCCCAGTAATTCTAGTAGTAGACAGGTGCTACATACTATGTTCCATATGTGAGATGGTAGCTGAACGCCTTGTCCAAAAGCATCTTACTTCTGAGAGTTGAGCCCACCCTCAGTCCCTCACAGTTCCACACTGCCTGCAGAGTGAGTTTCACACGTCTTCACCAGAGACGATTGCCAGAGGCTTCTGAGTACAAGTTAACAATGCAGACCTGGAGGGTATCTCCAGGTGCAGTAGAGTGGTAATCCTGGAACCTCCTGACTCAGAGTACTGCTACCTTCTCACTGCCATAGGAATGCAGCTAGTTGACAGCTGGCTTCAAGACATGCTTCCCTGTGAGAGCTGAGGACAGGGCAGAACCCTCCCGCATCCTGCCTGACTGTAGGAGTAGCTGCTAACATCCTTATGTTAGTGGCTGGGAGAGGTTGCGGGAAAGGCATGTGTGAGCACTGGGCCTGAACTCCCGTGTATCTGAGTTGAATACAGCGATTTCCAATGGCCTTCTTCAATCACAGTGTAGCTAGGTTCCAACTCCCATGTCCGAGTGCGTAGCAGACATCTGCCTCCCATGCATACACACTTCTGAGAGTTGAGCTTATGGCCTGTACCTCCACATCCAGCCTGCTGGTACCCTTGGCTTCTAAAAGGCCTAGGCTCGCTGTTTGGCGGAAGTGCTGGGAGATGTAATTGGAATCACCCGGCACACAAGACTAGTGCCTCCAAGCTCAGTTCAGCGATTTCCTAGTAATTCCTGTGGTAGACTGGTGCTCATACTAAGTTCCATACGTGAGAGGGTAGCTGAACGCCTTGTCCAAAACCATCTTACTTCTGAGAGTTGAGCTCCGCCACAGTCCCTCACAGTTCCACACTGCCTGCAGAGTGAGTTTCGCAGGTCTTCAGCAGAGACGTTTGCCAGAGGCTTCTGAGACGCAGGGTAACAATGCAGACCTGGAGGGTATCCCCAGGTGCAGTCGACTGGTAATCTTGGAACCTCCTGACTCAGAATACTGCTACCTTCTCACTGCCATAGAAATGAAGCTAGTTGACAGCTGGCTTCAAGACATGCTTCCCTGTGAGAGCTGAGGACAGGGCAGAACCCTCCCGCATCCTGCCTGACTGTAGGAGTAGCTGCTAACATCCTTATGTTAGTGGCTGGGAGAGGTTGCGGGAAAAGCATGTGTGAGCACTGGGCCTGAACTCCCGTGTATCTGAGTTGAATACAGCGATTTCCAACGGCTTTCCTCAACCAGAGTGTAGCTAGGTTCCAAATCCCATGTACGAGCGGGTAGCAGATATCTGCCTCCCATGCATACACACTTCTGAGAGTTGAGCTTATGGCCTGTACCTCCACAGCCAGCCTGCTGGTACCCTTGGCTTCTGAAAGGCCTAGGCTCGCTGTTTGGCGGAAGTGCTGGGAGAGGTAATTGGAATCACCCGGCACACAAGACTAGTGCCTCCAAGCTCAGTTCAGCGATTTCCTAGTAATTCCTGTGGTAGACTGGTGCTACATACTAAGTTCCATACGTGAGAGGGTAGCTGAACGCCTTGTCCAAAAGCATCTTACTTCTGAGAGTTGAGCTCAGCCTCAGTCCCTCACAGTTCCACACTGCCTGCAGAGTGAGTTTCGCAGGTCTACAGCAGAGACGTTTGCCAGAGGCTTCTGAGACGCAGGGTAACAATGCAGACCTGGAGGGTATCCCCAGGTGCAGTCGACTGGTAATCTTGGAACGTCCTGACTCAGAATACTGCTACCTTCTCACTGCCATAGGAATGCAGCTAGTTGACAGCTGGCTTCAAGGCATGCTTCCCTGAGAGAGCTGAGGACAGGGCAGAACCCTCCCGCATGCTGCCTGACTGTAAGAGTAGCTGCTAACATCCTTATGTTCGTGGCTGGGAGAGGTTGCGGGAAAAGCATGTGTGAGCACTGGGCCTGAACTCCCGTGTATCTGAGTTGAATACAGCGATTTCCAACGGCTTTCCTCAACCAGAGTGTAGCTAGGTTCCAAATCCCATGTACGAGCGGGTAGCAGACATCTGCCTCCCATGCATACACACTTCTGAGAGTTGAGCTTATGGCCTGTACCTCCACAGCGAGCCTGCTGGTACCCTTGGCTTCTAAAAGGCCTAGGCTCGCTGTTTGACGGAAGTGCTGGGAGAGGTAATTGGAATCTCCCGGCACACAAGACGAGTGCCTCCAAGCTCAATTCACGATTTCCCAGTAATTCTTGTGGAGGACAGGTGCTACATACTAAGTTCCATATGTGAGAAGGTAGGTGAACGCCTTGTCCAAAAGCATCTTACTTCTGAGAGTTGAGCACACCCTAAGTCCCTCACACTTCCACACTGCCTGCAGAGTGAGTTTCACACGTCTTCACCAGGACGATTGCCAGAGGCTTCTGAGTACAAGTTAACAATGCAGACCTGGAGGGTATCTCCAGGTGCAGTAGAGTGGTAATCTTGGAACCTCCTGACTCAGAATACTGCTACCTTCTCACTGCCATAGGAATGCAGTTAGTTGACAGCTGGCTTCAAGACATGCTTCCCTGTGAGAGCTGAGGACAGGGCAGAACCCTCCCGCATGCTGCCTGACTGTAGGAGTAGCTGCTAACATCCTTATGTTAGTAGCTGGGAGAGGTTGCGGGAAAAGCATGTGTGAGCACTGGGCCTGAACTCCCGTGTATCTGAGTTGAATACAGCGATTTCCAACGGCTTTCCTCAACCAGAGTGTAGCTAGGTTCCAAATCCCATGTACGAGCGGGTAGCAGACATCTGCCTCCCATGCATACACATTTCTGAGAGTTGAGCTTATGGCCTGTACCTCCACAGCCAGCCTGCTGGTACCCTTGGCTTCTGAAAGGCCTAGGCTCGCTGTTTGACGGAAGTGCTGGGAGAGGTAATTGGAATCACCCGGCACACAAGACTAGTGCCTCCAAGCTCAGTTCAGCGATTTCCTAGTAATTCCTGTGGTAGACTGGTGCTACATACTAAGTTCCATACGTGAGAGGGTAGCTGAACGCCTTGTCCAAAACCATCTTACTTCTGAGAGTTGAGCTCAGCCTCAGTCCCTCACAGTTCCACACTGCCTGCAGAGTGAGTTTCGCAGGTCTTCAGCAGAGACGTTTGCCAGAGGCTTCTGAGACGCAGGGTAACAATGCAGACCTGGAGGGTATCCCCAGGTGCAGTCGACTGGTATTCCTGGAACCTCCTGACTCAGAATACTGCTACCTTCTCACTGCCATAGGAATGCAGCTAGTTGACAGCTGGCTTCAAAACATGCTTCCCTGTGAGAGCTGAGGACAGGGCAGAACCCTCCCGCATCCTGCCTGACTGTAGGAGTAGCTGCTAACATCCTAATGTTAGTGGCTGGGAGAGGTTGCGGTAAAAGCATGTGTGAGCACTGGGCCTGAACTCCCGTGTATCTGAGTTGAATACAGCGATTTCCAATGGCCTTCTTCAATCACAGTGTAGCTAGGTTCCAACTCCCATGTCCGCGTGGGTAGCAGACATCTGCCTCCCATGCATACACACTTCTGAGAGTTGAGCTTATGGCCTGTACCTCCACATCCAGCCTGCTGGTACCCATGGCTTTTAAAAGGCCTAGGCTCGCTGTTTGACGGAAGTGCTGGGAGAGGTAATTGGAATCACCCGGCACACAAGACTAGTGCCTCCAAGCTCAGTTCAGCAATTTCCTAGTAATTCCTGTGGTAGACTGGTGCTACATACTAAGTTCCATACGTGAGAGGGTAGCTGAACGCCTTGTCCAAAACCATCTTACTTCTGAGAGTTGAGCTCAGCCTCAGTCCGTCACAGTTCCACACTGCCTGCAGAGTGAGTTTCGCAGGTCTTCAGCAGAGACGTTTGCCAGAGGCTTCTGAGACGCAGGGTAACAATGCAGACCTGGAGGGTATCCCCAGGTGCAGTCGACTGGTATTCTTGGAACCTCCTGACTCAGAATACTGCTACCTTCTCACTGCCATAGGAATGCAGCTAGTTGACAGCTGGCTTCAAAACATGCTTCCCTGTGAGAGCTGAGGACAGGGCAGAACCCTCCCGCATGCTGCCTGACTGTAGGAGTAGCTGCTAACATCCTTATGTTAGTGGCTGGGAGAGGTTGCGGGAAAAGCATGTGTGAGCACTGGGCCTGAACTCCCGTGTACCTGAGTTGAATACAGCGATTTCCAACGGCTTTCCTCAACCAGAGTGTAGCTAGGTTCCAAATCCCATGTACGAGCGGGTAGCAGACATCTGCCTCCCATGCATACACACTTCTGAGGGTTGAGCTTCTGGCCTGTACCTCCACAGCCAGCCTGCTGGTAACCTTGGCTTCTAAAAGGCCTAGGCTCGCTGTTTGACGGAAGTGCTGGGAGAGGTAATTGGAATCTCCCGGCACACAAGACGAGTGCCTCCAAGCTCAATTCACGATTTCCCAGTAATTCTTGTGGTATACAGGTGCTACATACTAAGTTCCATATGTGAGAAGGTAGCTGAACGCCTTGTCCAAAAGCATCTTACTTCTGAGAGTTGAGCACACCCTCAGTCCCTCACACTTCCACACTGCCTGCAGAGTGAGTTTCACACGTCCTCACCAGAGACGATTGCCAAAGGCTTCTGAGTACAAGTTAACAATGCAGACCTGGAGGGTATCCCCAGGTGCAGTCGACTGGTAATCTTGGAACCTCCTGACTCAGAGTACTGCTACCTTCTCACTGCCATAGTAATGCAGCTAGTTGACAGCTGGCTTCAAGACATGCTTCCCTGTGAGAGCTGAGGGCACGAAAGGAACCTCCCGCATCCTGCCTGACTGTAGGAGTAGCTGCTAACATCCTTATGTTAGTGGCTGGGAGAGGTTGCGGGAAAAGCATGTGTGAGCACTGGGCCTGAACTCCCGTGTATCTGAGTTGAATACAGCGATTTCCAATGGCCTTCTTCAATCACAGTGTAGCTAGGTTCCAACTCCCATGTCCGAGTGGGTAGCAGACATCTGCCTCCCATGCATACACACTTCTGAGAGTTGAGCTTATGGCCTGTACCTCCACATCCAGCCTGCTCGTACAATTGGCTTCTAATAGCCCTAGGCTCGCTGTTTGACGGAAGTGCTGGGAGAGGTAATTGGAATCTCCCGGCACACAAGACGAGTGCCTCCAAGCTCAATTCACGATTTCCCAGTAATTCTTGTGGTAGACAGGTGCTACATACTAAGTTCCATATGTGAGATGGTAGCTGAACGCCTTGTCCAAAAGCATCTTACTTCTGAGAGTTGAGCCCACCCTCAGTACCTCACAGTTCCACACTGCCTGCAGAGTGAGTTTCACACGTCTTCACCAGAGACGATTGCCAGAGGCTTCTGAGTACAAGTTAACAATGCAGACCTGGAGGGTATCTCCAGGTACAGTAGAGTGGTAATCTTGGAACCTCCTGACTCAGAGTACTGCTACCTTCTCACTGCCATAGAAATGCAGCTAGTTGACAGCTGGCTTCAAGACATGCTTCCCTGTGAGAGCTGAGGACAGGGCAGAACCCTCCCGCATCCTGCCTGACTGTAGGAGTAGCTGCTAACATCCTAATGTTAGTGGCTGGGAGAGGTTGCGGGAAAAGCATGTGTGAGCACTGGGCCTGAACTCCCGTGTATCTGAGTTGAATACAGCGATTTCCAATGGCCTTCTTCAATCACAGTGTAGCTAGGTTCCAACTCCCATGTTCGAGTGGGTAGCAGACATCTGCCTCCCATGCATATACACTTCTGAGAGTTGAGCTTATGGCCTGTACCTCCACAGCCAGCCTGCTGGTACCCTTGGCTTCTAAAAGGCCTAGGCTCGCTGTTTGACGGAAGTGCTGGGAGAGGTAATTGGAATCACCCGACACACAAGACTAGTGCCTCCAAGCTCAGTTCAGCGATTTCCTAGTAATTCCTCTGGTAGACTGGTGCTACGTACTAAGTTCCATACGTGAGAGGTTAGCTGAACGCCTGGTCCAAAACCATCTTACTTCTGAGAGTTGAGCTCAGCCTCAGTCCCTCACAGTTCCACACTGCCTGCAGAGTGAGTTTCGCAGGTCTTCAGCAGAGACGTTTGCCAGAGGCTTCTGAGACGCAGGGTAACAATGCAGACCTGGAGGGTATCCCCAGGTGCAGTCGACTGGTAATCTTCGAACCTCCTGACTCAGAATACTGCTACCTTCTCACTACCATAGGAATTCAGCTAGTTGACAGCTAGCTGGCTTCAAGACATGCTTCCCTGTGAGAGCTGAGGACAGGGCAGAACCCTCCCGCATGCTGCCTGACTGTAGGAGTAGCTGCTAACATCCTAATGTTAGTGGCTGGGAGAGGTTGCGGGAAAAGCATGTGTGAGCACTGGGCCTGAACTCCCGTGTATCTGAGTTGAATACAGCGATTTCCAACGGCTTTCCTCAACCAGAGTGTAGCTAGGTTCCAAATCCCATGTACGAGCGGGTAGCAGACATCTGCCTCCCATGCATACACACTTCTGAGAGTTGAGCTTATGGCCTGTACCTCCACATCCAGCCTGCTGGTACCCTTGGCTTCTAAAAGGCCTAGGCTCGCTGTTTGACGGAAGTGCTGGGAGAGGTAATTGGAATCTCCCGGCACACAAGACGAGTGCCTCCAAGCTCAATTCACGATTTCCCAGTAATTCTTGTGGTAGACAGGTGCTACATACTAAGTTCCATATGTGAGATGGTAGCTGAACGCCTTGTCCAAAAGCATCTTACTTCTGAGAGTTGAGCCCACCCTCAGTACCTCACAGTTCCACACTGCCTGCAGAGTGAGTTTCACACGTCTTCACCAGAGACGATTGCCAGAGGCTTCTGAGTACAAGTTAACAATGCAGACCTGGAGGGTATCTCCAGGTACAGTAGAGTGGTAATCTTGGAACCTCCTGACTCAGAGTACTGCTACCTTCTCACTGCCATAGAAATGCAGCTAGTTGACAGCTGGCTTCAAGACATGCTTCCCTGTGAGAGCTGAGGACAGGGCAGAACCCTCCCGCATCCTGCCTGACTGTAGGAGTAGCTGCTAACATCCTAATGTTAGTGGCTGGGAGAGGTTGCGGGAAAAGCATGTGTGAGCACTGGGCCTGAACTCCCGTGTATCTGAGTTGAATACAGCGATTTCCAATGGCCTTCTTCAATCACAGTGTAGCTAGGTTCCAACTCCCATGTCCGAATGGGTAGCAGACATCTGCCTCCCATGCATATACACTTCTGAGAGTTGAGCTTATGGCCTGTACCTCCACAGCCAGCCTGCTGGTACCCTTGGCTTCTAAAAGGCCTAGGCTCGCTGTTTGACGGAAGTGCTGGGAGAGGTAATTGGAATCACCCGGCACACAAGACTAGTGCCTCCAAGCTCAGTTCAGCGATTTCCTAGTAATTCCTGTGGTAGACTGGTGCTACATACTAAGTTCCATACGTGAGAGGGTAGCAGAACACCTTGTCCAAAACCATCTTACTTCTGAGAGTTGAGCTCAGCCTCAGTCCCTCACAGTTCCACACTGCCTGCAGAGTGAGTTTCGCAGGTCTTCAGCAGAGAGGTTTGCCAGACGCCTCTGAGACGCAGGGTAACAATGCAGACCTGGAGGGTATCCCCAGGTGCAGTCGACTGGTAATCTTGGAACCTCCTGACTCAGAATACTGCTACCTTCTCACTGCCATAGGAATGCAGCTAGTTGACAGCTGGCTTCAAGACATGCTTCCCTGTGAGAGCTGAGGACAGGGCAGAACCCTCCCGCATGCTGCCTGACTGTAGGAGTAGCTGCTAACATCCTTATGTTAGTGGCTGGTAGAGTTTGCGGGAAAAGCATGTGTGAGCACTGGGCCTGAACTCCCGTGTATCTGAGTTGAATACAGCGATTTCCAACGGCTTTCCTCAACCAGAGTGTAGCTAGGTTCCAAATCCCATGTACGAGCGGGTAGCAGACATCTGCCTCCCATGCATACACACTTCTGAGAGTTGACCTTATGGCCTATACCTCCACAGCCAGCCTGCTGGTACCCTTGGCTTCTAAAAGGCCTAGGCTCGCTGTTTGACGGAAGTGCTGGGAGAGGTAATTGGAATCTCCCGGCACACAAGACGAGTGCCTCCAAGCTCAATTCACGATTTCCCAGTAATTCTTGTGGTAGACAGGTGCTACATACTAAGTTCCATATGTGAGAAGGTAGCTGAACGCCTTGTCCAAAAGCATCTTACTTCTGAGAGTTGAGCACACCCTCAGTCCCTCACACTTCCACACTGCCTGCAGAGTGTGTTTCACACGTCTTCACCAGAGAAGATTGCCAGAGGCTTCTGAGTACAAGTTAACAATGCAGACCTGGAGGGTATCTCCAGGTGCAGTAGTGTGGTAATCTTGGAACCTCCTGACTCAGAGTACTGCTACCTTCTCACTGCCATAGGAATGCAGCTAGTTGACAGCTGGCTTCAAGACATGCTTCCCTGTGAGAGCTGAGGACAGGGCAGAACCCTCCCGCATCCTGCCTGACTGTAGGAGTAGCTGCTAACATCCTAATGTTAGTGGCTGGGAGAGGTTGCGGGAAAAGCATGTGTGAGCACTGGGCCTGAACTCCCGTGTATCTGAGTTGAATACAGCGATTTCCAATGGCCTTCTTCAATCACAGTGTAGCTAGGTTCCAACTCCCATGTCCGAGTGGGTAGCAGACATCTGCCTCCCATGCATATACACTTCTGAGAGTTGAGCTTATGGCCTGTACCTCCACATCCAGCCTGCTGGTACCCTAGGGTTCTAAAAGGCCTAGGCTCGCTGTTTGACGGAAGTGCTGGGAGAGGTAATTGGAATCACCCGGCACACAAGACTAGTGCCTCCAAGCTCAGTTCAGCGATTTCCTAGTAATTCCTGTGGTAGACTGGTGCTACATACTAAGTTCCATACGTGAGAGGGTAGCTGAACGCCTTGTCCAAAACCATCTTACTTCTGAGAGTTGAGCTCAGCCTCAGTCCCTCACAGTTCCACACTGCCTGCAGAGTGAGTTTCGCAGGTCTTCAGCAGAGACGTTTGCCAGAGGCTTCTGAGACGCAGGGTAACAATGCAGACCTGGAGGGTATCCCCAGGTGCAGTCGACTGGTAATCTTGGAAACTCCTGACTCAGAATACTGCTACCTTCTCACTGCAATAGGAATGCAGCTAGTTGACAGCTAGCTGGCTTCAAGACATGCTTCCCTGAGAAAGCTGAGGGAAGGGCAGGACCCTCCCGCATGCTGCCTGACTATAGGAGTAGCTGCTAACATCCTAATGTTAGTGGCTGGGAGAGGTTGCGGGAAAAGCATGTGTGAGCACTGGGCCTGAACTCCCGTGTATCTGAGTTGAATACAGCGATTTCCAACGGCTTTCCTCAACCAGAGTGTAGCTAGGTTCCAAATCCCATGTACGAGCGGGTAGCAGACATCTGCCTCCCTTGCATACACACTTCTGAGAGTTGAGCTTGTGGCCTGTACTTCCACAGCCAGCCTGCTGGTACCCTTGGCTTCTAAAAGGCCTAGGCTCGCTGTTTGACGGAAGTGCTGGGAGAGGTAATTGGAATCTCCCGGCACACAAGACGAGTGCCTCCAAGCTCAATTCACGATTTCCCAGTAATTCTTGTGGTAGACAGGTGTTACATACTAAGTTCCATATGTGAGAAGGTAGCTGAACGCCTTGTCCAAAAGCATCTTACTTTTGAGAGTTGAGCACACCCTCAGTCCCTCACACTTACACACTGCCTGCAGAGTGAGTTTCACACGTCTTCAAGAGAGACGATTGCGAGAGGCTTCTGAGTACAAGTTAACAATGCAGACCTGGAGGGTATCTCCAGGTGCAGTAGAGTGGTAATCTTGGAACCTCCTGACTCAGAGTACTGCTACCTTTTCACTGCCATAGGAATGCAGCTAGTTGACAGCTGGCTTCAAGACATGCTTCCCTGTGAGAGCTGAGGACAGGGCAGAACCCTCCCACATCCTGCCTGACTGTAGGAGTAGCTGCTAACATCCTAATGTTAGTGGCTGGGAGAGGTTGCGGGAAAAGCATGTGTGAGCACTGGGCCTGAACTCCCGTGTATCTGAGTTGAATACAGCGATTTCCAATGGCCTTCTTCAATCACAGTGTAGCTAGGTTCCAACTACAAGTCCGAGTGTGTAGCAGACATCTGCCTCCCATGCATATACACTTCTGAGAGTTGAGCTTATGGCCTGTACCTCCACATCCACCCTGCTGGTACCCTTGGCTTCTAAAAGGCCTAGGCTCGCTGTTTGACGGAAGTGCTGGGAGAGGTAATTGGAATCACCCGGCACTCAAGACTAGTGCCTCCAAGCTCAGTTCAGCGATTTCCTAGTAATTCCTGTGGTAGAGTGGTGCTACATACTAAGTTCCATACGTGAGAGGGTAGCTGAACGCCTTGTCCAAAACCATCTTACTTCTGAGAGTTGAGCTCAGCCTCAGTCCCTCACAGTTCCACACTGCCTGCAGAGTGAGTTTCGCAGGTCTTCAGCAGAGAGGTTTGCCAGAGGCTTCTGAGACGCAGGGTAACAATGCAGACCTGGAGGGTATCCCCAGGTGCAGTCGACTGGTAATCTTGGAACCTCCTGACTCAGAATACTGCTACCTTCTCACTGCCATAGGAATGCAGCTAGTTGACAGCTAGCTGGCTTCAAGACATGCTTCCCTGAGAGAGCTGAGGACAGGGCAGAACCCTCCCGCATTCTGCCTGACTCTAGGAGTAGCTGCTAACATCCTAATGTTAGTGGCTGGGAGAGGTTGCAGGAAAAGCATGTGTGAGCACTGGGCCTGAACTCCCGTGTATCTGAGTTGAATACAGCGATTTCCAACGGCTTTCCTCAACCAGAGTGTAGCTAGGTTCCAAATCCCATGTACGAGCGGGTAGCAGACATCTGCCTCCCATGCATACACACTTCTGAGAGTTGAGCTTATGGCCTGTACCTCCACCGCCAGCCTGCTGGTACCCTTGGCTTCTAAAAGTCCTAGGCTCGCTGTTGACGGAAGTGCTGGGAGAGGTATTTGGAATCTCCCGGCACACAAGACGAGTGCCTCCAAGCTCAATTCACGATTTCCCAGTAATTCTTGTAGTAGACAGGTGCTACATACTATGTTCCATATGTGAGATGGTAGCTGAAAGCCTTGTCCAAAAGCATCTTACTTCTGAGAGTTGAGCCCACCCTCAGTCCCTCACAGTTCCACACTGCCTGCAGAGTGAGTTTCACACGTCTTCACCAGAGACGATTGCCAGAGGCTTCTGAGTACAAGTTAACAATGCAGACCTGGAGGGTATCTCCAGGTGCAGTAGAGTGGTAATCTTGGAACCTCCTGACTCAGAGTACTGCTACCTTCTCACTGCCATAGGAATGCAGCTAGTTGACAGCT
Source organism: Canis aureus (assembly GCF_053574225.1). Taxonomy (NCBI): domain Eukaryota; kingdom Metazoa; phylum Chordata; class Mammalia; order Carnivora; family Canidae; genus Canis; species Canis aureus. The sequence continues at coordinate 66,333,182 of NC_135626.1, read as the reverse complement.
GGCTTCAAGACATGCTTCCCTGTGAGAGCTGAGGACAGGGCAGAACCCTCCCGCATCCTGCCTGACTGTAGGAGTAGCTGCTAACATCCTTATGTTAGTGGCTGGGAGAGGTTGCGGGAAAGGCATGTGTGAGCACTGGGCCTGAACTCCCGTGTATCTGAGTTGAATACAGCGATTTCCAATGGCCTTCTTCAATCACAGTGTAGCTAAGTTCCAACTCCCATGTCCGAGTGCGTAGCAGACATCTTCCTCCCATGCATACACACTTCTGAGAGTTGAGCTTATGGCCTGTACCTCCACATCCAGCCTGCTGGTACCCTTGGCTTCTAAAAGGGCTAAGCTCGCTGTTTGACGGAAGTGCTGGGAGATGTAATTGGAATCACCCGGCACACAAGACTAGTGCCTCCAAGCTCAGTTCAGCGATTTCCTAGTAATTCCTGTGGTAGACTGGTGCTACATACTAAGTTCCATACGTGAGAGGGTAGCTGAACGCCTTGTCCAAAACCATCTTACTTCTGAGAGTTGAGCTCAGCCTCAGTCCCTCACAGTTCCACACTGCCTGCAGAGTGAGTTTCGCAGGTCTTCAGCAGAGACGTTTGCCAGAGGCTTCTGAGACGCAGGGTAACAATGCAGACCTGGAGGGTATCCCCAGGTGCAGTCGACTAGTAATCTTGGAACCTCCTGACTCAGAATACTGCTACCTTCTCACTGCCATAGGAATGCAGCTAGTGGACAGCTAGCTGGCTTCAAGACATGCTTTCCTGAGGGAGCTGAGGACAGGGCAGAACCCTCCCGCATCCTGCTTGACTGTAGGAGTAGCTGCTAACATCCTTATGTTAGTGGCTGGGAGAGGTTGCGGGAAAAGCATGTGTGAGCACTGGGCCTGAACTCCCGTGTATCTGAGTTGAATACAGCGATTTCCAATGGCCTTCTTCAATCACAGTGTAGCTAGGTTCCAACTCCCATGTCCGAGTGGGTAGCAGACATCTGCCTCCCATGCATACACACTTCTGAGAGTTGAGCTTATGGCCTGTACCTCCACATCCAGCCTGCTGGTACCCTTGGCTTCTAAAAGGCCTAGGCTCGCTGTTTGACGGAAGTGCTGGGAGAGGTATTTGGAATCACCCGGCACACAAGACTAGTGCCTCCAAGCTCAGTTCAGCGATTTCCTAGTAATTCCTGTGGTAGACTGGTGCTACATACTAAGTTCCATACGTGAGAGGGTAGCTGAACGCCTTGTCCAAAACCATCTTACTTCTGAGAGTTGAGCTCAGCCTCAGTCCCTCACAGTTCCACACTGCCTGCAGAGTGAGTTTCGCAGGTCTTCAGCAGAGACGTTTGCCAGAGGCTTCTGAGACGCAGGGTAACAATGCAGACCTGGAGGGTATCCCCAGGTGCAGGCGACTGGTAATCTTGGAACCTCCTGACTCAGAATACTGCTACCCTCTCACTGCCATAGGAATGCAGCTAGTTGACAGCTGGCTTCAAGACATGCTTCCCTGTGAGAGCTGAGGACAGGGCAGAACCCTCCCGCATCCTGCCTGACTGTAGGAGTAGCTGCTAACATCCTAATGTTAGTGGCTGGGAGAGGTTGCGGGAAAAGCATGTGTGAGCACTGGGCCTGAACTCCCATGTATCTGAGTTGAATACAGCGATTTCCAACGGCTTTCCTCAACCAGAGTGTAGCTAGTTTCCAAATCCCATGTACGAGCGGGTAGCAGACATCTGCCTCCCATGCATACACACTTCTGAGAGTTGAGCTTATGGCCTGTACCTCCACAGCCAGCCTGCTGGTACCCTTGGCTTCTAAAAGGCCTGGGCTCGCTGTTTGACGGAAGTGCTGGAGAGGTAATTGGAATCTCCCGGCACACAAGTCGAGTGCCTCCAAGCTCAGTTCAGCGATTTCCTAGTAATTCCTGTGGTAGACTTGTGCTACATACTAAGTTCCATAAGTGAGAGGGTAGCTGAACGCCTTGTCCAAAACCATCTTACTTCTGAGAGTTGAGCTCAGCCTCAGTCCCTCACACTTCCACACTGCCTGCAGAGTGAGTTTCGCAGGTCTTCAGCAGAGACGTTTGCCAGAGGCTTCTGAGACGCAGGGTAACAATGCAGACCTGGAGGGTATCCCCAGGTGCAGTCGACTGGTAATCTTGGAACCTCCTGACTCAGAATACTGCTACCTTCTCACTGCCATAGGAATGCAGCTAGTTGACAGCTGGCTTCAAGATATGCTTCCCTGTGAGAGCTGAGGACAGGGCAGAACCCTCCCGCATGCTGCCTGACTGTAGGAGTAGCTGCTAACATCCTTAAGTTAGTGGCTGGGAGAGGTTGCGGGAAAAGCATGTGTGAGCACTGGGCCTGGACTCCCGTGTACCTGAGTTGAATACAGCGATTTCCAACGGCTTTCCTCAACCAGAGTGTAGCTAGGTTCCAAATCCCATGTACGAGCGGGTAGCAGACATCTGCCTCCCATGCATACACACTTCTGAGAGTTGAGCTTATGGCCTGTACCTCCACAGCCAGCCTGCTGGTACCCTTGGCTTCTAAAAGGTCTAGGCTCGCTGTTTGTCGGAAGTGCTGGGAGAGGTAATTGGAATCTCCCGCCACACAAGACGAGTGCCTCCAAGCTCAATTCACGATTTCCCAGTAATTCTTGTGGTAGACAGGTGCTACATACTAAGTTCCATATGTGAGAAGGTAGCTGAACGCATTGTCCAAAACCATCTTACTTCTGAGAGTTGAGCACACCCCCAGTCCCTCACACTTCCACACTGCCTGCAGAGTGAGTTTCACACGTCTTCACCAGAGACGATTGCCAGAGGCTTCTGAGTACAAGTTAACAATGCAGACCTGGAGGGTATCTCCAGGTACAGTAGAGTGGTAATCTTGGAACCTCCTGACTCAGAGTACTGCAACCTTCTCACTGCCTTAGAAATGCAGCTAGTTGACAGCTGGCTTCAAGACATGCTTCCCTGTGAGAGCTGAGGACAGGGCAGAACCCTCCCCCATCCTGCCTGACTGTAGGAGTAGCTGCTAACATCCTTATGTTAGTGGCTGGGAGAGGTTGCGGGAAAAGCATGTGTGAGCACTGGGCCTGAACTCCCGTGTATCTGAGTTGAATACAGCGATTTCCAATGGCCTTCTTCAATCACAGTGTAGCTAGGTTCCAACTCCCATGTCCGAGTGGGTAGCAGACATCTGCCTCCCATGCATATACACTTCTGAGAGTTGAGCTTATGGCCTGTACCTCCACAGCCAGCCTGCTGGTACCCTTGGCTTCTAAAAGGCCTAGGCTCGCTGTTTGACGGAAGTGCTGGGAGAGGTAATTGGAATCACCCGGCACACAAGACTAGTGCCTCCAAGCTCAGTTCAGCGATTTCCTAGTAATTCCTGTGGTAGACTGGTGCTACATACTAAGTTCCATACGTGAGAGGGTAGCTGAACGCCTTGTCCAAAACCATCTTACTTCTGAGAGTTGAGCTCAGCCTCAGTCCCTCACAGTTCCACACTGCCTGCAGAGTGAGTTTCGCAGGTCTTCAGCAGAGAGGTTTGCCAGAGGCTTCTGAGACGCAGGGTAACAATGCAGACCTGGAGGGTATCCCCAGGTGCAGTCGACTGGTAATCTTGGAACCTCCTGACTCAGAATACTGCTACCTTCTCACTGCCATAGGAATGCAGCTAGTTGACAGCTAGCTGGCTTCAAGACATGCTTCCCTGAGAGAGCTGAGGGCAGGGCAGGACTCTCCCGCATGCTGCCTGACTATAGGAGTAGCTGCTAACATCCTAATGTTAGTGGCTGGGAGAGGTTGCGGGAAAAGCATGTGTGAGCACTGGGCCTGAACTCCCGTGTATCTGAGTTGAATACAGCGATTTCCAACGGCTTTCCTCAACCAGAGTGTAGCTAGGTTCCAAATCCCATGTACGAGCGGGTAGCAGACATCTGCCTCCCATGCATACACACTTCTGAGAGTTGAGCTTATGGCCTGTACCTCCACAGCCAGCCTGCTGGTACCCTTGGCTTCTAAAAGGCCTAGGCTCGCTGTTTGACGGAAGTGCTGGGAGAGGTAATTGGAATCTCCCGGCACACAAGACCAGTGCCTCCAAGCTCAATTCACGATTTCCCAGTAATTCTTGTGGTAGACAGGTGCTACATACTAAGTTCCATATGTGAGAAGGTAGCTGAACGCCTTGTCCAAAACCATCTTACTTCTGAGAGTTGAGCACACCCTCAGTCCCTCACACTTCCACAATGCCTGCAGAGTGAGTTTCACACGTCTTCACCAGAGACGATTGCCAGAGGCTTCTGAGTACAAGTTAACAATGCAGACCTGGAGGGTATCTCCAGGTGCAGTAGAGTGGTAATCTTGGAACCTCCTGACTCAGAGTACTGCTACCTTCTCACTGCCATAGGAATGCAGCTAGTTGACAGCTGGCTTCAAGACATGCTTCCCTGTGAGAGCTGAGGACAGGGCAGAACCCTCCCGCATCCTGCCTGACTGTAGGAGTAGCTGCTAACATCCTAATGTCAGTGGCTGGGAGAGGTTGCGGGAAAAGCATGTGTGAGCACTGGGCCTGAACTCCCGTGTATCTGAGTTGAATACAGCGATTTCCAATGGCCTTCTTCAATCACAGTGTAGCTAGGTTCCAACTCCCATGTCCGAGTGGGTAGCAGACATCTGCCTCCCATGCATACACTCTTCTGAGAGTTGAGCTTATGGCCTGTACCTCCACCGCCAGCCTGCTGGTACCCTTGGCTTCTAAAAGGCCTAGGCTCGCTGTTTGACGGAAGTACTGGGAGAGGTAATTGGAATCACCCGGCACACAAGACTAGTGCCTCCAAGCTCAGTTCAGCGATTTCCTAGTAATTCCTGTGGTAGACTGGTGCTACATACTAAGTTCCATACGTGAGAGGGTAGCTGAACGCCTTGTCCAAAACCATCTTTCTTCTGAGAGTTGAGCTCAGCCTCAGTCCCTCACAGTTCCACACTGCCTGCAGAGTGAGTTTCGCAGGTCTTCAGCAGAGACGTTTGCCAGAGGCTTCTGAGACGCAGGGTAACAATGCAGACCTGGAGGGTATCCCCAGGTGCATTCGACTGGTAATCTTGGAACCTCCTGACTCAGAATACTGCTACCTTCTCATTGCCATAAGAATGCAGCTAGTTGACAGCTGGCTTCAAGATATGCTTCCCTGTGAGAGCTGAGGACAGGGCAGAACCCTCCCGCATCCTGCCTGACTGTAGGAGTAGCTGCTAACATCCTTATGTTAGTGGCTGGGAGAGGTTGCGGGAAAAGCATGTGTGAGCACTTGGCCTGAACTCCCGTGTATCTGAGTTGAATACAGCGATTTCCAATGGCCTTCTTCAATCACAGTGTAGCTAGGTTCCAACTCCCATGTCCGAGTGGGTAGCAGACATCTGCCTCCCATGCATATACACTTCTGAGAGTTGAGCTTATGGCCTGTACCTCCACATCCAGCCTGCTGGTACCCTTGGCTTCTAAAAGGCCTAGGCTCGCTGTTTGACGCAAGTGCTGGGAGAGGTAATTGGAATCACCCGGCACACAAGACTAGTGCCTCCAAGCTCAGTTCAGCGATTTCCTAGTAATTCCTGTGGTAGACTGGTGCTACATACTAAGTTCCATACGTGAGAGGGTAGCTGAACGCCTTGTCCAAAACCATCTTACTTCTGAGAGTTGAGCTCAGCCTCAGTCCCTCACAGTTCCACACTGCCTGCAGAGTGAGTTTCGCAGGTCTTCAGCAGAGAGGTTTGCCAGAGGCTTCTGAGACGCAGGGTAACAATGCAGACCTGGAGGGTATCCCCAGGTGCAGTCGACTGGTAATCTTGGAACCTCCTGACTCAGAATACTGCTACCTTCTCACTGCCATAGGAATGCAGCTAGTTGACAGCTAGCTGGCTTCAAGACATGCTTCCCTGAGAGAGCTGAGGGCAGGGCAGGACTCTCCCGCATGCTGCCTGACTATAGGAGTAGCTGCTAACATCCTAATGTTAGTGGCTGGGAGAGGTTGCGGGAAAAGCATGTGTGAGCACTGGGCCTGAACTCCCGTGTATCTGAGTTGAATACAGCGATTTCCAACGGCTTTCCTCAACCAGAGTGTAGCTAGGTTCCAAATCCCATGTACGAGCGGGTAGCAGACATCTGCCTCCCATGCATACACACTTCTGAGAGTTGAGCTTATGGCCTGTACCTCCACAGCCAGCCTGCTGTTACCCTTGGCTTCTAAAAGGCCTAGGCTCGCTGTTTGACGGAAGTGCTGGGAGAGGTAATTGGAATCTCCCGGCACACAAGACGAGTGCCTCCAAGCTCAATTCACGATTTCCCAGTAATTCTTGTGGTAGACAGGTGCTACATACTAAGTTCCATATGTGAGAAGGTAGCTGAACGCCTTGTCCAAAAGCATCTTACTTCTGAGAGTTGAGCACACCCTCAGTCCCTCACACTTCCACACTGCCTGCAGAGTGAGTTTCACACGTCTTCACCAGAGACGATTGCCAGAGGCTTCTGAGTACAAGTTAACAATGCAGACCTGGAGGGTATCTCCAGGTGCAGTAGAGTGGTAATCTTGGAACCTCCTGACTCAGAGTACTGCTACCTTCTCACTGCCATAGGAATGCAGCTAGTTGACAGCTGGCTTCAAGACATGCTTCCCTGTGAGAGCTGAGGACAGGGCAGAACCCTCCCGCATGCTGCCTGACTGTAGGAGTAGCTGCTGACATCCTAATGTCAGTGGCTGGGAGAGGTTGCGGGAAAAGCATGTGTGAGCACTGGGCCTGAACTCCCGTGTATCTGAGTTGAATACAGCGATTTCCAACGGCTTTCCTCAACCAGAGTGTAGCTAGGTTCCAACTCCCATATCCGAGTGGGTAGCAGACATCTGCCTCCAATGCATACACACTTCTGAGAGTTGAGCTTATGGCCTGTACCTCCACAGCCAGCCTGCTGGTACCCTTGGCTTCTAAAAGGCCTAGGCTCGCTGTTTGACGGAAGTGCTGGGAGAGGTAATTGGATTCACCCGGCACACAAGACTAGTGCCTCCAATCTCAGTTCAGCGATTTCCTAGTAATTCCTGTGGTAGACTGGTGCTACATACTAAGTTCCATACGTGAGAGGGTAGCTGAACGCCTTGTCCAAAACCATCTTACTTCTGAGAGTTGAGCTCAGCCTCAGTCCCTCACAGTTCCACACTGCCTGCAGGGTGAGTTTCGCAGGTCTTCAGCAGAGACGTTTGCCAGAGGCTTCTGAGACGCAGGGTAACTATGCAGACCTGGAGGGTATCCCCAGGTGCAGTCGACTGGTAATCTTGGAACCTCCTGACTCAGAATACTGCTACCTTCTCACTGCCATAGGAATGCAGCTAGTTGACAGCTGGCTTCAAGACATGCTTCCCTGTGAGAGCTGAGGACAGGGCAGAACCCTCCCGCATGCTGCCTGACTGTAGGAGTAGCTGCTAACCTCCTTATGTTAGTGGCTTGGAGAGGTTGCGGGAAAAGCATGTGTGAGCACTGGGCCTGAACTCCCGTGTATCTGAGTTGAATACAGCGATTTCCAACGGCTTTCCTCAACCAGAGTGTAGCTAGGTTCCAAATCCCATGTACGAGCGGGTAGCAGACATCTGCCTCCCTTGCATACACACTTCTGAGAGTTGAGCTTATGGCCTGTACCTCCACAGCCAGCCTGCTGGTACCCTTGGCTTCTAAAAGGCCTAGGCTCGCTGTTTGACGGAAGTGCTGGGAGAGGTAATTGGAATCTCCCGGCACACAAGACGAGTGCCTCCAAGCTCAATTCACGATTTCCCAGTAATTCTTGTGGTAGACAGGTGCTACATACTAAGTTCCATATGTGAGAGGGTAGCTGAACGCCTTGTCCAAAAGCATCTTACTTCTGAGAGTTGAGCCCACCCACAGTCCCTCACAGTTCCACACTGCCTGCAGAGTGAGTTTCACACGTCTTCACCAGAGACGATTGCCAGAGGCTTCTGAGTACAAGTTAACAATGCAGACCTGGAGGGTATCTCCAGGTGCACTATAGTGGTAATCTTGGAACCTCCTGACTCAGAGTACTGCTACATTCTCACTGCCATAGGGATGCAGCTAGTTGACAGCTGGCTTCAAGACATGCTTCCCTGTGAGATCTGAGGACAGGGCAGAAACCTCCCGAATGCTGCCTGACTGTAGGAGTAGCTGCTAACATCCTTATGTTAGTGGCTGGGAGAGGTTGCGGGAAAAGCATGTGTGAGCACTGGGCCTGAACTCCCGTGTATCTGAGTTGAATACAGCGATTTCCAATGGCCTTCTTCAATCACAGTGTAGCTAGGTTCCAACTCCCATGTCCGAGTGGGTAGCAGACATCTGCCTCCCATGCATACACACTTCTGAGAGTTGAGCTTATTGCCTGTACCTCCACATCCAGCCTGCTGGTACCCTTGGCTTCTAAAAGGCCTAGGCTCGCTGTTTGACGGAAGTGCTGGGAGAGGTAATTGGAATCACCCGGCACACAAGACTAGTGCCTCCAAGCTCAGTTCAGCGATTTCCTAGTAATTCCTGTGGTAGACTGGTGCTACATACTAAGTTCCATACGTGAGAGGGTAGCTGAACGCCTTGTCCAAAACCATCTTACTTCTGAGAGTTGAGCTCAGCCTCAGTCCCTCACAGTTCCAAACTGCCTGCAGAGTGAGTTTCGCAGGTCTTCAGCAGAGACGTTTGCCAGAGGCTTCTGAGACGCAGGGTAACAATGCAGACCTGGAGGGTATCCCCAGGTGCAGTAGACTGGTAATCTTGGAACCTCCTGACTCAGAATACTGCTACCTTCTCACTGCCATAGGAATGCAGCTAGTTGACAGCTGGCTTCAAGACATGCTTCCCTGTGAGAGCTGAGGACAGGGCAGAACCCTCCCGCATGCTACCTGACTGTAGGAGTAGCTGCTAACATCCTTATGTTAGTGGCTGGGAGAGGTTGCGGGAAAAGCATGTGTGAGCACTGGGCCTGAACTCCCGTGTATCTGAGTTGAATACAGCGATTTCCAACGGCTTTCCTCAACCAGAGTGTTGCTAGGTTCCAAATCCCATGTACGAGCGGGTAGCAGACATCTGCCTCCCATGCATACACACTTCTGAGAGTTGAGCTTATGGCCTGTACCTCCACATCCAGCCTGCTGGTACCCTTGGCTTCTGAAAGGCCTAGGCTCGCTGTTTGACGGAAGTGCTGGGAGAGCTAATTGGAATCTCCCGGCACACAAGACGAGTGTCTCCAAGCTCAATTCACGATTTCCCAGTAATTCTTGTGGTAGACAGGTGCTACATTCTAAGTTCCATAAGTGACAAGGTAGCTGAACGCCTTGTCCAAAAGCATCTTACTTCTGAAAGCTGAGCACACCGTCAGTCCCTCACACTTCCACACTGCCTGCAGAGTGAGTTTCACACGTCTTCACCAGAGACGATTTCCAGAGGCTTCTGAGTATAAGTTAACAATGCAGACCTGGAGGGTATCTCCAGGTGCAGTAGAGTGGTAATCTTGGAACCTCCTGACTCAGAGTACTGCTACCTTCTCACTGCCATAGGAATGCAGCTAGTTGACAGCTGGCTTCAAGACATGCTTCCCTGTGAGAGCTGAGGACAGGGCAGAACCCTCCCGCATCCTGCCTGACTGTAGAAGTAGCTGCTAACATCCTAATGTTAGTGGCTGGGAGAGGTTGCGGGAAAAGCATGTGTGAGCACTGGGCCTGAAGTCCCGTGTATCTGAGTTGAATACAGCGATGTCCAATGGCCTTCTTCAATCACAGTGTAGCTAGGTTCCAACTCCCATGTCCGAGTGGGTAGTAGACATCTGCCTCCCATGCATACACACTTCTGAGAGTTGAGCTTTTGGCCTGTACCTCCACATCCAGCCTGCTGGTACCCTTGGCTTCTAAAAGGCCTAGGCTCGCTGTTTGACGGAAGTGCTGGGAGAGGTAATTGGAATCACCCAGCACACAATACTAGTGCCTCCAAGCTCAGTTCAGCGATTTCCTAGTAATTCCTGTGGTAGACTGGTGCTACATACTAAGTTCCATACGTGAGAGGGTAGCTGAACGCCTTGTCCAAAACCATCTTACTTCGGAGAGTTGAGCTCAGCCTCAGTCCCTCACAGTTCCACACTGCCTGCAGAGTGAGTTTCGCAGGTCTTCAGCAGAGACGTTTGCCAGAGGATTCTGAGACGCAGGGTAACAATGCAGACCTGGAGGGTATCCCCAGGTGCAGTCGACTGGTAATCTTGGAACCTCCTGACTCAGAATACTGCTACCTTCTCACTGCCATAGGAATGCAGCTAGTTGACAGCTGGCTTCAAGACATGCTTCCCTGTGAGAGCTGAGGACAGGGCAGAACCCTACCGCATGCTGCCTGACTGTAGGAGTAGCTGCTATCATCCTTATGTCAGTGGCTGGGAGAGTTTGCGGGAAAAGCATGTGTGAGCACTGGGCCTGAACTCCCGTGTATCTGAGTTGAATACAGCGATTTCCAATGGCCTTCTTCAATCACAGTGTAGCTAGGTTCCAACTCCCATGTCCGAGTGGGTAGCAGACATCTGCCTCCCATGCATACACACTTCTGAGAGTTCAGCTTATGGCCTGTACCTCCACATTCAGCCTGCTGGTACCCTTGGCTTCTAAAAGGCCTAGGCTCGCTGTTTGACCTACGTGCTGGGAGAGGTAATTGGAATCACCCGGCACACAAGACTAGTGCCTCCAAGCTCAGTTCAGCGATTTCCTAGTAATTCCTGTGGTAGACTGGTGCTACATACTAAGTTCCATACGTGAGAGGGTAGCTGAACGCCTTGTCCAAAACCATCTTACTTCTGAGAGTTGAGCTCAGCCTCAGTCCCTCACAGTTCCACACTGCCTGCAGAGTGAGTTTCGCAGGTCTTCAGCAGAGACGTTTGCCAGAGGCTTCTGAGACGCAGGGTAACAATGCAGACCTGGAGGGTATCCCCAGGTGCAGTCGACTGGTAATCTTGGAACCTCCTGACTCAGAATACTGCTACCTTCTCACTGCCATAGGAATGCAGCTAGTTGACAGCTGGCTTCCAGACATGCTTCCCTGTGAGAGCTGAGGACAGGGCAGAAACCTCCCGCATGCTGCCTGACTGTAGGAGTAGCTGCTAACATCCTTATGTTAGTGGCTGGGAGAGGTTGCGGGAAAAGCATGTGTGACCACTGGGCCTGAACTCCCGTGTATCTGAGTTGAATACAGCGATTTCCAACGGCTTTCCTCAACCAGAGTGTAGCTAGGGTCCAAATTCCATGTACGAGGGGGTAGCAGACATCTGCCTCCCATGCATACACACTTCTGAGAGTTGAGCTTATGGCCTGTACCTCCACATCCAGCCTGCTGGTACCCTTGGCTTCTAAAAGGCCTAGGCTCGCTGTTTGACGGAAGTGCTGGGAGAGGTAATTGGAATCACCCGGCACACAAGACTAGTGCCTCCAAGCTCAGTTCAGCGATTTCCTAGTAATTCCTGTGGTAGACTGGTGCTACATACTAAGTTCCATACGTGAGAGGGTAGCTGAACGCCTTGTCCAAAACCATCTTACTTCTGAGAGTTGAGCTCAGCCTCAGTCCCTCACAGTTCCACACTGCCTGCAGAGTGAGTTTCGCAGGTCTTCAGCAGAGACGTTTGCCAGAGGCTTCTGAGACGCAGGGTAACAATGCAGACCTGGAGGGTATCCCCAGGTGCAGTCGACTGGTAATCTTGGAACCTCCTGACTCAGAATACTGCTACCTTCTCACTGCCATAGGAATGAAGCTAGTTGACAGCTGGCTTCCAGACATGCTTCCCTGTGAGAGCTGAGGACAGGGCAGAACCCTCCCGCATGCTGCCTGACTGTAGGAGTAGCTGCTAACATCCTTATGTTAGTGGCTGGGAGAGGTTGCGGGAAAAGCATGTGTGAGCACTGGGCCTGAACTCCAGTGTACCTGAGTTGAATACAGCGATTTCCAACGGCTTTCCTCAACCAGAGTGTAGCTAGGTTCCAAATCCCATGTACGAGCGGGTAGCAGACATCTGCCTCCCATGCATACACACTTCTGAGAGTTGAGCTTATGGCCTGTACCTCCACAGCCAGCCTGCTGGTACCCTTGGCTTCTAAAAGGCCTAGGCTCGCTGTTTGGCGGAAGTGCTGGGAGAGGTTTTTGGAATCACACGGCACACAAGACTAGTGCCTCCAACCTCAGTTCTGAGATTTCCTAGTAATTCCTGTGGTAGGCTGGTGCTACATACTAAGTTCCATACGTGAGAGGGTAGCTGAACGCCTTGTCCAAATCCATCTGACTTCTGAGAGTTGAGCTCAGCCTCAGTCCCTCACAGTTCCACACTGCCTGCAGAGTGAGTTTCGCAGGTCTTCAGCAGAGACGTTTGCCAGAGGCTTCTGAGACGCAGGGTAACAATGCAGACCTGGAGGGTATCCCCAGGTGCAGTCGACTGGTAATCTTGGAACCTCCTGACTCAGAATACTGCTACCTTCTCACTGCCATAGGAATGCAGCTAGTTGACAGCTGGCTTCAAGACATGCTTCCCTGTGAGAGCTGAGGACAGGGCAGAACCCTCCCGCATGCTGCCTGACTGTAGGAGTAGCTGCTAACATCCTTATGTTAGTGGCTGGGAGAGGTTGCGGGAAAAGCATGTGTGAGCACTGGGCCTGAACTCCCGTGTATCTGAGTTGAATACAGCGATTTCCAACGGCTTTCCTCAACCAGAGTGTAGCTAGGTTCCAAATCCCATGTACGAGCTGGTAGCAGACATCTGCCTCCCATGCATACACACTTCTGAGAGTTGAGCTTATGGCCTGTACCTCCACAGCCAGCCTGCTGGTACCCTTGGCTTCTAAAAGGACTAGGCTCGCTGTTTGGCGGAAGTGCTGGGAGAGGTAATTGGAATCACCCGGCACACAAGACTAGTGCCTCCAAGCTCAGTTCAGCGATTTCCTAGTAATTCCGGTGGTAGACTGGTGCTACATACTAAGTTCCATACGTGAGAGGGTAGCTGAACGCCTTGTCCAAAACCATCTTACTTCTGAGAGTAGAGCTCAGCTTCAGTCCCTCACAGTTCCACACTGCCTGCAGAGTGAGTTTCGCAGGTCTTCAGCAGAGACGTTTGCCAGAGGCTTCTGAGACGCAGGGTAACAATGCAGATCTGGAGGGTATCCCCAGGTGCAGTCGACTGGTAATCTTGGAACCTCCTGACTCAGAATACTGCTACCTTCTCACTGCCATAGGAATGCAGCTAGTTGACAGCTGGCTTCAAGACATGCTTCCCTGTGAGAGCTGAGGACAGGGCAGAACCCTCCCACATCCTGCCTGACTGTAGGAGTAGCTGCTAACATCCTTATGTTAGTGGCTGGGAGAGGTTGCGGGAAAAGCATGTGTGAGCACTGGGCCTGAACTCCCGTGTATCTGAGTTGAATACAGCGTTTCCAACGGCTTTCCTCAACCAGAGTGTAGCTAGGTTCCAAATCCCATGTACGAGCGGGTAGCAGACATCTGCCTCCCATGCATACACACTTCTGAGAGTTGAGCTTATGGCCTGTACCTCCACAGCCAGCCTGCTGGTACCCTTGGCTTCTAAAAGGCCTAGGATCGCTGTTTGACGGAAGTGCTGGGAGAGGTAATTGGAATCTCCCGGCACACAAGACGAGTGCCTCCAAGCTCAATTCACGATTTCCCAGTAATTCTTGTGGTACACAGGTGCTACATACTAAGTTCCATATGTGAGAAGGTAGCTGAACGCCTTGTCCAAAAGCATTTTACTTCTCAGAGTTGAGCACACCCTCAGTCCCTCACACTTCCACACTGCCTGCAGAGTGAGTTTCACACGTCTTCACCAGAGTCGATTGCCAGAGGCTTCTGAGTACAAGTTAACAATGCACACCTGGAGGGTATCTCCAGGTGCAGTAGAGTGGTAATCTTGGAACCTCCTGACTCAGAGTACTGCTACCTTCTCACTGCCATAGGAATGCAGCTATTTGACAGCTGCCTTCAAGACATGCTTCCCTGTGAGAGCTGAGGACAGGGCAGAACCCTCCCCCATGCTGCCTGACTGTAGGAGTAGCTGCTAACATCCTTATGTTAGTGGCTGGGAGAGGTTGCGGGAAAAGCATGTGTGAGCACTGAGCCTGAACTCCCGTGTATCTGAGTTGAATACAGCGATTTCCAATGGCCTTCCTCAACCAGAGTGTAGCTAGGTTCCAAATCCCATGTACGAGCGAGTAGCAGACATCTGCCTCCCATGCATACACACTTCTGAGAGTTGAGCTTATGGCCTGTACCTCCACAGCCAGCCTGCTGGTACCCTTGGCTTCTAAAAGGCCTAGGCTCGCTGTTTGACGGAAGTGCTGGAAGAGGTAATTGGAATTCCCGGCACACAAGACGAGTGCCTCCAAGCTCAATACACGATTTCCCAGTAATTCTTGTGGTAGACAGGTGCTACATACTAAGTTCCATATGTGAGAAGGTAGCTGAACGCCTTGTCCAAAAGCATCTTACTTCTGAGAGTTGAGCACACCCTCAGTCCCTCACACTTCCACACTGCCTTCAGAGTGAGTTTCACACGTCTTCACCAGAGATGATTGCCAGAGGCTTCTGAGTACAAGTTAACAATGCAGACCTGGAGGGTATCTCCAGGTGCAGTAGAGTGGTAATCTTGGAACCTCCTGACTCAGAGTACTGCTACCTTCTCACTGCCATAGGAATGCAGCTAGTTGACAGCTGGCTTCAAGACATGCTTCCCTGAGAGAGCTGAGGACAGGGTAGAACCCTCCCGCATCCTGCCTGACTGTAGGAGTAGCTGCTAACATCATAATGTTAGTGGCTGGGAGAGGTTGCGGGAAAAGCATGTGTGAGCACTGGGCCTGAACTCCCGTGTATTTGAGTTGAATACAGCGATTTCCAATGGCCTTCTTCAATCACAGTGTAGCTAGGTTCCAACTCCCATGTCCGAGTGGGTAGCAGACATCTGCCTCCCATGCATACACACTTCTGAGAGTTGAGCTTATGGCCTGTACCTCCACATCCAGCCTGCTGGTACCCTTGGCTTCTAAAAGGCCTAGGCTCGCTGTTTGACCTACGTGCTGGGAGAGGTAATTGGAATCACCCGGCACACAAGACTAGTGCCTCCAAGCTCAGTTCAGCGATTTCCTAGTAATTCCTGTGGTAGACTGGTGCTACATACTAAGTTCCATACGTGAGAGGGTAGCTGAACGCCTTGTCCAAAACCATCTTACTTCTGAGAGTTGAGCTCAGCCTCAGTCCCTCACAGTTCCACACTGCCTGCAGAGTGAGTTTCGCAGGTCTTCAGCAGAGACGTTTGCCAGAGGCTTCTGAGACGCAGGGTAACAATGCAGACCTGGAGGGTATCCCCAGGTGCAGTCGACTGGTAATCTTGGAACCTCCTGACTCAGAATACTGCTACCTTCTCACTGCCATAGGAATGCAGCTAGTTGACAGCTGGCTTCCAGACATGCTTCCCTGTGAGAGCTGAGGACAGGGCAGAAACCTCCCGCATGCTGCCTGACTGTAGGAGTAGCTGCTAACATCCTTATGTTAGTGGCTGGGAGAGGTTGCGGGAAAAGCATGTGTGAGCACTGGGCCTGAACTCCCGTGTATCTGAGTTGAATACAGCGATTTCCAACGGCTTTCCTCAACCAGAGTGTAGCTAGGGTCCAAATTCCATGTACGAGGGGGTAGCAGACATCTGCCTCCCATGCATACACACTTCTGAGAGTTGAGCTTATGGCCTGTACCTCCACATCCAGCCTGCTGGTACCCTTGGCTTCTAAAAGGCCTAGGCTCGCTGTTTGACGGAAGTGCTGGGAGAGGTAATTGGAATCACCCGGCACACAAGACTAGTGCCTCCAAGCTCAGTTCAGCGATTTCCTAGTAATTCCTGTGGTAGACTGGTGCTACATACTAAGTTCCATACGTGAGAGGGTAGCTGAACGCCTTGTCCAAAACCATCTTACTTCTGAGAGTTGAGCTCAGCCTCAGTCCCTCACAGTTCCACACTGCCTGCAGAGTGAGTTTCGCAGGTCTTCAGCAGAGACGTTTGCCAGAGGCTTCTGAGACGCAGGGTAACAATGCAGACCTGGAGGGTATCCCCAGGTGCAGTCGACTGGTAATCTTGGAACCTCCTGACTCAGAATACTGCTACCTTCTCACTGCCATAGGAATGAAGCTAGTTGACAGCTGGCTTCCAGACATGCTTCCCTGTGAGAGCTGAGGACAGGGCAGAACCCTCCCGCATGCTGCCTGACTGTAGGAGTAGCTGCTAACCTCCTAATGTTAGTGGCTGGGAGAGGTTGCGGGAAAAGCATGTGTGAGCACTGGGCCTGAACTCCAGTGTACCTGAGTTGAATACAGCGATTTCCAACGGCTTTCCTCAACCAGAGTGTAGCTAGGTACCAAATCCCATGTACGAGCGGGTAGCAGACATCTGCCTCCCATGCATACACACTTCTGAGAGTTGAGCTTATGGCCTGTACCTCCACAGCCAGCCTGCTGGTACCCTTGGCTTCTAAAAGGCCTAGGCTCGCTGTTTGGCGGAAGTGCTGGGAGAGGTTTTTGGAATCACACGGCACACAAGACTAGTGCCTCCAACCTCAGTTCTGAGATTTCCTAGTAATTCCTGTGGTAGGCTGGTGCTACATACTAAGTTCCATACGTGAGAGGGTAGCTGAACGCCTTGTCCAAATCCATCTGACTTCTGAGAGTTGAGCTCAGCCTCAGTCCCTCACAGTTCCACACTGCCTGCAGAGTGAGTTTCGCAGGTCTTCAGCAGAGACGTTTGCCAGAGGCTTCTGAGACGCAGGGTAACAATGCAGACCTGGAGGGTATCCCCAGGTGCAGTCGACTGGTAATCTTGGAACCTCCTGACTCAGAATACTGCTACCTTCTCACTGCCATAGGAATGCAGCTAGTTGACAGCTGGCTTCAAGACATGCTTCCCTGTGAGAGCTGAGGACAGGGCAGAACCCTCCCGCATGCTGCCTGACTGTAGGAGTAGCTGCTAACATCCTTATGTTAGTGGCTGGGAGAGGTTGCGGGAAAAGCATGTGTGAGCACTGGGCCTGAACTCCCGTGTATCTGAGTTGAATACAGCGATTTCCAACGGCTTTCCTCAACCAGAGTGTAGCTAGGTTCCAAATCCCATGTACGAGCTGGTAGCAGACATCTGCCTCCCATGCATACACACTTCTGAGAGTTGAGCTTATGGCCTGTACCTCCACAGCCAGCCTGCTGGTACCCTTGGCTTCTAAAAGGCCTAGGCTCGCTGATTGACGGAAGTGCTGGGAGAGGTAATTGGAATCACCCGGCACACAAGACTAGTGCCTCCAAGCTCAGTTCAGAGATTTCCTAGTAATTCCGGTGGTAGACTGGTGCTACATACTAAGTTCCATACGTGAGAGGGTAGCTGAACGCCTTGTCCAAAACCATCTTACTTCTGAGAGTTGAGCTCAGCTTCAGTCCCTCACAGTTCCACACTGCCTGCAGAGTGAGTTTCGCAGGTCTTCAGCAGAGACGTTTGCCAGAGGCTTCTGAGACGCAGGGTAACAATGCAGATCTGGAGGGTATCCCCAGGTGCAGTCGACTGGTAATCTTGGAACCTCCTGACTCAGAATACTGCTACCTTCTCACTGCCATAGGAATGCAGCTAGTTGACAGCTGGCTTCAAGACATGCTTCCCTGTGAGAGCTGAGGACAGGGCAGAACCCTCCCACATCCTGCCTGACTGTAGGAGTAGCTGCTAACATCCTTATGTTAGTGGCTGGGAGAGGTTGCGGGAAAAGCATGTGTGAGCACTGGGCCTGAACTCCCGTGTATCTGAGTTGAATACAGCGTTTCCAACGGCTTTCCTCAACCAGAGTGTAGCTAGGTTCCAAATCCCATGTACGAGCGGGTAGCAGACATCTGCCTCCCATGCATACACACTTCTGAGAGTTGAGCTTATGGCCTGTACCTCCACAGCCAGCCTGCTGGTACCCTTGGCTTCTAAAAGGCCTAGGATCGCTGTTTGACGGAAGTGCTGGGAGAGGTAATTGGAATCTCCCGGCACACAAGACGAGTGCCTCCAAGCTCAATTCACGATTTCCCAGTAATTCTTGTGGTACACAGGTGCTACATACTAAGTTCCATATGTGAGAAGGTAGCTGAACGCCTTGTCCAAAAGCATTTTACTTCTCAGAGTTGAGCACACCCTCAGTCCCTCACACTTCCACACTGCCTGCAGAGTGAGTTTCACACGTCTTCACCACAGTCGATTGCCAGAGGCTTCTGAGTACAAGTTAACAATGCACACCTGGAGGGTATCTCCAGGTGCAGTAGAGTGGTAATCTTGGAACCTCCTGACTCAGAGTACTGCTACCTTCTCACTGCCATAGGAATGCAGCTATTTGACAGCTGCCTTCAAGACATGCTTCCCTGTGAGAGCTGAGGACAGGGCAGAACCCTCCCCCATGCTGCCTGACTGTAGGAGTAGCTGCTAACATCCTTATGTTAGTGGCTGGGAGAGGTTGCGGGAAAAGCATGTGTGAGCACTGGGCCTGAACTCCCGTGTATCTGAGTTGAATACAGCGATTTCCAATGGCCTTCCTCAACCAGAGTGTAGCTAGGTTCCAAATCCCATGTACGAGCGGGTAGCAGACATCTGCCTCCCATGCATACACACTTCTGAGAGTTGAGCTTATGGCCTGTACCTCCACAGCCAGCCTGCTGGTACCCTTGGCTTCTAAAAGGCCTAGGCTCGCTGTTTGACGGAAGTGCTGGAAGAGGTAATTGGAATTCCCGGCACACAAGACGAGTGCCTCCAAGCTCAATACACGATTTCCCAGTAATTCTTGTGGTAGACAGGTGCTACATACTAAGTTCCATATGTGAGAAGGTAGCTGAACGCCTTGTCCAAAAGCATCTTACTTCTGAGAGTTGAGCACACCCTCAGTCCCTCACACTTCCACACTGCCTGCAGAGTGAGTTTCACACGTCTTCACCAGAGATGATTGCCAGAGGCTTCTGAGTACAAGTTAACAATGCAGACCTGGAGGGTATCTCCAGGTGCAGTAGAGTGGTAATCTTGGAACCTCCTGACTCAGAGTACTGCTACCTTCTCACTGCCATAGGAATGCAGCTAGTTGACAGCTGGCTTCAAGACATGCTTCCCTGAGAGAGCTGAGGACAGGGTAGAACCCTCCCGCATCCTGCCTGACTGTAGGAGTAGCTGCTAACATCATAATGTTAGTGGCTGGGAGAGGTTGCGGGAAAAGCATGTGTGAGCACTGGGCCTGAACTCCCGTGTATTTGAGTTGAATACAGCGATTTCCAATGGCCTTCTTCAATCACAGTGTAGCTAGGTTCCAACTCCCATGTCCGAGTGGGTAGCAGACATCTGCCTCCCATGCATACACACTTCTGAGAGTTGAGCTTATGGCCTGTACCTCCACAGCCAGCCTGCTGGTACCCTTGGCTTCTAAAAGGCCTAGGCTCGCTGTTTGACGGAAGTGCTGGGAGAGGTAATTGGAATCACCAGGCACACAAGACTAGTGCCTCCAAGCTCAGTTCAGCGATTTCCTAGTAATTCCTGTGGTAGACTGGTGCTACATACTAAGTTCCATACGTGAGGGGGTAGGTGAACGCCTTGTCCAAAACCATCTTACATCTGAGAGTTGAGCTCAGCCTCAGTCCCTCACAGTTCGACACTGCCTGCAGAGTGAGTTTCGCAGGTCTTCAGCAGAGACGTTTGCCAGAGGCTTCTGAGACGCAGGGTAACAATGCAGACCTGGAGGGTATCCCCAGGTGCAGTCGACTGTTAATCTTGGAACCTCCTGACTCAGAATACTGCTACCTTCTCACTGCCATAGGAATGAAGCTAGTTGACAGCTGGCTTCAAGTCATGCTTCCCTGTGAGAGCTGAGGACAGGGCAGAACCCTCCCGCATGCTGCCTGACTGTAGGAGTAGCTGCTAACATCCTTATGTTAGTGGCTGGGAGAGGTTGCGGGAAAAGCATGTGTGAGCACTGGGCCTGAACTCCCGTGTATCTGAGTTGAATACAGCGATTTCCAACGGCTTTCCTCAACCAGAGTGTAGCTAGGTTCCAAATCCCATGTACGAGCGGGTAGCAGATATCTGCCTCCCATGCATACACACTTCTGAGAGTTGAGCTTATGCCCTGTACCTCCACAGCCAGCCTGCTGGTACCCTTGGCTTCTAAAAGGCCTAGGCTCGCTGTTTGACGGAAGTGCTGGGAGAGGTAATTGGAATCACCCGGCACACAAGACTAGTGCCTCCAAGCTCAGTTCAGCGATTTCCTAGTAATTCCTGTGGTAGACAGGTGCTACATACTAAGTTCCATATGTGAGAAGGTAGCTGAACGCCTTGTCCAAAATCATCTTACTTCTGAGAGTTGAGCACACCCTCAGTCCCTCACACTTCCACACTGCCTGCAGAGTGAGTTTCACACGTCTTCACCAGACACGATTGCCAGAGGCTTCTGAGTACAAGTTAACAATGCAGACCTGGAGGGTATCTCCAGGTGCAGTAGAGTGGTAATCTTGGAACCTCCTGACTCAGAGTACTGCTACCTTCTCACTGCCATAGGAATGCAGCTAGTTGACAGCTGGCTTCAAGACATGCTTCCCTGTGAGAGCTGAGGACAGGGCAGAACCCTCCCGCATCCTGACTGACTGTAGGAGTAGCTGCTAACATCCTAATGTTAGTGGCTGGGAGAGGTTGCGGGAAAAGCA
Source organism: Canis aureus (assembly GCF_053574225.1). Classification (NCBI taxonomy): domain Eukaryota; kingdom Metazoa; phylum Chordata; class Mammalia; order Carnivora; family Canidae; genus Canis; species Canis aureus. The sequence continues at coordinate 66,312,405 of NC_135626.1, read as the reverse complement.
TGTGTGAGCACTGGGCCTGAACTCCCGTGTATCTGAGTTGAATACAGCGATTTCCAATGGCCTTCTTCAATCACAGTGTAGCTAGGTTCCAACTCCCATATCCGAGTGGGTAGCAGACATCTGCCTCCCATGCATACACACTTCTGAGAGTTGAGCTTATGGCCTGTACCTCCACATCCAGCCTGCTGGTACCCTTGGCTTCTAAAAGGCCTAGGCTCGCTGTTTGACGGAAGTGCTGGGAGAGGTAATTGGAATCACCCGGCACACAAGACTGGTGCCTCCAAGCTCAGTTCAGCGATTTCCTACTAATTCCTGTGGTAGACTGGTGCTACATACTAAGTTCCATACGTGAGAGGGTAGCTGAACGCCTTGTCCAAAACCATCTTACTTCTGAGAGTTGAGCTCAGCCTCAGTCCCTCACAGTTCCACACTGCCTGCAGAGTGAGTTTCGCAGGTCTTCAGCAGAGACGTTTGCCAGAGGCTTCTGAGACGCAGGGTAACACTGCAGACCTGGAGGTTATCCCCAGGTGCAGTCGACTGGTAAACTTGGAACCTCCTGACTCAGAATACTGCTACCTTCTCACTGCCATAGGAATGCAGCTAGTTGACAGCTGGCTTCAAGACATGCTTCCCTGTGAGAGCTGAGGACAGGGCAGAACCCTCCCGCATCCTGCCTGACTGTAGGAGTAGCTGCTAACATCCTTATGTTAGTGGCTGGGAGAGGTTGCGGGAAAAGCATGTGTGAGCACTGGGCCTGAACTCCCGTGTATCTGAGTTGAATACAGCGATTTCCAATGGCCTTCTTCAATCACAGTGTAGCTAGGTTCCAACTCCCATGTCCGAGTGGGTAGCAGACATCTGCCTCCCATGCATACACACTTCTGAGAGTTGAGCTTATGGCCTGTACCTCCACATCCAGCCTGCTGGTACCCTTGGCTTCTAAAAGGCCTAGGCTCGCTGTTTGACGGAAGTGCTGGGAGAGGTAATTGGAATCACCCGGCACACAAGACTAGTGCCTCCAAGCTCAGTTCATCGATTTCCTAGTAATTCCTGTGGTAGACTGGTTCTCATACTAAGTTCCATACGTGAGAGGGTAGCTGAACGCCTTGTCGAAAACCATCTTACTTCTGAGAGTTGAGCTCAGCCTCAGTCCCTCACAGTTCCACACTGCCTGCAGAGTGAGTTTCGCAGGTCTTCAGCAGAGACGTTTGCCAGAGGCTTCTGAGACGCAGGGTAACAATGCAGACCTGGAGGGTATCCCCAGGTGTAGTCGACTGATAATCTTGGAACCACCTTACTCAGAATACTGCTACTTTCTCACTGCCATAGGAATGAAGCTAGTTGACAGCTAGCTGGCTTCAAGACATGCTTCCCTGAGAGAGCTGAGGACAGGGCAGAACCCTCCCGCATGCTGCCTGACTGTAGGAGTAGCTGCTGACATCCTAATGTTAGTGGCTGGGAGAGGTTGCGGGAAAAGCATGTGTGAGCACTGGGCCTGAACTCCCGTGTATCTGAGTTGAATACAGCGATTTCCAACGGCTTTCCTCAACCAGAGTGTAGCTAGGTTCCAAATCCCATGTACGAGCGGGTAGCAGACATCTGCCTCCCATGCATACACACTTCTGAGAGTTGAGCTTATGGCCTGTACCTCCACATCCAGCCTGCTGGTACCCTTGGCTTCTAAAAGGCCTAGGCTCGCTGTTTGACGGAAGTGCTGGGAGAGGTAATTGGAATCTCCCGGCACACAAGACGAGTGCCTCCAAGCTCAATTCACGATTTCCCAGTAATTCTTGTGGTAGACAGGTGCTACATACTAAGTTCCATATGTGAGATGGTAGCTGAACGCCTTGTCCAAAAGCATCTTACTTCTGAGAGTTGAGCCCACCCTCAGTCCCTCACAGTTCCACACTGCCTGCAGAGTGAGTTTCACACGTCTTCACCAGAGACGATTGCCAGAGGCTTCTGAGTACAAGTTAACAATGCAGACCTGGAGGGTATCTCTAGGTGCAGTAGAGTGGTAATCTTGGAACCTCCTGACTCAGAGTACTGCTACCTTCTCACTGCCATAGGAATGCAGCTAGTTGACAGCTGGCTTCAAGACATGCTTCCCTGTGAGAGCTGAGGACAGGGTAGAACCCTCCCGCATCCTGCCTGACTGTAGGAGTAGCTGCCAACATCCTTATGTTAGTGGATGGGAGAGGTTGCGGGAAAAGCAGGTGTGAGCACTGGGCCTGAACTCCCGTGTATCTGAGTTGAATACAGCGATTTCCAACGGCTTTCCTCAACCAGAGTGTAGCTAGGTTCCAAATCCCATGTACGAGCGGGTAGCAGACATCGGCCTCCCATGCATACACACTTCTGAGAGTTGAGCTTATGGCCTGTACCTCCACAGCCAGCCTGCTGGTACCCTTGGCTTCTAAAAGGCCTAGGCTCGCTGTTTGGCGGAAGTGCTCGGAGAGGTAATTGGAATCACCCGGCACACAAGACTAGTGCCTCCAAGCTCAGTTCAGCGATTTCCTAGTAATTCCTGTGGTAGACTGGTGCTACATACTAAGTTCCATACGTGAGAGGGTAGCTGAACGCCTTGTCCAAAACCATCTTACTTCTGAGAGTTGAGCTCAACCTCAGTCCCTCACAGTTCCACACTGCCTGCAGAGTGAGTTTCGCAGGTCTTCAGCAGAGACGTTTGCCAGAGGCTTCTGAGACGCAGGGTAACAATGCAGACCTGGAGGGTATCCCCAGGTGCAGTCGACTGGTAATCTTGGAACCTCCTGACTCAGAATACTGCTACTTTCTCACTGCCATAGGAATGCAGCTAGTTGACAGCTGGCTTCAAGACATGCTTCCCTGTGAGAGCTGAGGATAGGGCAGAACCCTCCCACATGCTGCCTGACTGTAGGAGTAGCTGCTAACATCCTTAAGTTAGTGGCTGGGAGAGGTTGCGGGAAAAGCATGTGTGAGCACTGGGCCTGAACTCCCGTGTATCTGAGTTGAATACAGCGATTTCCAACGGCTTTCCTCAACCAGAGTGTAGCTAGGTTCCAAATCCCATGTACGAGCGGGTAGCAGACATCTGCCTCACATGCATACACACTTCTGAGAGTTTAGCTTATGGCCTGTACCTCCACAGCCAGCCTGCTGGTACCCTTGACTTCTAAAAGGCCTAGGCTCGCTGTTTGATGGAAGTGCTGGGAGAGGTAATTGGAATCACACGGCACACAAGACTAGTGCCTCCAAGCTCAGTTCAGCGATTTCCTAGTAATTCCTGTAGTAGACTGGTGCTACATACTAAGTTCCATACGTGAGAGGGTAGCTGAACGCCTTGTCCAAAACCATCTTACTTCTGAGAGTTGAGCTCAGCCTCAGTCCCTCACAGTTCCACACTGCCTGCAGAGTGAGTTTCGCAGGTCTTCAGCAGAGACGTTTGCCAGGGGCTTCTGAGACGCAGGGTAACAATGCAGACCTGGAGTGTATCCCCAGTTGCAGTCGACTGGTAATCTTGGAACCTCCTGACTCAGAATACTGCTACCTTCTCACTGCCATAGGAATGCAGCTAGTTGACAGCTGGCTTCAAGACATGCTTCCCTGTGAGAGCTGAGGACAGGGCAGAACCCTCCCGCATGCTGCCTGACTGTAGGAGCAGCTGCTAACATCCTTATGTTAGTGGCTGGGAGAGGTTGCGGGAAAAGCATGTGTGAGCACTGGGCCTGAACTCCCGTGTATCTGAGTTGAATACAGCGATTTCCAATGGCCTTCTTCAATCACAGTGTAGCTAGGTTCCAACTCCCATGTCCGAGTGGGTAGCAGACATCTGCCTCCCATGCATACACACTTCTGAGTGTTGAGCTTATGGCCTGTACCTCCACATCCATCCTGCTGGTACCCTTGGCTTCTAAAAGGCCTAGGCTCGCTGTTTGACGGAAGTGCTGGGAGAGGTAATTGGAATCACCCGGCACACAAGACTAGTGCCTCCAAGCTCAGTTCAGCGATTTCCTAGTAATTCCTGTGGTAGACTGGTGCTACATACTAAGTTCCATACGTGAGAGGGTAGCTGAACGCCTTGTCCAAAACCATCTTACTTCTGAGAGTTGAGCTCAGCCTCAGTCCCTCACAGTTCCACACTGCCTGCAGAGTGAGTTTCGCAGATCTTCAGCAGAGATGTTTGCCAGAGGTTTCTGAGACGCAGGGTAACAATGCAGACCTGGAGGGTATCCCCAGGTGCAGTCGACTGGTAATCTTGGAACCTCCAGACTCAGAATACTGCTACCTTCTCACTGCCATAGGAATGAAGCTAGTTGACAGCTGGCTTCAAGACATGCTTCCCTGTGAGAGCTGAGGACAGGGCAGAAACCTCCCGCATGCTGCCTGACTGTAGGAGTAGCTGCTAACATCCTTATGTTAGTGGCTGGGAGAGGTTGCGGGAAAAGCATGTGTGAGCACTGGGCCTGCACTCCCGTGTACCTGAGTTGAATACAGCGATTTCCAACGGCTTTCCTCAAACAGAGTGTAGCTAGGTTCCAAATCCCATGTACGAGCGGGTAGCAGACATCTGCCTCCCATGCATACACACTTCTGAGAGTTGAGCTTATGGCCTGTACCTCCACAGCCAGCCTGCTGGTACCCTTGGCTTCTAAAAGGCCTAGGCTCGAGGTTTGGCGGAAGTGCTGGGAGAGGTAATTGGAATCACCCGGCACACAAGACTAGTGCCTCCAAGCTCAGTTCAGCGATTTCCTAGTAATTCCTGTGGTAGACTGGTGCTACATACAAAGTTCCATACGTGAGAGGGTAGCTGAACGCCTTGTCCAAAATCATCGTACTTCTGAGAGTTGAGCTCAGCCTCAGTCCCTCACAGTTCCACACTGCCTGCAGAGTGAGTTTCGCAGGTCTTCAGCAGAGACGTTTGCCAGAGGCTTCTGAGACGCAGGGTAACAATGCAGACCTGGAGGGTATCCCCAGGTGCAGTCGACTGGTAATCTTGGAATCTCCTGACTCAGAATACTGCTACCTTCTCACTGCCATAGGAATGCAGCTAGTTGACAGCTGGCTTCAAGACATGCTTCCCTGTGAGATCTGAGGACAGGGCAGAACCCTCCCGAATGCTGCCTGACTGTGGGAGTAGCTGCTAACATCCTTATGTTAGTGGCTGGGAGAGGTTGCGGGAAAAGCATGTGTGAGCACTGGGCCTGAACTCCCGTGCATCTGAGTTGAATACAGCGATTTCCAACGGCTTTCCTCAACCAGAGTGTAGCTAGGTTCCAAATCCCATGTACGAGCGGGTAGCAGACATCTGCCTCCCATGCATACACACTTCTGAGAGTTGAGCTTATGGCCTGTACCTCCACAGCCAGCCTGCTGGTACCCTTGGCTTCTAAAAGGCCTAGGCTCGCTGTTTGACGGAAGTGCTGGGAGAGGTAATTGGAATCACCCGGCACACAAGACTAGTGCCTCCAAGCTCAGTTCAGCGATTTCCTAGTAATTCCTGTGGTAGACTGGTGCTACATACTAAGTTCCATACGTGAGAGGGTAGCTGAACGCCTTGTCCAAAACCATCTTACTTCTGAGAGTTGAGCTCAGCCTCAGTCCCTCACAGTTCCACACTGCCTGCAGAGTGAGTTTCGCAGGTCTTCAGCAGAGACGTTTGCCAGAGGCTTCTGAGACGCAGGGTAACAATGCAGACCTGGAGGGTATCCCCAGGTGCAGTCGACTGGTAATCTTGGAACCTCCTGACTCAGAATACTGCTACCTTCTCACTGCCATAGGAATGCAGCTAGTTGACAGCTCTCTTCAAGACACGCTTCCCTGTGAGAGCTGAGGACAGGGCAGAACCCTCCCGCATGCTGCCTGACTGTAGGAGTAGCTGCTAACATCCTTATGTTAGTGGCTGGGAGAGGTTGCGGGAAAAGCATGTCTGAGCACTGGGCCTGAACTCCCGTGTATCTAAGTTGAATACAGCGATTTCCAACGGCTTTCCTCAACCAGAGTGTAGCTAGGTTCCAAATCCCATGAACGAGCGGGTAGCAGACATCTGCCTCCCATGCATACACACTTCTGAGAGTTGAGCTTATGGCCTGTACCTCCACAGCCAGCCTGCTGGTACCCTTGGCTTCTAAAAGGCCTAGGCTCGCTGTTTGACGGAAGTGCTGCGAGAGGTAATTGGAATCTCCCAGCACACAAGACGAGTGCCTCCAAGCTCAATTCACGATTTCCCAGTAATTCTTGTGGTAGACAGGTGCTACATACTAAGTTACATATGTGAGATGGTAGCTGAACCCCTTGTCCAAAAGCATCTTTCTTCTGAGAATTGAGCACACCCTCAGTCCCTCACACTTCCACACTGCCTGCAGAGTGAGTTTCACACGTCTTCACCAGAGACGATTGCCAGAGGCTTCTGAGTACAAGTTAACAATGCAGACCTGGAGGGTATCTCCAGGTGCAGTAGAGTGGTAATCTTGGAACCTCCTGACTCAGAGTACTGCTACCTTCTCACTGCCATAGGAATGAAGCTAGTTGACAGCTGGCTTCAAGACATGCTTCCCTGTGAGAGCTGAGGACAGGGCAGAACCCTCCCGCATCCTGCCTGACTGTAGGAATAGCTGCTAACATCCTTATGTTAGTGGCTGGGAGAGGTTGCGGGAAAAGCATGTGTGAGCACTGGGCCTGAAGTCCCGTGTATCTGAGTTGAATACAGCGATTTCCAATGGCCTTCTTCAATCACAGTGTAGCTAGGTTCCAACTCCCATGTCCGAGTGGGTAGCAGACATCTGCCTCCCATGCATACACACTTCTAAGAGTAGAGCTTATGGCCTGTACCTCCACATCCAGCCTGCTGGTACCCTTGGCTTCTAAAAGGCCTAGGCTCGCTGTTTGACGGAAATGCTGGGAGAGGTAATTGGAATCACCCGGCACACAAGACTAGTGCCTCCAAGCTCAGTTCAGCGATTTCCTAGTAATTCCTGTGGTAGACTGGTGCTACATACTATGTTCCATACGTGAGAGGGTAGTTGAACGCCTTGTCCAAAACCATCTTACTTCTGAGAGTTGAGCTCAGCCTCAGTCCCTCACAGTTCGACAGTGCCTGCAGAGTGAGTTTCGCAGGTTTTAAGCAGAGACGTTTGCCAGAAGCTTCTGAGACGCAGGGTAACAATGCAGACCTGGAGGGTATCCCCAGGTGCAGTCGACTGGTAATCTTGGAGCCTCCTGACTAAGAATACTGCTACCTTCTCACTGCCATAGGAATGCAGCTAGTTGACAGCTGGCTTCAAGACATCCTTCCCTGTGAGAGCTGAGGACAGGGCAGAACCCTCCCGCATGCTGCCTGACTGTAGGAGTAGCTGCTAACATGCTTATGTTAGTGGCTGGGAGAGGTTGCGGGAAAAGCATGTGTGAGCACTGGGCCTGAACTCCCGTGTATCTGAGTTGAATACAGCGATTTCCAACGGCTTTCCTCAACCAGAGTGTAGCTAGGTTCCAAATCCCATGTACGAGCGGGTAGCAGACATCTGCCTCCCATGCATACACACTTCTGAGAGTTGAGCTTATGGCCTGTACCTCCACAGCCAGCCTGCTGGTACCCTTGGCATCTAAAAGGCCTAGGCTCGCTGTTTGACGGAAGTTCTGGGAGAGGTAATTGGAATCACCCGGCACACAAGACTAGTGCCTCCAAGCTCAGTTCAGCGATTTCCTAGTAATTCCTGTTGTAGACTGGTGCTACATACTAAGTTCCATACGTGAGAGGGTAGCTGAACGCCTTGTCCAAAACCATCTTACTTCTGAGAGTTGAGCTCAGCCTCAGTCCCTCACAGTTCCACACTGCCTGCAGAGTGAGTTTCGCAGGTCTTCAGCAGAGACGTTTGCCAGAGGCTTCTGAGACGCAGGGTAACAATGCAGACCTGGAGGGTATCCCCAGGTGCAGTCGACTGGTAATCTTGGAACCTCCTGACTCAGAATACTGCTACCTTCTCACTGCCATAGGAATGCAGCTAGTTGACAGCTGGCTTCAAGACATGCTTCCCTGTGAGAGCTGAGGACAGGGCAGAACCCTCCCGCATGCAGCCTGACTGTAGGAGTAGCTGCTAACATCCTTATGTTAGTGGCTGGGAGAGGTTGCGGGAAAAGCATGTGTGAGCACTGGGCCTGAACTCCCGTGTATTTGAGTTGAATACAGCGATTTCCAACGGCTTTCCTCAACCAGAGTGTAGCTAGGTTCCAAAACCCATGTACGAGCGGGTAGCAGACATCTGCTTCCCATGCATACACACTTCTGAGAGTTGAGCTTATGGCCTGTACCTCCACAGCCAGCCTGCTGGTACCCACTGGCTTCTAAAAGGCCTAGGCTCGCTGTTTCACGGAAGTGCTGGCAGAGGTAATTGGAATCTCCCGGCACACAAGACGAGTGCCTCCAAGCTCAATTCACGATTTCCCAGTAATTCTTGTGGTAGACAGGTGCTACATACTAAGTTCTATATGTGAGAAGGTAGCTGAACGCCTTGTCCAAAAGCACCTTACTTCTGAGAGTTGAGCACACCCTCAGTCCCTCACATTTCCACACTGCCTGCAGAGTGAGTTTCACACGTCTTCACCAGGACGATTGCCAGAGGCTTCTGAGTACAAGTTAACAATGCAGACCTGGAGGGTATCTCCAGGTGCAGTAGAGTGGTAATCTTGGAACCTCCTGACTCAGAGTACTGCTACCTTCTCACTGCCATAGGAATGCAGCTAGTTGACAGCTGGCTTCAAGACATGCTTCCCTGTGAAAGCTGAGGACAGGGCAGAACCCTCCCACATCCTGCCTGACTGTAGGAGTAGCTGCTAACATCCTAATGTTAGTGGCTGGGAGAGGTTGCGGGAAAAGCATGTGTGAGCACTGGGCCTGAACTCCCGTGTATCTGAGTTGAATACAGCGATTTCCAATGGCCTTCTTCAATCACAGTGTAGCTAGGTTCCAACTCCCATGTCCGACTGGGTAGCAGACATCTGCCTCCCATGCATAAAAACTTCTGAGAGTTGAGCTTATGGCCTGTACCTCCACATCCAGCCTGCTGGTACCCTTGGCTTCTAAAAGGCCTAGGCTCGCTGTTTGACGGAAGTGCTGGGAGAGGTAATTGAAATCACCCGGCACACAAGACGAGTGCCTCCAAGCTCAATTCACGATTTCCCAGTATTTCTTGTGGTAGACAGGTGCTACATACTAAGTTCCATATGTGAGATGGTAGCTGAACGCCTTGTCCAAAAGCATCTTACTTCTGAGAGTTGAGCCCACCCTCAGTCCCTCACACTTCCACACTGCCTGCAGAGTGTGTTTCACACGTCTTCACCAGAGACGATTGCCAGAGGCTTCTGAGTACAAGTTAACAATGCAGACCTGGAGGGTATCTCCAGGTGCAGTAGAGTGGTAATCTTGGAACCTCCTGACTCAGAGTACTGCTACCTTCTCACTGCCATAGGAATGCAGCTAGTTGACAGCTGGCTTCAAGACATGCCTCCCTGTGAAAGCTGAGGACAGGGCAGAACCCTCCCGCATCCTGCCTGACTGTAGGAGTAGCTGCTAACCTCCTAATGTTAGTGGCTGGGAGAGGTTGCGGGAAAAGCATGTGTGAGCACTAGGCCTGAACTCCCGTGTATCTGAGTTGAATACAGCGATTTCCAACGGCTTTCCTCAACCAGAGTGTAGCTAGGTTCCAAATCCCATGTACGAGCGGGTAGAAGACATCTGCCTCCCATGCATACACACTTCTGAGAGTTGAGCTTATGGCCTGTACCTCCACATCCAGCCTGCTGGTACCCTTGGCTTCTAATAGGCCTAGGCTCGCTGTTTGATGGAAGTGCTGGGAGAGGTAATTGGAATCACCCGGCACACAAGACTAGTGCCTCCAAGCTCAGTTCAGCGATTTCCTAGTAATTCCTGTGGTAGACTGGTGCTACATACTAAGTTCCATACGTGAGAGGGTAGCTGAACGCCTTGTCCAAAACCATCTTACTTCTGAGAGTTGAGCTCAGCCTCAGTCCCTCACAGTTCCACACTGCCTGCAGAGTGAGTTTCGCAGGTCTTCAGCAGAGACGTTTGCCAGAGGCTACTGAGACGCAGGGTAACAATGCAGACCTGGAGGGTATCCCCAGGTGCAGTCGACTAGTAATCTTGGAACCTCCTGACTCAGAATACTGCTACCTTCTCACTGCCATAGGAATGCAGCTAGTGGACAGCTAGCTGGCTTCAAGACATGCTTCCCTGAGGGAGCTGAGGACAGGGCAGAACCCTCCCGCATCCTGCCTGACTGTAGGAGTAGCTGCTAACATCCTTATGTTAGTGGCTGGGAGAGGTTGCGGGAAAAGCATGTGTTAGCACTGGGCCTGAACTCCCGTGTATCTGAGTTGAATACAGCGATTTCCAATGGCCTTCTTCAATCACAGTGTAGCTAGGTTCCAACACCCATGTCCGAGTGGGTAGCAGCCATCTGCCTCCCATGCATACACACTTCTGAGAGTTGAGCTTATGGCCTGTACCTCCACATCCAGCCTGCTGGTACCCTTGGCTTCTAAAAGGCCTAGGCTCGCTGTTTGACGGAAGTGCTGGGAGAGGTAATTGGAATCACCCGGCACACAAGACTAGTGCCTCCAAGCTCAGTTCAGCGATTTCCTAGTAATTCCTGTGGTAGACTGGTGCTACATACTAAGTTCCATACGTGACAGGGTAGCTGAACGCCTTGTCCAAAACCATCTTACTTCTGAGAGTTGAGCTCAGCCTCAGTCCCTCACAGTTCCACACTGCCTGCAGAGTGAGTTTCGCAGGTCTTCAGCAGATACGTTTGACAGAGGCTTCTGAGACGCAGGGTAACAATGCAGACCTGGAGGGTATCCCCAGGTGCAGGCGACTGGTAATCTTGGAACCTCCTGACTCAGAATACTGCTACCTTCTCACTGCCATAGGAATGCAGCTAGTTGACAGCTGGCTTCAAGACATGCTTCCCTGTGAGAGCTGAGGACAGGGCAGAACCCTCCCGCATCCTGCCTGACTGTAGGAGTAGCTGCTAACATCCTAATATTAGTGGCTGGGAGAGGTTGCGGGAAAAGCATGTGTGAGCACTGGGCCTGAACTCCCATGTATCTGAGTTGAATACAGCGATTTCCAACGGCTTTCCTCAACCAGAGTGTAGCTAGGTTCCAAATCCCATGTACGAGCGGGTAGCAGACATCTGCCTCCCATGCATACACACTTCTGAGAGTTGAGCTTATGGCCTGTACCTCCACAGCCAGCCTGCTGGTACCCTTGGCTTCTAAAAGGCCTAGGCTCGCTGTTTGTCGGAAGTGCTGGAGAGGTAATTGGAATCTCCCGGCACACAAGACGAGTGCCTCCAAGCTCAATTCACGATTTCCCAGTAATTCTTGTGGTAGACAGGTGCTACATACTAAGTTCCATATGTGAGAAGGTAGCTGAACGCCTTGTCCAAAAGCATCTTACTTCTGAGAGTTGAGCACACCCTCAGTCCCTCACACTTCCACACTGCCTGCAGAGTGAGTTTCACACGTCTTCACCAGAGACGATTGCCAGAGGCTTCTGAGTACAAGTTAACAATGCAGACCTGGAGGGTATCTCCAGGTGCAGTAGAGTGGTAATCTTGGAACCTCCTGACTCAGAGTACTGCTACCTTCTCACTGCCATAGGAATGCAGCTAGTTGACAGCTGGCTTCAAGACATGCTTCCCTGTGAGAGCTGAGGACAGGGCAGAACCCTCCCGCATCCTGCCTGACTGTAGGAGTAGCTGCTAACATCCTAATGTTAGTGGCTGGGAGAGGTTGCGGGAAAAGCATGTGTGAGCACTGGGCCTGAACTCCCGTGTATCTGAGTTGAATACATCGATTTCCAACGGCTTTCCTCAACCAGAGTGTAGCTAGGTTCCAAATCCCATGTACGAGCGGGTAGCAGACATCTGCCTCCCATGCATACACACTTCTGAGAGTTGAGCTTATGGCCTGTACCTCCACCGCCAGCCTGCTGGTACCCTTGGCTTCTAAAAGTCCTAGGCTCGCTGTTGACCGAAGTGCTGGGAGAGGTATTTGGAATCTCCCGGCACACAAGACGAGTGCCTCCAAGCTCAATTCACGATTTCCCAGTAATTCTTGTAGTAGACAGGTGCTACATACTATGTTCCATATGTGAGATGGTAGCTGAACGCCTTGTCCAAAAGCATCTTACTTCTGAGAGTTGAGCCCACCCTCAGTCCCTCACACTTCCACACTGCCTGCAGAGTGAGTTTCACACGTCTTCACCAGAGACGATTGCCAGAGGCTTCTGAGTACAAGTTAACAATGCAGACCTGGAGGGTATCTCCAGGTGCAGTAGAGTGGTAATCCTGGAACCTCCTGACTCAGAGTACTGCTACCTTCTCACTGCCATAGGAATGCAGCTAGTTGACAGCTGGCTTCAAGACATGCTTCCCTGTGAGAGCTGAGGACAGGGCAGAACCCTTCCGCATCCTGCCTGACTGTAGGAGTAGCTGCTAACTTCCTTATGTTAGTGGCTGGGAGAGGTTGCGGGAAAGGCATGTGTGAGCACTGGGCCTGAACTCCCGTGTATCTGAGTTGAATACAGCGATTTCCAATGGCCTTCTTTAATCACAGTGTAGCTAGGTTCCAACTCCCATGTCCGAGTGCGTAGCAGACATCTGCCTCCCATGCATACACACTTCTGAGAGTTGAGCTTATGGCCTGTACCTCCACATCCAGCCTGCTGGTACCCTTGGCTTCTAAAAGGCCTAGGCTCGCTCTTTGACGGAAGTGCTGGGAGATGTAATTGGAATCACCCGGCACACAAGACTAGTGCCTCCAAGCTCAGTTCAGCGATTTCCTAGTAATTCCTGTGGTAGACTGGTGCTCATACTAAGTTCCATACGTGAGACGGTAGCTGAACGCCTTGTCCAAAACCATCTTACTTCTGAGAGTTGAGCTCCGCCACAGTCCCTCACAGTTCCACACTGCCTGCAGAGTGAGTTTCGCAGGTCTTCAGCAGAGACGTTTGCCAGAGGCTTCTGAGACGCAGGGTAACAATGCAGACCTGGAGGGTATCCCCAGGTGCAGTCGACTGGTAATCTTGGAACCTCCTGACTCAGAATACTGCTACCTTCTCACTGTCATAGGAATGCAGCTAGTTGACAGCTGGCTTCAAGACATGCTTCCTTGTGAGAGCTGAGGACAGGGCAGAACCCTCCCGCATCCTGCCTGACTGTAGGAGTAGCTGCTAACATCCTAATGTTAGTGGCTGGGAGAGGTTGCGGGAAAAGCATGTGTGAGCCCTGGGCCTGAACTCCCGTGTATCTGAGTTGAATACAGCGATTTCCAATGGCCTTCTTTAATCACAGTGTAGCTAGGTTCCAACTCCCATGTCCGAGTGCGTAGCAGACATCTGCCTCCCATGCATACACACTTCTGAGAGTTGAGCTTATGGCCTGTACCTCCACATCCAGCCTGCTGGTACCCTTGGCTTCTAAAAGGCCTAGGCTCGCTGTTTGACGGAAGTGCTGGGAGATGTAATTGGAATCACCCGGCACACAAGACTAGTGCCTCCAAGCTCAGTTCAGCGATTTCCTAGTAATTCCTGTGGTAGACTGGTGCTCATATTAAGTTCCATACGTGAGAGGGTAGCTGAACGCCTTGTCCAAAACCATCTTACTTCTGAGAGTTGAGCTCCGCCACAGTCCCTCACAGTTCCACACTGCCTGCAGAGTGAGTTTCGCAGGTCTTCAGCAGAGACGTTTGCCAGAGGCTTCTGAGACGCAGGGTAACAATGCAGACCTGGAGGGTATCCCCAGGTGCAGTCGACTGGTAATCTTGGAACCTCCTGACTCAGAATACTGCTACCTTCTCACTGTCATAGGAATGCAGCTAGTTGACAGCTGGCTTCAAGACATGCTTCCTTGTGAGAGCTGAGGACAGGACAGAACCCTCCCGCATCCTGCCTGACTGTAGGAGTAGCTACTAACATCCTAATGTTAGTGGCTGGGAGAGGTTGCGGGAAAAGCATGTGTGAGCCCTGGGCCTGAACTCCCGTGTATCTGAGTTGAATACAGCGATTTCCAACGGCTTTCCTCAACCAGAGTGTAGCTAGGTTCCAAATCCCATGTACGAGCGGGTAGCAGACATCTGCCTCCCATGCATACACATTTCTGAGAGTTGAGCTTATGGCCTGTACCTCCACAGCCAGCCTGCTGGTACCCTTGGCTTCTGAAAGGCCTAGGCTCGCTGTTTGACGGAAGTGCTGGGAGAGGTAATTGGAATCACCCGGCACACATGACTAGTGCCTCCAAGCTCAGTTCAGCGATTTCCTAGTAATTCCTGTGGTAGACTGGTGCTACATACTAAGTTCCATACGTGAGAGGGTAGCTGAACGCCTTGTCCAAAACCATCTTACTTCTGAGAGTTGAGCTCAGCCTCAGTCCCTCACAGTTCCACACTGCCTGCAGAGTGAGTTTCGCAGGTCTTCAGCAGAGACGTTTGCCAGAGGCTTCTGAGACGCAGGGTAACAATGCAGACCTGGAGGGTATCCCCAGGTGCAGTCGACTGGTAATCTTGGAACGTCCTGACTGAGAATACTGCTACCTTTTCACTGCCATAGGAATGCAGCTAGTTGACAGCTGGCTTCAAGACATGCTTCCCTGTGAGAGCTGAGGACAGGGCAGATCCCTCCCTCATGCTGCCTGACTGTAGGAGTAGCTGCTAACATCCTTATGTTAGTGGCTGGGAGAGGTTGCGGGAAAAGCATGTGTGAGCACTGGGCCTGAACTCCCGTGTATCTGAGTTGAATACAGCGATTTCCAACGGCTTTCCTCAACCAGAGTGTACCTAGGTTCAAAATCCCATGTACGAGGGGGTAGCAGACATCTGCCTCCCATGCATACACAATTCTGAGAGTTGAGCTTATGGCCTGTACCTCCACAGCCAACCTGCTGGTACCCTTGGCTTCTAAAAGGCCTAGGCTCGCTGTTTGACGGAAGTGCTGGGAGAGGTAATTGGAATCTCCCGGCACACAAGACGAGTGCCTCCAAGCTCAATTCACGATTCCCCAGTAATTCTTGTGGTAGACAGGTGCTACATACTAAGTTCCATATGTGAGAAGGTAGCTGAAAGCCTTGTCCAAAAGCATCTTACTTCTGAGAGTTGAGCACACCCTCAGTCCCTCACACTTCCACACTCCCTGCAGAGTGAGTTTCACACGTCTTCACCAGGACAATTGCCAGAGGCTTCTGAGTACAAGTTAACAATGCAGACCTGGAGGGTATCTCCAGGTGCAATAGAGTGGTAATCTTGGAACCTCCTGACTCAGAGTACTGCTACCTTCTCACTGCCATAGGAATGCAGCTAGTTGACAGCTGGCTTCAAGACATGCTTCCCTGTGAGAGCTGAGGACAGGGCAGAACCCTCCCGCATCCTGCCTGACTGTAGGAGTAGCTGCTAACATCCTAATGTTAGTGGCTGGGAGAGGTTGCGGGAAAAGCATGTGTGAGCACTGGGCCTGAACTCCCGTGTATCTGAGTTGAATACAGCGATTTCCAATGGCCTTCTTCAATCACAGTGTAGCTAGGTTCCAACTCCCATGTCCGAGTGCGTAGCAGACATCTGCCTCCCATGCATACACACTTCTGAGAGTTGAGCTTATGGCCTGTACCTCCACATCCAGCCTGCTGGTACCCTTGGCTTCTAAAAGGCCTAGGCTCGCTGTTTGACGGAAGTGCTGGGAGAGGTAATTGGAATCACCCGGCACACAAGACTAGTGCCTCCCAGCTCAGTTCAGCAATTTCCTAGTAATTCCTGTGGTAGACTGGTGCTACATACTAAGATCCATACGTGAGAGGGTAGCTGAACGCCTTGTCCAAAACCATCTTACTTCTGAGAGTTGAGTTCAGCCTCAGTCCCTCACAGTTCCACACTGCCTGCAGAGTGAGTTTCGCAGGTCTTCAGCAGAGACGTTTGCCAGAGGCTTCTGAGACGCAGGGTAACAATGCAGACCTGGAGGGTATCCCCAGGTGCAGTCGACTGGTATTCTTGGAACCTCCTGACTCAGAATACTGCTACCTTCTCACTGCCATAGGAATGCAGCTAGTTGACAGCTGGCTTCAAAACATGCTTCCCTGTGAGAGCTGAGGACAGGGCAGAACCCTCCCGCATGCTGCCTGACTATAGGAGTAGCTGCTAACATCCTAATGTTAGTGGCTGGGAGAGGTTGCGGGAAAAGCATGTGTGAGCACTGGGCCTGAACTCCCATGTATCTGAGTTGAATACAGCGATTTCCAATGGCCTTCTTCAATCACAGTGTAGCTAGGTTCCAACTCCCATGTCCGAGTGGGTAGCAGACATCTGCCTCCCATGCATACACACTTCTGAGAGTTGAGCTTATGGCCTGTACCTCCACATCCAGCCTGCTGGTACCCTTGGCTTCTAAAAGGCCTAGGCTCGCTGTTTGACGGAAGTGCTGGGAGAGGTAATTGGAATCACCCGGCACACAAGACTAGTGCCTCCAAGCTCAGTTCAGCAATTTCCTAGTAATTCCCGAGGTAGACTGGTGCTACATACTAAGTTCCATACGTGAGAGGGTAGCTGAACGCCTTGTCCAAAACCATCTTACTTCTGAGAGTTGAGCTCAGCCTCAGTCCCTCACAGTTCCACACTGCCTGCAGAGTGAGTTTCGCAGGTCTTTAGCAGAGACGTTTGCCAGAGGCTTCTGAGACGCAGGGTAACAATGCAGACCTGGAGGGTATCCCCAGGTGCAGTCGACTGGTAATCTTGGAACCTCCTGACTCAGAATACTGCTACCTTCTCACTGCCATAGGAATGCAGCTAGTTGACAGCTGGCTTCAAAACATGCTTCCCTGTGAGAGCTGAGGACAGGGCAGAACCCTCCCGCATGCTGCCTGACTGTAGGAGTAGCTGCTAACATCCTTATGTTAGTGGCTGGGAGAGGTTGCGGGAAAAGCATGTGTGAGCACTGGGCCTGAACTCCCGTGTACCTGAGTTGAATACAGCGATTTCCAACGGCTTTCCTCAACCAGAGTGTAGCTAGGTTCCAAATCCCATGTACGAGCGGGTAGCAGACATCTGCCTCCCATGCATACACACTTCTGAGAGTTGAGCTTCTGGCCTGTACCTCCACAGCCAGCCTGCTGGTACCCTTGGCTTCTAAAAGGCCTAGGCTCGCTGTTTGGTGGAAGTGCTGGGAGAGGTAATTGGAATCACCCGGCACACAAGACTAGTGCCTCCAAGCTCAGTTCAGCGATTTCCTAGTAATTCCTGTGGTAGACTGGTGCTACATACTAAGTTCCATACGTGAGAGGGTAGCTGAACGCCTTGTCCAAAACCATCTTACTTCTGAGAGTTGAGTTCAGCCTCAGTCCCTCACAGTTCCACACTGTCTGCAGAGTGAGTTTCGCAGGTCTTCAGCAGAGACGTTTGCCAGAGGCTTCTGAGACGCAGGGTAACAATGCAGACCTGGAGGGTATCCCCAGGTGCAGTCGAATGGTAATCTTGGAACCTCCTGACTCAGAATACTGCTACCTTCTCACTGCCATAGGAATGCAGCTAGTTGACAGCTGGCTTCAAGACATGCTTCCCTGTGAGAGCTGAGGACAGGGCAGAACCCTCCCGCATGCTGCCTGACTGTAGGAGTAGCTGCTAACATCCATATGTTAGTGGCTGGGAGAGGTTGCGGGAAAAGCATGTGTGAGCACTGGGCCTGAACTCCCGTGTATCTGAGTTGAATACAGTGATTTCCAACGGCTTTCCTCACCCAGAGTGTAGCTAGGTTCCAAATCCCATGTATGAGCGGGTTGCAGACATCTGCCTCCCATGCATACACACTTCTGAGAGTTGAGCTTATGGCCTGTACCTCCACAGCCAGCCTGCTGCTACCCTTGGCTTCTAAAAGGCCTAGGCTCGCTGTTTGACGGAAGTGCTGCGAGAGGTAATTGGAATCTCCCAGCACACAAGACGAGTGCCTCCAAGCTCAATTCACGATTTCCCAGTAATTCTTGTGGTAGACAGGTGCTACATACTAAGTTCCATATGTGAGAAGGTAGCTGAACGCCTTGTCCAAAAGCATCTTACTTCTGAGAGTTGAGCACACCCTCAGTCCCTCACACTTCCACACTGCCTGCAGAGTGAGTTTCTCACGTCTTCACCAGGACGATTGCCAGAGGATTCTGAGTACAAGTTAACAATGCAGACCTGGAGGGTATCTCCAGGTGCAGTAGAGTGGTAATCTTGGAACCTCCTGACTCAGAGTACTGCTACCTTCTCACTGCCATAGGAATGCAGCTAGTTGACAGCTGGCTTCAAGACATGCTTCCCTGTGAGAGCTGAGGACAGGGCAGAACCCTCCCGCATCCTGCCTGACTGTAGGAGTAGCTGCTAACATCCTAATGATAGTGGCTGGGAGAGGTTGCGGGAAAAGCATGTGTGAGCACTGGGCCTGAACTCCCGTGTATCTGAGTTGAATACAGCGATTTCCAATGGCCTTCTTCAATCACAGTGTAGCTAGGTTCCAACTCCCATGTCCGAGTGGGTAGCAGACATCTGCCTCCCATGCATACACACTTCTGAGAGTTGAGCTTATGGCCTGTACCTCCACATCCAGCCTGCTGGTACCCTTGGTTTCTAAAAGGCCTAGGCTCGCTGTTTGACGGAAGTGCTGGGAGAGGTAATTGGAATCACCCGGCACACAAGACTAGTGCCTCCAAGCTCAGTTCAGCGATTTCCTAGTAATTCCTGTGGTAGACTGGTGCTACATACTAAGTTCCATACGTGAGAGGGTAGCTGAACTCCTTGTCCAAAACCATCTTACTTCTGAGAGTTGAGCTCAGCCTCAGTCCCTCACAGTTCCACACTGCCTGCAGAGTGAGTTTCGCAGGTCTTCAGCAGAGACGTTTGCCAGAGGCTTCTGAGACGCAGGGTAACAATGCAGACCTGGAGGGTATCCCCAGGTGCAGTCGACTGGTAATCTTGGAACCTCCTGACTCAGAATACTGCTACCTTCTCACTGCCATAGGAATGCAGCTAGTTGACAGCTAGCTGGCTTCAAGACATGCCTCCCTGAGAGAGCTGAGGACAGGGCAGAACCCTCCCGCATGCTGCCTGACTGTAGGAGTAGCTGCTAACATCCTAATGTTAGTGGCTGGGAGAGGTTGCGGGAAAAGCATGTGTGAGCACTGGGCCTGAACTCCCGTGTATCTGAGTTGAATACAGCGATTGCCAACGGCTTTCCTCAACCAGAGTGTAGCTAGGTTCCAAATCCCATGTACGAGCGGGTAGCAGACATTTGCCTCCCATGCATACACACTTCTGAGAGTTGAGCTTATGGCCTGTACCTCCACAGCCAGCCTGCTGGTACCCTTGGCTTGTAAAAGGCCTAGGCTCGCTGTTTGACGGAAGTGCTGGGAGAGGTAATTGGAATCTCCCGGCACACAAGACGAGTGCCTCCAAGCTCAATTCACGATTTCCCAGTAATTCTTGTGGTAGACAGGTGCTACATACTAAGTTCCATATGTGAGAAGTTAGCTGAACGCCATGTCCAAAAGCATCTTACTTCTGAGAGTTGAGCACACCCTCAGTCCCTCACACTTCCACACTGCCTGCAGAGTGAGTTTCACACGTCTTCACCAGAGACGATTGCCAGAGGCTTCTGAGTACAAGTTAACAATGCAGACCTGGATGGTATCCCCAGGTGCAGTCGACTGGTAATCTTGGATCCTCCTGACTCAGAGTACTGCTACCTTCTCACTGCCATAGTAATGCAGCTAGTTGACAGCTGGCTTCAAGACATGCTTCCCTGTGAGAGCTGAGGACACGGCAGAAACCTCCCGCATCCTGCCTGACTGTAGGAGTAGCTGCTAACATCCTTATGTTAGTGGCTGGGAGAGGTTGCGGAAAAAGCATGTGTGAGCACTGGGCCTGAACTCCCGTGTATCTGAGTTGAATACAGCGATTTCCAATGGCCTTCTTCAATCACAGTGTAGCTAGGTTCCAACTCCCATGTCCGAGTGGGTAGCAGACATCTGCCTCCCATGCATACACACTTCTGAGAGTTGAGCTTATGGCCTGTACCTCCACATCCAGCCTGCTGGTACAATTGGCTTCTAAAAGTCCTAGGCTCGCTGTTTGACGGAAGTGCTGGGAGAGGTAATTGGAATCACCCGGCACACAAGACTAGTGCCTCCAAGCTCAGTTCAGCGATTTCCTAGTAATTCCTGTGGTAGACTGGTGCTACATACTAAGTTCCATACGTGAGAGTGTAGCTGAACGCCTTGTCCAAAACCATCTTACTTCTGAGAGTTCAGCTCACCCTCAGTCCCTCACACTTCCACACTGCCTGCAGAGTGATTTTCGCAGGTCTTCAGCAGAGACGTTAGCCAGAGGCTTCTGAGACGCAGGGTAACAATGCAGACCTGGAGGGTATTCCCAGTAGCAGTCGACTGGTAATCTTGGAACATCCTGACTCAGAATACTGCTACCTTCTCACTGCCATAGGAATGCAGCTAGTTGACAGCTAGCTGGCTTCAAGACACGCTTCCCTGAGAGAGCTGAGGACAGGGCAGAACCCTCCCGCATGCTGCCTGACTGTAGGAGTAGCTGCTAACATCCTAATGTTAGTGGCTGGGAGAGGTTGCGGGAAAAGCATGTGTGAGCACTGGGCCTGAACTCCCGTGTATCTGAGTTGAATACAGCGATTTCCAACGGCTTTCCTCAACCAGAGTGTAGCTAGGTTCCAAATCCCATGTACGAGCGGGTAGCAGACATCTGCCTCCCATGCATAAACACTTCTGAGAGTTGAGCTCTTGGCCTGTACCTCCACATCCAGCCTGCTGGTACCATTGGCTTCTACAAGGCCTAGGCTCGCTGTTTGTCGGAAGTGCTGGCAGAGGTAATTGGAATCTCCCGGCACACAAGACTAGTGCCTCCAAGCTCAATTCAAGATTTCCCAGTAATTCTTGTGGTAGACAGGTGCTACATACTAAGTTCCATATGTGAGAAGGTAGCTGAACGCCTTGTCCAAAAGCATTTTACTTCTGAGAGTTGAGCACACCCTCAGTCCCTCACACTTCCACACTGCCTGCAGAGTGAGTTTCACACGTCTTCACCAGAGACGATTGCCAGAGGCTTCTGAGTACAAGTTAACAATGCAGACCTGGAGGGTATCTCCAGGTGCAGTAGAGTGGTAATCTTGGAACCTCCTGACTCAGAGTACTGCTACCTTCTCACTGCCATAGGAATGCAGCTAGTTGACAGCTGGCTTCAAGACATGCTTCCCTGTGAGAGCTGAGGACAGGGCAGAACCCTCCCGCATCCTGCCTGACTGAAGGAGTAGCTGCTAACATCCTAATGTTAGTGGCTGGGAGAGATTGCGGGAAAAGCATGTGTGAGCACTGGGCCTGAACTCCCGTGTATCTGAGTTGAATACAGCGATTTCCAATGGCCTTCTTCAATCACAGTGTAGCTAGGTTCCAACTCCCATGTCCGAGTGGGTAGCAGACATCTGCCTCCCATGCATACACACTTCTGAGAGTTGAGCTTATGGCCTGTACCTCCACATCCAGCCTGCTGGTACCCTTGGCTTCTAAAAGGCCTAGGCTCGCTGTTTGACGGAAGTGCTGGGAGAGGTAATTGGAATCACCCGGCACACAAGACTAGTGCCTCCAAGCTCAGTTCAGCGATTTCCTAGTAATTCCTGTGGTAGACTGGTGCTACATACTAAGTTCCATACGTGAGAGGGTAGCTGAACGCCTTGTCCAAAACCATCTTACTTCTGAGAGTTGAGCTCAGCCTCAGTCCCTCACAGTTCCACACTGCCTGCAGAGTGAGTTTCGCAGGTCTTCAGCAGAGATGTTTGCCAGAGGCTTCTGAGACGCAGGGTAACAATGCAGACCTGGAGGGTATCCCCAGGTGCAGTCGACTGGTAATCTTGGAACCTCCTGACTCAGAATACTGCTACCTTCTCACTGCCATAGGAATGCAGCTAGTTGACAGCTGGCTTCAAGACATGCTTCCCTGTGAGAGCTGAGGACAGGGCAGAACCCTCCCGCATGCTGCCTGACTGTAGGAGTAGCTGCTAACATCCTTATGTTAGTGGCTGGGAGAGGTTGCGGGAAAAGCATGTGTGAGCACTGGGCCTGAACTCCCGTGTATCTGAGTTGAATACAGCGATTTCCAACGGCTTTCCTCAACCAGAGTGTAGCTAGTTTCCAAATCCCATGTACGAGCGTGTATCAGACATCGGCCTCCCATGCATACACACTTCTGAGAGTTGAGCTTATGGCCTGTACCTGCACAGCCAGCCTGCTGGTACCCTTGGCTTCTAAAAGGCCTAGGCTCGCTGTTTGACGGAAGTGCTGGTAGAGGTAATTGGAATCTCCCGGCACACAAGACGAGTGCCTCCAAGCTCAATTCACGATTTCCCAGTAATTCTTGTGGTAGACAGGTGCTACATACTAAGTTCCATATGTGAGAAGGTAGCTGAACGCCTTGTCCAAAAGCATCTTACTTCTGAGAGTTGAGCACACCCTCAGTCCCTCACACTTCCACACTGCCTGCAGAGTGAGTTTCACACGTCTTCACCAGAGACGATTGCCAGAGGCTTCTGAGTACAAGTTAACAATGCAGACCTGGAGGGTATCTCCAGGTGCAGTAGAGTGGTAATCTTGGAACCTCCTGACTCAGAGTACTGCTACCTTCTCACTGCCATAGGAATGCAGCTAGTTGACAGCTGGCTTCAAGACATGCTTCCCTGTGAGAAATGAGGACAGGGCAGAACCCTCCCGCATCCTGCCTGACTGTACGAGTAGCTGCTAACATCCTAATGTTAGTGACTGGGAGAGGTTGCGGGAAAAGCATGTGTGAGCACTGGGCCTGAACTCCCGTGTATCTGAGTTGAATACAGCGATTTCCAATGGCCTTCTTCAATCACAGTGTAGCTAGGTTCCAACTCCCATGTCCGAGTGGGTAGCAGACATCTGCCTCCCATGCATACACACTTCTGAGAGTTGAGCTTATGGCCTGTACCTCCACAGCCAGCCTGCTGGTACCCTTGGCTTCTAAAAGGCCTAGGCTCGCTGTTTGACGCAAGTGCTGGGAGAGGTAATTGGAATCACCCGGCACACAAGACTAGTGCCTCCAAGCTCAGTTCAGCGATTTCCTAGTAATTCCTGTGGTAGACTGGTGCTACATACTAAGTTCCATACGTGAGAGGGTAGCTGAACGCCTTGTCCAAAACCATCTTACTTCTGAGAGTTGAGCTCAGCCTCAGTCCCTCACAGTTCCACACTGCCTGCAGAGTGAGTTTCGCAGGTCTTCAGCAGAGACGTTTGCCAGAGGCTTCTGAGACGCAGGGTAACAATGCAGACCTGGAGGGTATCCCCAGGTGCAGTCGACTGGTAATCTTGGAACGTCCTGACTCAGAATACTGCTACCTTCTCACTGCCATAGGAATGCAGCTAGTTGACAGCTGGCTTCAAGACATGCTTCCCTGTGAGAGCTGAGGACAGGGCAGAACCCTCCCGCATGCTGCCTGACTGTAGGAGTAGCTGCTAACATCCTTATGTTAGTGGCTAGGAGAGGTTGCGGGAAAAGCATGTCTGAGCACTGGGCCTGAACTCCCGTGTATCTGAGTTGAATACAGCGATTTCCAACGGCTTTCCTCAACCAGAGTGTAGCTAGGTTCCAAATCCCATGTACGAGCGGGTAGCAGACATCTGCCTCCCATACATACACACTTCTGAGAGTTGAGCTTATGGCCTGTACCTCCACAGCCAGCCTGCTGGTACCCTTGGCTTCTAAAAGGCCTAGGCTCGCTGTTTGACGGAAGTGCTGGGAGAGGTAATTGGAATCTCCCGGCACACAAGACGAGTGCCTCCAAGCTCAATTCACGATTTCCCAGTAATTCTTGTGGTAGACAGTTGCTACATACTAATTTCCATATGTGAGAAGGTAGCTGAACGCCTTGTCCAAAAGCATCTTACTTCTGAGAGTTGAGCACACCCTCAGTCCCTCACACTTCCACACTGCCTGCAGAGTGAGTTTCACACGTCTTCACCAGAGACGATTGCCAGAGGCTTCCGAGTACAAGTTAACAATGCAGACCTGGAGGGTATCTCCAGGTGCAGTAGAGTGGTAATCTTGGAACCTCCTGACTCAGAGTACTGCTACCTTCTCACTGTCATAGAAATGCAGCTAGTTGACAGCTGGCTTCAAGACATGCTTCCTTGTGAGAGCTGAGGACAGGGCAGAACCCTCCCGCATCCTGCCTGACTGTAGGAGTAGCTGCTAACATCCTAATGTTAGTGGCTGGGAGAGGTTGCGGGAAAAGCATGTGTGAGCACTGGGCCTGAACTCCCGTGTATCTGAGTTGAATACAGCGATTTCCAATGGCCTTCTTCAATCACAGTGTAGCTAGGTTCCAACTCCCATGTCCGAGTGGGTAGCAGACATCTGCCTCCCATGCATACACACTTCTGAGAGTTGAGCTTATGGCCTGTACCTCCACAGCCAGCCTGCTGGTACCCTTGGCTTCTAAAAGGCCTAGGCTCGCTGTTTGACGGAAGTGCTGGGAGAGGTAATTGGAATCACCCGGCACACAAGACTAGTGCCTCCAAGCTCAGTTCAGCGATTTCCTAGTAATTCCTGTGGTAGACTGGTGCTACATACTAAGTTCCATACGTGAGAGGGTAGCTGAACGCCTTGTCCAAAACCATCTTACTTCGGAGAGTTGAGCTCAGCCTCAGTCCCTCACAGTTCGACACTGCCTGCAGAGTGAGTTTCGCAGGTCTACAGCAGAGATGTTTGCCAGAGGCTTCTGAGACGCAGGGTAACAATGCAGACCTGGAGGGTATCCCCAGGTGCAGTCGACTGGTAATCTTGGAACCTCCTGACTCAGAATACTGCTACCTTCTCACTGCCATAGGAATGCAGCTAGTTGACAGCTGGCTTCAAGACATGCTTCCCTGTGAGAGCTGAGGACAGGGCAGAACCCTCCCGCATGCTGCCTGACTGTAGGAGTAGCTGCTAACATCCTTATGTTAGTGACTGGGAGAGGTTGCGGGAAAAGCATGTGTGAGCACTGGGCCTGAACTCCCGTGTATCTGAGTTGAATACAGCGATTTCCAACGGCTTTCCTCAACCAGAGTGTAGCTAGGTTCCAAATCCCATGTACGAGCGGGTAGCAGACATCTGCCTCCCATGCATACACATTTCTGAGAGTTGAGCTTATGGCCTGTACCTCCACAGCCAGCCTGCTGGTACCCTTGGCTTCTGAAAGGCCTAGGCTCGCTGTTTGACGGAAGTGCTGGGAGAGGTAATTGGAATCACCCGGCACACAAGACTAGTGCCTCCAAGCTCAGTTCAGCGATTTCCTAGTAATTCCTGTGGTAGACTGGTGCTACATACTAAGTTCCATACGTGAGAGGGTAGCTGAACGCCTTGTCCAAAACCATCTTACTTCTGAGAGTTGAGCTCAGCCTCAGTCCCTCACAGTTCCACACTGCCTGCAGAGTGAGTTTCGCAGGTCTTCAGCAGAGACGTTTGCCAGAGGCTTCTGAGACGCAGGGTAACAATGCAGACCTGGAGGGTATCCCCAGGTGCAGTCGACTGGTAATCTTGGAACGTCCTGACTCAGAATACTGCTACCTTCTCACTGCCATAGGAATGCAGCTAGTTGACAGCTGGCTTCAAGACATGCTTCCCTGTGAGAGCTGAGGACAGGGCAGAACCCTCCCGCATGCTGCCTGACTGTAGGAGTAGCTGCTAACATCCTTATGTTAGTGGCTGGGAGAGGTTGCGAGAAAAGCATGTGTGAGCACTGGGCCTGAACTCCCGTGTATCTGAGTTGAATACAGCGATTTCCAACGGCTTTCCTCAACCAGAGTGTACCTAGGTTCAAAATCCCATGTACGAGGGGGTAGCAGACATCTGCCTCCCATGCATACACAATTCTGAGAGTTGAGCTTATGGCCTGTACCTCCACAGCCAACCTGCTGGTACCCTTGGCTTCTAAAAGGCCTAGGCTCGCTGTTTGACGGAAGTGCTGGGAGAGGTAATTGGAATCTCCCGGCCCACAAGACGAGTGCCTCCAAGCTCAATTCACGATTCCCCAGTAATTCTTGTGGTAGACAGGTGCTACATACGAAGTTCCATATGTGAGAAGGTAGCTGAACGCCTTGTCCAAAAGCATCTTACTTCTGAGAGTTGAGCACTCCCTCAGTCCCTCACACTTCCACACTGCCTGCAGAGTGAGTTTCACACGTCTTCACCAGGACAATTGCCAGAGGCTTCCGAGTACAAGTTAACAATGCAGACCTGGAGGGTATCTCCAGGTGCAGTAGAGTGGTAATCTTGGAACCTCCTGACTCAGAGTACTGCTACCTTCTCACTGCCATAGGAATGCAGCTAGTTGACAGCTGGCTTCAAGACATGCTTCCCTGTGAGAGCTGAGGACAGGGCAGAACCCTCCCGCATCCTGCCCGACTGTAGGAGTAGCTGCTAACATCCTAATGTCAGTGGCTGGGAGAGGTTGCGGGAAAAGCATGCGTGAGCACTGGGCCTGAACTCCCGTGTATCTGAGTTGAATACAGCCATTTCCAATGGCCTTCTTCAATCACAGTGTAGCTAGGTTCCAACTCCCATGTCCGAGTGCGTAGCAGACATCTGCCTCCCATGCATACACACTTCTGAGAGTTGAGCTTATGGCCTGTACCTCCACATCCAGCCTGCTGGTACCCTTGGCTTCTAAAAGGCCTAGGCTCGCTGTTTGACGGAAGTGCTGGGAGAAGTAATTGGAATCTCCCGGCACACAAGACTAGTGCCTCCAAGCTCAGTTCAGCAATTTCCTAGTAATTCCTGTGGTAGACTGGTGCTACATACTAAGATCCATACGTGAGAGGGTAGCTGAACGCCTTGTCCAAAACCATCTTACTTCTGAGAGTTGAGTTCAGCCTCAGTCCCTCAGAGTTCCACACTGCCTGCAGAGTGAGTTTCGCAGGTCTTCAGCAGAGACGTTTGCCAGAGGCTTCTGAGACGCAGGGTAACAATGCAGACCTGGAGGGTATCCCCAGGTGCAGTCGACTGGTATTCTTGGAACCTCCTGACTCAGAATACTGCTACCTTCTCACTGCCATAGGAATGCAGCTAGTTGACAGCTGGCTTCAAAACATGCTTCCCTGTGAGAGCTGAGGACAGGGCAGAACCCTCCCGCATGCTGCCTGACTGTAGGAGTAGCTGCTAACATCCTTATGTTAGTGGCTAGGAGAGGTTGCGGGAAAAGCATGTGTGAGCACTGGGCCTGAATTCCCGTGTACCTGAGTTGAATACAGCGATTTCCAACGGCTTTCCTCAACCAGAGTGTAGCTAGGTTCCAAATCCCATGTACGAGCGGGTAGCAGACATCTGCCTTCCATGCATACACACTTCTGAGAGTTGAGCTTATGGCCTGTACCTAAACAGCCAGCCTGCTGCTACCCTTGGCTTCTAAAAGGCCTAGGCTCGCTGTTTGACGGAAGTGCTGCGAGAGGTAACTGGAATCTCCCGGCACACAAGACGAGTGCCTCCAACCTCAATTCACGATTTCCCAGTAATTCTTGTGGTAGACAGGTTCTACATACTAAGTTCCATATGTGAGAAGGTAGCTGAACGCCTTGTCCAAAAGCATCTTACTTCTGAGAGTTGAGAACACCCTCAGTCCCTCACACTTCCACACTGCCTGCAGAGTGAGTTTCACACGTCTTCACCAGGACGATTGCCAGAGGCTTCTGAGTACAAGTTAACAATGCAGACCTGGAGGGTATCTCCAGGTGCAGTAGAGTGTAATCTTGGAACCTCCTGACTCAGAGTACTGCTACCTTCTCACTGCCATAGGAATGCAGCTAGTTGACAGCTGGCTTCAAGACATGCTTCCCTGTGAGAGCTGAGGACAGGGCAGAACCCTCCCGCATCCTGCCTGACTCTAGGAGTAGCTGCTAACATCCTAATGTTAGTGGCTGGGAGAGGTTGCGGGAAAAGCATGTGTGAGCACTGGGCCTGAACTCCCGTGTACCTGAGTTGAATACAGCGATTTCCAATGGCCTTCTTCAATCACAGTGTAGCTAGGTTCCAACCCCCATGTCCGAGTGGGTAGCAGACATCTGCCTCCCATGCATACACACTTCTGAGAGTTGAGCTTATGGCCTGTACCTCCACAGCCAGCCTGCTGGTACCCTTGGCTTCTAAAAGGCCTAGGCTCGCTGTTTGACGGAAGTGCTGGGAGAGGTAATTGGAATCAACCAGCACACAAGACTAGTGCCTCCAAGCTCAGTTCAGCAATTTCCTAGTAATTCCTGTGGTAGACTGGTGCTACATACTAAGTTCCATACGTGAGAGGGTAGCTGAACGCCTTGTCCAAAACCATCTTACTTCTGAGAGTTGAGCTCAGCCTCAGTCCCTCACAGTTCCACACTGCCTGCAGAGTGAGTTTCGCAGGTCTTCAGCAGAGACGTTTGCCAGAGGCTTCTGAGACGCAGGGTAACAATGCAGACCTGGAGGGTATCCCCAGGTGCAGTCGACTGGTAATCTTGGAACCTCCTGACTCAGAATACTGCTACCTTCTCACTGCCATAGGAATGCAGCTAGTTGACAGCTGGCTTCAAGACATGCTTCTCTGTGAGAGCTGAGGACAGGGCAGAACCCTCCCGCATGCTGCCTGACTGTAGGAGTAGCTGCTAACATCCTTATGTTAGTGGCTGGGAGAGGTTGCGGGAAAAGCATGTGTGAGCACTGGGCGTGAACTCCCGTGTACCTGAGTTGAATACAGCTATTTCCAACGGCTTTCCTCAACCAGAGTGTAGCTAGGTTCCAAATCCCATGTACGAGCGTGTAGCAGACATCTGCCTCCCATGCATACACACTTCTGAGAGTTGAGCTTATGGCCTGTACCTCCACAGCCAGCCTGCTGGTACCCTTGGCTTCTAAAAGGCCTAGGCTCGCTGTTTGGTGGAAGTGCTGGGAGAGGTAATTGGAATCACCCGGCACACAAGACTAGTGCCTCCAAGCTCAGTTCAGCGATTTCGTAGTAATTCCTGTGGTAGACTGGTGCTACATACTAAGTTCCATACGTGAGAGGGTAGCTGAACGCCTTGTCCAAAACCATCTTACTTCTGAGAGTTGAGCTCAGCCTCAGTCCCTCACAGTTCCACACTGCCTGCAGAGTGAGTTTCGCAGGTCTTCAGCAGAGACGTTTGCCAGAGGCTTCTGAGACGCAGTGTAACAATGCAGACCTGGAGGGTTTCCCCAGGTGCAGTCGACTGGTAATCTTGGAACCTCCTGACTCAGAATACTGCTACCTTCTCAATGCCATAGGAATGCAGCTAGTTGACAGCTGGCTTCAAGACATGCTTCCCTGTGAGAGCTGAGGACAGGGCAGAACCCTCCCGCATGCTGCCTGACTGTAGGAGTAGCTGCTAACATCCATATGTTAGTGGCTGGGAGAGGTTGCGGGAAAAGCATGTGTGAGCACTGGGCCTGAACTCCCGTGTATCTGAGTTGAATACAGCGATTTCCAACGGCTTTCCTCAACCAGACTGTAGCTAGGTTCCAAATCCCATGTATGAGCGGGTAGCAGACATCTGCCTCCCATGCATACACACTTCTGAGAGTTGAGCTTATGGCCTGTACCTCCACAGCCAGCCTGCTGCTACCCTTGGCTTCTAAAAGGCCTAGGCTCGCTGTTTGACGGAAGTGCTGCGAGAGGTAATTGGAATCTCCCGGCACACAAGACGAGTGCCTCCAAGCTCAATTCACGATTTCCCAGTAATTCTTGTGGTAGACAGGTGCTACATACTAAGTTCCATATGTGAGAAGGTAGCTGAACGCCTTGTCCAAAAGCATCTTACTTCTGAGAGTTGAGCACACCCTCAGTCCCTCACACTTCCACACTGCCTGCAGAGTGAGTTTCTCACGTCTTCACCAGGACGATTGCCAGAGGATTCTGAGTACAAGTTAACAATGCAGACCTGGAGGGTATCTCCAGGTGCAGTAGAGTGGTAATCTTGGAACCTCCTGACTCAGAGTACTGCTACCTTCTCACTGCCATAGGAATGCAGCTAGTTGACAGCTGGCTTCAAGACATGCTTCCCTGTGAGAGCTGAGGACAGGGCAGAACCCTCCCGCATCCTGCCTGACTGTAGGAGTAGCTGCTAACATCCTAATGTTAGTGGCTGGGAGAGGTTGCGGGAAAAGCATGTGTGAGCACTGGGCCTGAACTCCCGTGTATCTGAGTTGAATACAGCGATTTCCAATGGCCTTCTTCAATCACAGTGTAGCTAGGTTCCAACTCCCATGTCCGAGTGGGTAGCAGACATCTGCCTCCCATGCATACACACTTCTGAGAGTTGAACTTATGGCCTGTACCTCCACATCCAGCCTGCTGGTACCCTTGGCTTCTAAAAGGCCTAGGCTCGCTGTTTGACGGAAGTGCTGGGAGAGGTAATTGGAATCACCCTGCACACAAGACGAGTGCCTCCAAGCTCAGTTCAGCGATTTCCTAGTAATTCCTGTGGTAGATTGGTGCTACATACTAAGTTCCATACGTGAGAGGGTAGCTGAACGCCTTGTCCAAAACCATCTTACTTCTGAGAGTTGAGCTCAGCCTCAGTCCCTCACAGTTCCACACTGCCTGCAGAGTGAGTTTCGCAGGTCTTCAGCAGAGACGTTTGCCAGAGGCTTCTGAGACGCAGGGTAACAATGCAGACCTGGAGGGTATCCCCAGGTGCAGTCGACTGGTAATCTTGGAACCTCCTGACTCAGAATACTGCTACCTTCTCACTGCCATAGGAATGCAGCTAGTTGACAGCTAGCTGGCTTCAAGACATGCTTCCCTGAGAGAGCTGAGGACAGGGCAGAACCCTCCCGCATGCTGCCTGACTGTAGGAGTAGCTGCTAACATCCTAATGTTAGTGGCTGGGAGAGGTTGCGGGAAAAGCATGTGTGAGCACTGGGCCTGAACTCCCGTGTATCTGAGTTGAATACTGCGATTTCCAACGGCTTTCCTCAACCAGAGTGTAGCTAGGGTCCAAATCCCATGTACGAGCGTGTAGTAGACATCTGCCTCCCATGCATACACACTTCTGAGAGTTGAGCTTATGGCCTGTACCTCCACAGCCAGCCTGCTGGTACCCTTGGCTTCTAAAAGGCCTAGGCTCGCTGTTTGACGGAAGTGCTGGGAGAGGTAATTGGAATCACCCGGCACACAAGACTAGTGCCTCCAAGCTCAGTTCAGCGATTTCCTAGTAAATCCTGTGGTAGACTGGTGCTACATACTAAGTTCCATACGTGAGAGGTTAGCTGAACGCCTTGTCCAAAACCATCTTACTTCTGAGAGTTGAGCTCAGCCTCAGTCCCTAACAGTTCCACACTGCCTGCAGAGTGAGTTTCGCAGGTCTTCAGCAGAGACGTTTGCCAGAGGTTTCTGAGACGCAGGGTAACAATGCAGACCTGGAGGGTATCCCCAGGTGCAGTCGACTGGTAATCTTGGAACCTCCTGACTCAGAATACTGCTACCTTCTCACTGCCATAGGAATGCAGCTAGTTGACAGCTGGCTTCAAGACATGCTTCCCTGTGAGAGCTGAGGACAGGGCAGAACCCTCCCGCATGCTGCCTGACTGTAGGAGTAGCTGCTAACATCCTTATGTTTGTGGCTGGGAGAGGTTGCGGGAAAAGCATGTGTGAGCACTGGGCCTGAACTCCCGTGTATCTGAGTTGAATACAGCGATTTCCAACGGCTTTCCTCAAGCAGAGTGTAGCTAGGTTCCAAATCCCATGTACGAGCGGGTAGCAGACATCTGCCTCCCATGCATACACACTTCTGAGAGTTGAGCTTATGGCCTGTACCTCCACAGCCAGCCTGCTGGTAACCTTGGCTTCTAAAAGGCCTAGGCTCGCTGTTTGACGGAAGTGCTGGGAGAGGTAATTGGAATCTCCCGGCACACAAGACGAGTGCCTCCAAGCTCAATTCACGATTTCCCAGTAATTCTTGTGGTAGACAGGTGCTACATACTAAGTTCCATATGTGAGAAGGTAGCTGAACGCATTGTCCAAAAGCATCTTACTTCTGAGAGTTGAGCACACCCTCAGTCCCTCACACTTCCACACTGCCTGCAGAGTGAGTTTCACACGTCTTCACCAGAGACGATTGCCAGAGGCTTCTGAGTACAAGTTAACAATGCAGACCTGGAGGGTATCTCCAGGTGCAGTAGAGTGGTAATCTTGGAACCTCCTGACTCAGAGTACTGCTACCTTCTCACTGCCATAGGAATGCAGCTAGTTGACAGCTGGCTTCAAGACATGCTTCCCTGTGAGACCTGAGGACAGGGCAGAAACCTCCCGTATCCTGCCTGACTGTAGGAGTAGCTGCTAACATCCTTATGTTAGTGGCTGGGAGAGGTTGCGGGAAAAGCATGTGTGAGCACTGGGCCTGAACTCCCGTGTATCTGAGTTGAATACAGCGATTTCCAATGGCCTTCTTCAATCACAGTGTAGCTAGGTTCCAACTCCCATGTCCGAGTGGGTATCAGACATCTGCCTCCCATGCATACACACTTCTGAGAGTTGAGCTTATGGCCTGTACCTCCACAGCCAGCCTGCTGGTACCCTTGGCTTCTAAAAGGCCTAGGCTCGCTGTTTGACGGAAGTGCTGGGAGAGGTAATTGGAATCTCCCGGCACACAAGACTAGTGCCTCCAAGCTCAGTTCAGCGATTTCCTAGTAATTCCTGTGGTAGACTGGTGCTACATACTAAGTTCCATACGTGAGAGGGTAGCTGAACGCCTTGTCCAAAACCATCTTACTTCTGAGAGTTGAGCTCAGCCTCAGTCCCTCACAGTTCCACACTGCCTGCAGAGTGAGTTTCGCAGGTCTTCAGCAGAGACGTTTGCCAGAGGCTTCTGAGACGCAGGGTAACAATGCAGACCTGGAGGGTATCCCCAGGTGCAGTCGACTGGTAATCTTGGAACCTCCTGACTCAGAATACTGCTACCTTCTCACTGCCATAGGAATGCAGCTAGTTGACAGCTGGCTTCAAGACATGCTTCCCTGTGAGAGCTGAGGACAGGGCAGAACCCTCCCGCATGCTGCCTGACTGTAGGAGTAGCTGCTAACATCCTTATGTTAGTGGCTGGGAGAGGTTGCGGGAAAAGCATGTGTGAGCACTGGGCCTGAACTCCCGTGTATCAGAGTTGAATACAGCGATTTCCAACGGCTTTCCTCAACCAGACTGTAGCTAGGTTCCAAATCCCATGTAAGAGCGGGTAGCAGACATCTGCCTCCCATGCATACACACTTCTGAGAGTTGAGCTTATGGCCTGTACCTCCACAGCCAGCCTACTGGTACCCTTGGCTTCTAAAAGGCCTAGGCTCGCTGTTTGACGGAAGTGCTGGGAGAGTTAATTGGAATCTCCCGGCACACAAGACGAGTGCCTCCAAGCTCAATTCACGATTTCCCAGTAATTCTTGTGGTAGACAGGTTCTACATACTAAGTTCCAATGTGAGAAGGTAGCTGAACGCCTTGTCCAAAAGCATCTTACTTCTGAGAGTTGAGAACACCCTCAGTCCCTCACACTTCCACACTGCCTGCAGAGTGAGTTTCACACGTCTTCACCAGAGACGATTGCCAGAGGCTTCTGAGACGCAGGGTAACAATGCAGACGTGGAGGGTATCCCCAGGTGCAGTCGACTGGTAATCTTGGAACCTCCTGACTCAGAATACTGCTACCTTCTCACTGCCATAGGAATGCAGCTAGTTGACAGCTGGCTTCAAGTCATGCTTCCTTCTGAGAGCTGAGGACAGGGCAGAACCCTCCCGCATCCTGCCTGACTGTAGGAGTAGCTGCTAACATCCTTATGTTAGTGGCTAGGAGAGGTTGCGGGAAAAGCATGTGTGAGCACTGGGCCTGAACTCCCGTGTACCTGAGTTGAATACAGCGACTTCCAACGGCTTTCCTCAACCAGAGTGTAGCTAGTTTCCAAATCCCATGTACGAGCGTGTATCAGACATCGGCCTCCCATGCATACACACTTCTGAGAGGTGAGCTTATGGCCTGTACCTCCACATCCAGCCTGCTGGTACCCTTGACTTCTAAAAGGCCTAGGCTCGCTGTTTGACGGAAGTGCTGGGAGAGGTAATTGGAATCTCCCGGCACACAAGACGAGTGCCTCCAAGCTCAATTCACGATTTCCCAGTAATTCTTGTGGTAGACAGGTGCTACATACTAAGTTCCATATGTGAGAAGGTAGCTGAACGCCTTGTCCAAAAGCATCTTACTTCTGAGAGTTGAGCACACCCTCAGTCCCTCACACTTCCACACTGCCTGCAGAGTGAGTTTCACACGTCTTCACCAGAGACGATTGCCAGAGGCTTCTGAGTACAAGTTAACAATGCAGACCTGGAGGGTATCTCCAGGTGCAGTAGAGTGGTAATCTTGGAACCTCCTGACTCAGAGTACTGCTACCTTCTCACTGCCATAGGAATGCAGCTAGTTGACAGCTGGCTTCAAGACATGCTTCCCTGTGAGAGCTGAGGACAGGGCAGAACCCTCCCGCATCCTGCCTGACTGTAGGAGTAGCTGCTAACATCCTAATGTTAGTGGCTGGGAGAGGTTGCGGGAAAAGCATGTGTGAGCACTGGGCCTGAACTCCCGTGTATCTGAGTTGAATACAGCGATTTCCAATGACCTTCTTCAATCACAGTGTAGCTAGGTTCCAACTCCCATGTCCGAGTGGGTAGCAGACATCTGCCTCCCATGCATACACACTTCTGAGAGTTGAGCTTATGGCCTGTACCTCCACAGCCAGCCTGCTGGTACCCTTGGCTTCTAAAAGGCCTAGGCTCGCTGTTTGACGGAAGTGCTGGGAGAGGTAATTGGAATCTCCCGGCACACAAGACTAGTGCCTCCAAGCTCAGTTCAGCGATTTCCTAGTAATTCCTGTGGTAGACTGGTGCTACATACTAAGTTCCATACGTGAGAGGGTAGCTGAACGCCTTGTCCAAAACCATCTTACTTCTGAGAGTTGAGCTCAGCCTCAGTCCCTCACAGTTCCACACTGCCTGCAGAGTGAGTTTCGCAGGTCTTCAGCAGAGACGTTTGCCAGAGGCTTCTGAGACGCAGGGTAACAATGCAGACCTGGAGGGTATCCCCAGGTGCAGTCGACTGGTAATCTTGGAACCTCCTGACTCAGAATACTGCTACCTTCTCACTGCCATAGGAATGCAGCTAGTTGACAGCTGGCTTCAAGACATGCTTCCCTGTGAGAGCTGAGGACAGGGCAGAACCCTCCCGCATGCTGCCTGACTGTAGGAGTAGCTGCTAACATCCTTATGTTAGTGGCTGGGAGAGGTTGCGGGAAAAGCATGTGTGAGCACTGGGCCTGAACTCCCGTGTATCTGAGTTGAATACAGCGATTTCCAACGGCTTTCCTCAACCAGACTGTAGCTAGGTTCCAAATCCCATGTAAGAGCGGGTAGCAGACATCTGCGTCCCATGCATACACACTTCTGAGAGTTGAGCTTATGGCCTGTACCTCCACAGCCAGCCTGCTGGTACCCTTGGCTTCTAAAAGGCCTAGGCTCGCTGTTTGACGGAAGTGCTGGGAGAGTTAATTGGAACCTCCCGGCACACAAGACGAGTGCCTCCAAGCTCAATTCACGATTTCCCAGTAATTCTTGTGGTAGACAGGTGCTACATACTAAGTTCCAATGTGAGAAGGTAGCTGAACGCCTTGTCCAAAAGCATCTTACTTCTGAGAGTTGAGAACACCCTCAGTCCCTCACAGTTCCACACTGCCTGCAGAGTGAGTTTCACACGTCTTCACCAGAGACGATTGCCAGAGGCTTCTGAGTACAAGTTAACAATGCAGACCTGGAGGGAATCTCCAGGTGCAGTAGAGTGGTAATCTTGGAACCTCCTGACTCAGAGTACTGCTACCTTCTCACTGCCATGGGAATGCAGCTAGTTGACAGCTGGCTTCAAGACATGCTTCCCTGTGAGAGCTGAGGACAGGGCAGAACCCTCCTGCATCCTGCCTGACTGTAGGATTAGCTGCTAACATCCTTATGTTAGTGGCTGTGAGAGGTTGCGGGAAAAGCATGTGTGAGCACTGGGCCTGAACTCCCGTGTATCTGAGTTGAATACAACGATTTCCAATGGCCTTCTTCAATCATAGTGTAGCTAGGTTCCAACTCCCATGTCCGAGTGGGTATCAGACATCTGCCTCCCATGCATACACACTTCTGAGAGTTGAGCTTATGGCCTGTACCTCCACAACCAGCCTGCTGGTACCCTTGGCTTCTAAAAGGCCTAGGCTCGCTGTTTGACGGAAGTGCTGGGAGAGGTAATTGGAATCACCCGGCACACAAGACTAGTGCCTCCAAGTTCAGTTTAGCGATTTCCTAGTAATTCCTGTGGTAGACTGGTGCTACATACTAAGTTCCATACGTGAGAGGGTACCTGAACGCCTTGTCCAAAACCATCTTACTTCTGAGAGTTGAGCTCAGCCTCAGTCCCTCACAGTTCCACACTGCCTGCAGAGTGAGTTTCGCAGGTCTTCAGCAGAGACGATTGCCAGAGGCTTCTGAGACGCAGGGTAACAATGCAGACCTGGAGGGTATCCCCAGGTGCAGTCGACTGGTAATCTTCGAACTTCCTGACTCAGAATACTGCTACCTTCTCACTGCCATAGGAATGCAGCTAGTTGACAGCTGACTTCAAGACATGCTTCCCTGTGAGAGCTGAGGACAGGGCAGAACCCTCCCGCACGCTGCCTGACTGTAGGAGTAGCTGCTAACATCCTTATGTTAGTGGCTGGGAGAGGTTGAGGGAAAAGCATGTGTGAGCACTGGGCCTGAACTCCCGTGTATCTGAGTAGAATATAGCGATTTCCAACGGCTTTCCTCAACCAGAGTGTAGCTAGGTTCCAAATCCCATGTAAGAGCGGGTAGCAGACATCTGCCTCCCATGCATACACACTTCGGAGAGTTGAGCTTATGGCCTGTACCTCCACAGCCAGCCTGCTGGTACCCTTGGCTTCTAAAAGGCCTAGGCTCGCTGTTTGATGGAAGTGCTGGGAGAGGTAATTGGAATCTCCCGGCACACAAGACGAGTGCCTCCAAGCTCAATTCACGATTTCCCAGTAATTCTTGTGGTAGACAGGTGGTATATACTAAGTTCCATATGTGAGAAGGTAGCTGAACGCCTTGTCCAAAAGCATCTTACTTCTGAGAGTTGAGCACACCCTCAGTCCCTCACAGTTCCACACTGCCTACAGAGTGAGTTTCACACGTCTTCACCAGAGACGATTGCCAGATGCTTCTGAGTACAAGTTAACAATGCAGACCTGGAGGGTATCTCCAGGTGCAGTAGAGTGGTAATCTTGGAACCTCCTGACTCAGAGTACTGCTACCTTCTCACTGCCATAGGAATGAAGCTCGTTGACAGCTGGCTTCAAGACATGCTTCCCTGTGAGAGCTGAGGACAGGGCAGAACCCTCCCGCATCCTGCCTGACTGTAGGAGTACCTGCTAACATCCTAATGTTAGTGGCTGGGAGAGGTTGCGGGAAAAGCATGTGTGAGCACTGGGCCTGAACTCCCGTGTATCTGAGTTGAATACAGCGATTTCCAATGGCCTTCTTCAATCACAGTGTAGCTAGGTTCCAACTCCCATGTTCGAGTGGGTAGCAGACATCTGCCTCCCATGCATATACACTTCTGAGAGTTGAGCTTATGGCCTGTACCTCCACAGCCAGCCTGCTGGTACCCTTGGCTTCTAAAAGGCCTAGGCTCGCTGTTTGACGGAAGTGCTGGGAGAGGTAATTGGAATCACCCGACACACAAGACTAGTGCCTCCAAGCGCAGTTCAGCGATTTCCTAGTAATTCCTGTGGTAGACTGGTGCTACGTACTAAGCTCCATACGTGAGAGTGTAGCTGAACGCCTTGTCCAAAACCATCTTACTTCTGAGAGTTGAGCTCAGCCTCAGTCCCTCACAGTTCCACCCTGCCTGCAGAGTGAGTTTCGCAGGTCTTCAGCTGAGATGTTTCCCAGAGGCTTCTGAGACGCAGGGTAACAATGCAGACCTGGAGGGTATCCCCAGGTGCAGTCGACTGGTAATCTTCGAACCTCCTGACTCAGAATACTGCTACCTTCTCACTGCCATAGGAATGCAGCTAGTTGACAGCTAGCTGGCTTCAAGACATGCTTCCCTGAGAGAGCTGAGGACAGGGCAGAACCCTCCCGCATGCTGCCTGACTGTAGGAGTAGCTGCTAACATCCTAATGTTAGTGGCTGGGAGAGGTTGCGGGAAAAGCATGTGTGAGCACTGGGCCTGAACTCCCGTGTATCTGAGTTGAATACAGCGATTTCCAACGGCTTTCCTCAACCAGAGTGTAGCTAGGTTCCAAATCCCATGTACGAGCGGGTAGCAGACATCTGCCTCCCATGCATACACACTTCTGAGAGTTGAGCTTATGGCCTGTACCTCCACATCCAGCCTGCTGGTACCCTTGGCTTCTAAAAGGCCTAGGCTCGCTGTTTGACGGAAGTGCTGGGAGAGGTAATTGGAATCTCCCGGCACACAAGACAAGTGCCTCCAAGCTCAATTCACGATTTCCCAGTAATTCTTGTGGTAGACAGGTGCTACATACAAAGTTCCATATGTGAGATGGTAGCTGAACGCCTTGTCCAAAAGCATCTTACTTCTGAGAGTTGAGCCCACCCTCAGTCCCTCACAGTTCCACACTGCCTGCAGAGTGAGTTTCACACGTCTTCACCAGAGACGATTGCCAGAGGCTTCTGAGTACAAGTTAACAATGCAGACCTGGAGGGTATCTCCAGGTGCAGTAGAGTGGTAATCTTGGAACCTCCTGACTCAGAGTACTGCTACCTTCTCACTGCCATAGAAATGCAGCTAGTTGACAGCTGGCTTCAAGACATGCTTCCCTGTGAGAGCTGAGGACAGGGCAGAACCCTCCCGCATCCTGCCTGACTGTAGGAGTAGCTGCGAACATCCTTATGTTAGTGGCTGTGAGAGGTTGCGGGAAAAGCATGTGTGAGCACTGGGCCTGAACTCCCGTGTATCTGAGTTGAATACAGCGATTTCCAATGGCCTTCTTCAATCACAGTGTAGCTAGGTTCCAACTCCCTTGTCCGAGTGGGTAGCAGACATCTGCCTCCCATGCATACACTCTTCTGAGAGTTGAGCTTATGGCCTGTACCTCCACATCCAGCCTGCTGGTACCCTTGGCTTCTAAAAGGCCTAGGCTCGCTGTTTGACGGAAGTACTGGGAGAGGTAATTGGAATCACCCGGCACACAAGACTAGTGCCTCCAAGCTCAGTTCAGCGATTTCCTAGTATTTCCTGTGGTAGACTGGTGCTACATACTAAGTTCCATACGTGAGAGGGTAGCTGAACACCTTGTCCAAAACCATCTTTCTTCTGAGAGTTGAGCTCAGCCTCAGTCCCTCACAGTTCCACACTGCCTGCAGAGTGAGTTTCGCAGGTCTTCAGCAGAGACGTTTGCCAGAGGCTTCTGAGACGCAGGGTAACAATGCAGACCTGGAGGGTATCCCCAGGTGCAGTCGACTGGTAATCTTGGAAACTCCTGACTCAGAATACTGCTATATTCTCACTGCCATAGGAATGCAGGTAGTTGACAGCTGGCTTCAAGACATGCTTCACTGTGAGAGCTGAGGACAGGGCAGAACCCTCCCGCATGCTGCCTGACTGTAGGAGTAGCTGCTAACATCCTTATGTTAGTGGCTGGGAGAGGTTGCGGGAAAAGCATGTGTGAGCACTGGGCCTGAACTCCCGTGTATCTGAGTTGAATACAGCGATTTCCAACGGCTTTCCTCAACCAGAGTGTAGCTAGTTTCCAAATCCCATGTACGAGCGGGTAGCAGACATCTGCCTCCCATGCATACACACTTCTGAGAGTTGAGCTTATGGCCTGTACCTCCACATCCAGCCTGCTGGTACCCTTGGCTTCTAAAAGGCCTATTCTCGCTGTTTGACGGAAGTGCTGGCAGAGGTAATTGGAATCTCCCGGCACACAAGACGAGTGCCTCCAAGCTCAATTCACGATTTCCCAGTAATTCTTGTGGTAGACAGGTGCTACATACTAAGTTCCATATGTGAGAAGGTAGCTGAACGCCTTGTCCAAAAGCATCTTACTTCTGAGAGTTGAGCACACCCTCAGTCCCTCACACTTCCACACTGCCTGCAGAGTGAGTTTCACACGTCTTCACCAGGACGATTGCCAGAGGCTTCTGAGTACAAGTTAACAATGCAGACCTGGAGGGAATCTCCAGGTGCAGTAGAGTGGTAATCTTGGAACCTCCTGACTCAGAGTACTGCTACCTTCTCACTGCCATAGGAATGCAGCTAGTTGACAGCTGGCTTCAAGACATGCTTCCCTGTGAGAGCTGAGGACAGGGCAGAACCCTCCCGCATCCTGCCTGACTGTAGGAGTAGCTGCTAACATCCTTATGTTAGTGGCTGGGAGAGGTTGCGGGAAAAGCATCTGTGAGCACTGGGCCTGAACTCCCGTGTATCTGAGTTGAATACAACGATTTCCAATGTCCTTCTTCAATCATAGTGTAGCTAGGTTCCAACTCCCATGTCCGAGTGGGTAGCAGACATCTGCCTCCCATGCATACACACTTCTGAGAGTTGAGCTTATGGCCTGTACCTCCACAGCCAGCCTGCTGGTACCCTTGGCTTCTAAAAGGCCTAGGCTCACTGTTTGACGGAAGTGCTGGGAGAGGTAATTGGAATCTCCCGGCACACAAGACTAGTGCCTCCAAGCTCAGTTCAGCGATTTCCTAGTAATTCCTGTGGTAGACTGGTGCTACATACTAAGTTCCATACGTGAGAGGGTAGCTGAACTCCTTGTCCAAAACCATCTTACTTCTGAGAGTTGAGCTCAGCCTCAGTCCCTCACAGTTCCACACTGCCTGCAGAGTGAGTTTCGCAGGTCTTCAGCAGAGACATTTGCCAGAGGCTTCTGAGACGCAGGGTAACAATGCAGACCTGGAGGGTATCCCCAGGTGCAGTCGACTGGTAATCTTGGAACCTCCTGACTCAGAATACTGCTACCTTCTCACTGCCATAGGAATGCAGCTAGTTGACAGCTGGCTTCAAGACATGCTTCCCTGTGAGAGCTGAGGACAGGGCAGAACCCTCCCGCATGCTGCCTGACTGTAGGAGTAGCTGCTAACGTCCTAATGTTAGTGGCTGGGAGAGGTTGCGGGAAAAGCATGTGTGAGCACTGGGCCTGAACTCCCGTGTATCTGAGTTGAATACAGCGATTTCCAACGGCTTTCCTCAACCAGAGTGTAGCTAGGTTCCAAATCCCATGTACGAGCGGGTAGCAGACATCTGCCTTCCAAGCATATACACTTCTTAGAGTTGAGCTTATGGCCTGTACCTCCACATCCAGCCTGCTGGTACCCTTGGCTTCTAAAAGGCCTAGGCTCGCTGTTTGACGGAAGTGCTGGGAGAGGTATTTGGAATCTCCCGGCACAGAAGAAGAGTGCCTCCAAGCTCACTTCACGATTTCCCAGTAATTCTTGTGGTAGACAGGTGCTACATACTAAGTTCCATATGTGAGATCGTAGCTGAACGCCTTGTCCAAAAGCATCTTACTTCTGAGAGTTGAGCCCACCCTCAGTCCCTCACAGTTCCACACTGCCTGCAGAGTGAGTTTCACACGTCTTCACCAGAGACGATTGCCAGAGGCTTCTGAGTACAAGTTAACAATGCAGACCTGGAGGGAATCTCCAGGTGCAGTAGAGTGGTAATCTTGGAAACTCCTGACTCAGAGTACTGCTACCTTCTCACTGCCATAGGAATGCAGCTAGTTGACAGCTGGCTTCAAGACATGCTTCCCTGTGAGAGCTGAGGACAGGGCAGAACCCTCCTGCATCCTGCCTGACTGTAGGATTAGCTGCTAACATCCTTATGTTAGTGGCTGGGAGAGGTTGCGGGAAAAGCATGTGTGAGCACTGGGCCTGAACTCCCGTGTATCTGAGTTGAATACAACGATTTCCAATGGCCTTCTTCAATCATAGTGTAGCTAGGTTCCAACTCCCATGTCTGAGTGGGTAGCAGACATCTGCCTCCCATGCATACACACTTCTGAGAGTTGAGCTTATGGCCTGTACCTCCACAACCAGCCTGCTGGTACCCTTGGCTTCTAAAAGGCCTAGGCTCGCTGTTTGATGGAAGTGCTGGGAGAGGTAATTGGAATCACCCGGCACACAAGACTAGTGCCTCCAAGCTCAGTTCAGCGATTTCCTAGTATTTCCTGTGGTAGACTGGTGCTACATACTAAGTTCCATACGTGAGAGGGTAGCTGAACGCCTTGTCCAAAACCATCTTTCTTCTGAGAGTTGAGTTCAGCCTCAGTCCCTCACAGTTCCACACTGCCTGCAGAGTGAGTTTCGCAGGTCTTCAGCAGAGACGTTTGCCAGAGGCTTCTGAGACGCAGGGTAACAATGCAGACCTGGAGGGTATCCCCAGGTGCAGTCGACTGGTAATCTTGGAACCTCCTGACTCAGAATACTGCTACATTCTCACTGCCATAGGAATGCAGGTAGTTGACAGCTGGCTTCAAGACATGCTTCACTGTGAGAGCTGAGGACAGGGCAGAACCCTCCCGCATGCTGCCTGACTGTAGGAGTAGCTGCTAACATCCTTATGTTAGTGGCTGGGAGAGGTTGCGGGAAAAGCATGTGTGAGCACTGGGCCTGAACTCCCGTGTATCTGAGTTGAATACAGCGATTTCCAACGGCTTTCCTCAACCAGAGTGTAGCTAGTTTCCAAATCCCATGTACGAGCGGGTAGCAGACATCTGCCTCCCAT
Source organism: Canis aureus (assembly GCF_053574225.1). NCBI lineage: Eukaryota > Metazoa > Chordata > Mammalia > Carnivora > Canidae > Canis > Canis aureus. The sequence goes on along the minus strand of NC_135626.1, from coordinate 66,269,505 downwards.
GCATACACACTTCTGAGAGTTGAGCTTATGGCCTGTACCTCCACATCCAGCCTGCTGGTACCCTTGGCTTCTAAAAGGCCTAGGCTCGCTGTTTGACCGAAGTGCTGGCAGAGGTAATTGGAATCTCCCGGCACACAAGACGAGTGCCTCCAAGCTCAATTCACGATTTCCCAGTAATTCTTGTGGTAGACAGGTGCTACATACTAAGTTCCATATGTGAGAAGGTAGCTGAACGCCTTGTCCAAAAGCATCTTACTTCTGAGAGTTGAGCACACCCTCAGTCCCTCACACTTCCACACTGCCTGCAGAGTGAGTTTCACACGTCTTCACCAGGACGATTGCCAGAGGCTTCTGAGTACAAGTTAACAATGCAGACCTGGAGGGAATCTCCAGGTGCAGTAGAGTGGTAATCTTGGAACCTCCTGACTCAGAGTACTGCTACCTTCTCACTGCCATAGGAATGCAGCTAATTGACAGCTAGCTGGCTTCAAGACATGCTTCCCTGAGAGATCTGAGGACAGGGCAGAACCCTCCCGCATGCTGCCTGACTGTCGGAGTAGCTGCTAACATCCTAATGTTAGTGGCTGGGAGAGGTTGCGGGAAAAGCATGTGTGAGCACTGGGCCTGAACTCCCGTGTATCTGAGTTGAATACAGCGATTTCCAACGGCTTTCCTCAACCAGAGTGTAGCTAGGTTCCAAATCCCATGTACGAGCGGGTAGCAGACATCTGCCTTCCAAGCATATACACTTCTTAGAGTTGAGCTTATGGCCTGTACCTCCACATCCAGCCTGCTGGTACCCTTGGCTTCTAAAAGGCCTAGGCTCGCTGTTTGACGGAAGTGCTGGGAGAGGTATTTGGAATCTCCCGGCACAGAAGAAGAGTGCCTCCAAGCTCACTTCACGATTTCACAGTAATTCTTGTGGTAGACAGGTGCTACATACTAAGTTCCATATGTGAGATGGTAGCTGAACGCCTTGTCCAAAAGCATCTTACTTCTGAGAGTTGAGCCCACCCTCAGTCCCTCACAGTTCCACACTGCCTGCAGAGTGAGTTTCACACGTCTTCACCAGAGACGATTGCCAGAGGCTTCTGAGTACAAGTTAACAATGCAGACCTGGAGGGAATCTCCAGGTGCAGTAGAGTGGTAATCTTGGAACCTCCTGACTCAGAGTACTGCTACCTTCTCACTGCCATAGGAATGCAGCTAGTTGACAGCTGGCTTCAAGACATGCTTCCCTGTGAGAGCTGAGGACAGGGCAGAACCCTCCTGCATCCTGCCTGACTGTAGGATTAGCTGCTAACATCCTTATGTTAGTGGCTGTGAGAGGTTGCGGGAAAAGCATGTGTGAGCACTGGGCCTGAACTCCCGTGTATCTGAGTTGAATACAACGATTTCCAATGGCCTTCTTCAATCATAGTGTAGCTAGGTTCCAACTCCCATGTCCGAGTGGGTAGCAGACATCTGCCTCCCATGCATACACACTTCTGAGAGTTGAGCTTATGGCCTGTACCTCCACAACCAGCCTGCTGGTACCCTTGGCTTCTAAAAGGCCTAGGCTCGCTGTTTGACGGAAGTGCTGGGAGAGTTAATTGGAATCTCCCGGCACACAAGACTAGTGCCTCCAAGCTCAGTTCAGCGATTTCCTAGTATTTCCTGTGGTAGACTGGTGCTACATACTAAGTTCCAATGTGAGAAGGTAGCTGAACGCCTTGTCCAAAAGCATCTTACTTCTGAGAGTTGAGAACACCCTCAGTCCCTCACACTTCCACACTGCCTGCAGAGTGAGTTTCACACGTCTTCACCAGAGACGATTGCCAGAGGCTTCTGAGACGCAGGGTAACAATGCAGACCTGGAGGGTATCCCCAGGTGCAGTCGACTGGTAATCTTGGAACCTCCTGACTCAGAATACTGCTACCTTCTCACTGCCATAGGAATGCAGCTAGTTGACAGCTGGTTTCAAGTCATGCTTCCTTCTGAGAGCTGAGGACAGGGCAGAACCCTCCCGCATCCTGCCTGACTGTAGGAGTAGCTGCTAACATCCTTATGTTAGTGGCTAGGAGAGGTTGCGGGAAAAGCATGTGTGAGCACTGGGCCTGAACTCCCGTGTACCTGAGTTGAATACAGCGATTTCCAACGGCTTTCCTCAACCAGAGTGTAGCTAGTTTCCAAATCCCATGTACGAGCGTGTATCAGACATCGGCCTCCCATGCATACACACTTCTGAGAGGTGAGCTTATGGCCTGTACCTCCGCATCCAGCCTGCTGGTACCCTTGACTTCTAAAAGGCCTAGGCTCGCTGTTTGACGGAAGTGCTGGGAGAGGTAATTGGAATCTCCCGGCACACAAGACGAGTGCCTCCAAGCTCAATTCAGGATTTCCCAGTAATTCTTGTGGTAGACAGGTGCTACATACTAAGTTCCATATGTGAGAAGGTAGCTGAACGCCTTGTCCAAAAGCATCTTACTTCTGAGAGTTGAGCACACCCTCAGTCCCTCACACTTCCACACTGCCTGCAGAGTGAGTTTCACACGTCTTCACCAGAGACGATTGCCAGAGGCTTCTGAGTACAAGTTAACAATGCAGACCTGGAGGGTATCTCCAGGTGCAGTAGAGTGGTAATCTTGGAACCTCCTGACTCAGAGTACTGCTACCTTCTCACTGCCATAGGAATGCAGCTAGTTGACAGCTGGCTTCAAGACATGCTTCCCTGTGAGAGCTGAGGACAGGGCAGAACCCTCCCGCATCCTGCCTGACTGTAGGAGTAGCTGCTAACATCCTAATGTTAGTGGCTGGGAGAGGTTGCGGGAAAAGCATGTGTGAGCACTGGGCCTGAACTCCCGTGTATCTGAGTTGAATACAGCGATTTCCAATGGCCTTCTTCAATCAGAGTGTAGCTAGGTTCCAACTCCCATGTCCGAGTGGGTAGCAGACATCTGCCTCCCATGCATACACACTTCTGAGAGTTGAGCTTATGGCCTGTACATCCACATCCAGCCTGCTGGTACCCTTGGCTTCTAAAAGGCCTAGGCTCGCTGTTTGACGGAAGTGCTGGGAGAGGTAATTGGAATCTCCCGGAACACAAGACGAGTGCCTCCAAGCTCAATTCCCGATTTCCCAGTAATTCTTTTGGTAGACAGGTGCTACATACTAAGTTCCATACGTGAGAGGGTAGCTGAACGCTTTGTCCAAAAGCATCTTACTTCTGAGAGTTGAGCTCAGCCTCAGTCCCTCACAGTTCCACACTGCCTGCAGAGTTAGTTTCGCAGGTCTTCAGCAGAGACGTTTGCCAGAGGCTTCTGAGACGCAGGTAACAATGCCGACCTGGAGGGTATCCCCAGGTGCAGTCGACTGGTAATCTTGGAACCTCCTGACTCAGAATACTGCTACCTTCTCACTGCCATAGGAATGCAGCTAATTGACAGCTAGCTGGCTTCAAGACATGCTTCCCTGAGAGATCTGAGGACAGGGCAGAACCCTCCCGCATGCTGCCTGACTGTAGGAGTAGCTGCTAACATCCTAATGTTAGTGGCTGGGAGAGGTTGCGGGAAAAGCATGTGTGAGCACTGGGCCTGAACTCCCGTGTATCTGAGTTGAATACAGCGATTTCCAACGGCTTTCCTCAACCAGAGTGTAGCTAGGTTCCAAATCCCATGTACGAGCGGGTAGCAGACATCTGCCTTCCAAGCATATACACTTCTTAGAGTTGAGCTTATGGCCTGTACCTCCACATCCAGCCTGCTGGTACCCTTGGCTTCTAAAAGGCCTAGGCTCGCTGTTTGACGGAAGTGCTGGGAGAGGTATTTGGAATCTCCCGGCACAGAAGAAGAGTGCCTCCAAGCTCACTTCACGATTTCCCAGTAATTCTTGTGGTAGACAGGTGCTACATACTAAGTTCCATATTTGAGATGGTAGCTGAACGCCTTGTCCAAAAGCATCTTACTTCTGAGAGTTGAGCCCACCCTCAGTCCCTCACAGTTCCACACTGCCTGCAGAGTGAGTTTCACACGTCTTCACCAGAGACGATTGCCAGAGGCTTCTGAGTACAAGTTAACAATGCAGACCTGGAGGGAATCTCCAGGTGCAGTAGAGTGGTAATCTTGGAACCTCCTGACTCAGAGTACTGCTACCTTCTCACTGCCATAGGAATGCAGCTAGTTGACAGCTGGCTTCAAGACATGCTTCCCTGTGAGAGCTGAGGACAGGGCAGAACCCTCCTGCATCTTGCCTGACTGTAGGATTAGCTGCTAACATCCTTATGTTAGTGGCTGTGAGAGGTTGCGGGAAAAGCATGTGTGAGCAATGGGCCTGAACTCCCGTGTATCTGAGTTGAATACAACGATTTCCAATGGCCTTCTTCAATCATAGTGTAGCTAGGTTCCAACTCCCATGTCCGAGTGGGTAGCAGACATCTGCCTCCCATGCATACACACTTCTGAGAGTTGAGCTTATGGCCTGTACCTCCACAACCAGCCTGCTGGTACCCTTGGCTTCTAAAAGGCCTAGGCTCGCTGTTTGACGGAAGTGCTGGGAGAGGTAATTGGAATCACCCGGCACACAAGACTAGTGCCTCCAAGCTCAGTTTAGCGATTTCCTAGTAATTCCTGTGGTAGACTGGTGCTACATACTACGTTCCATACGTGAGAGGGTACCTGAACGCCTTGTCCAAAACCATCTTACTTCTGAGAGTTGAGCTCAGCCTCAGTCCCTCACAGTTCCACACTGCCTGCAGAGTGAGTTTCGCAGGTCTTCAGCAGAGACGATTGCCAGAGGCTTCTGAGACGCAGGGTAACAATGCAGACCTGGAGGGTATCCCCAGGTGCAGTCGACTGGTAATCTTGGAACCTCCTGACTCAGAATACTGCTACCTTCTCACTGCCATAGGAATGCAGCTAGTTGACAGCTGACTTCAAGACATGCTTCCCTGTGAGAGCTGAGGACAGGGCAGAACCCTCCCGCATGCTTCCTGACTGTAGGAGTAGCTGCTAACATCCTTATGTTAGTGGCTGGGAGAGGTTGCGGGAAAAGCATGTGTGAGCACTGGGCCTGAACTCCCGTGTATCTGAGTTGAATACAGCGATTTCCAACGGCTTTCCTCAACCAGAGTGTAGCTAGGTTCCAAATCCCATGTACGAGCGGGTAGCAGACATCTGCCTCCCATGCATACACACTTCTGAGAGTTGAGCTTATGGCCTGTACCTCCACAGCCAGCCTGCTGGTACCCTTGGCTTCTAAAAGGCCTAGGCTCGCTGTTTGACGGAAGTGCTGGGAGAGGTAATTGGAATCTCCCGGCACACAAGACGAGTGCCTCCAAGCTGAATTCACGATTTCCCAGTAATTCTTGTGGTAGACAGGTGCTACATACTAAGTTCCATATGTGAGAAGGTAGCTGAACGCCTTGTCCAAAAGCATCTTACTTCTGAGAGTTGAGAACACCCTCAGTCCCTCACACTTCCACACTGCCTGCAGAGTGAGTTTCACACGTCTTCACCAGGACGATTGCCAGAGGCTTCTGAGTACAACTTAACAATGCAGACCTGGAGGGTATCTCCAGGTGCAGTAGAGTGGTAATCTTGGAACATCCTGACTCAGAGTACTGCTACCTTCTCACTGCCATAGGAATGCAGCTAGTTGACAGCTGGCTTCAAGACATGCTTCCCTGTGAGAGCTGAGGACAGGGCAGAACCCTCCCGCATCCTGCCTGACTTTAGGAGTAGCTGCTAACATCCTAATGTTAGTGGCTGGGAGAGGTTGCGGGAAAAGCATGTGTGAGCACTGGGCCTGAACTCCCGTGTATCTGAGTTGAATACAGCGATTTCCAATGGTCTTCTTCAATCACAGTGTAGCTAGGTTCCAACTCCCATGTCCGAGTGGGTAGCAGACATCTGCCTCCCATGCATACACACTTCTGAGAGTTGAGCTTATGGCCTGTACCTCCACATCCAGCCTGCTGGTACCCTTGGCTTCTAAAAGGCCTAGGCTCGCTGTTTGACGGAAGTGCTGGGAGAGGTAATGGAATCACCCGACACACAAGACTAGTGCCTCCAAGCTCAGTTCAGCGATTTCCTAGTAATTCCTGTGGTAGACTGGTGCTACATACTAAGTTCCATACGTGAGAGGGTAGCTGAACGCCTTGTCCAAAATCATCTTACTTCGGAGAGTTGAGCTCAGCCTCAGTCCCTCACAGTTCCACACTGCCTGCAGAGTGAGTTTCGCAGGTCTTCAGCAGAGACGTTTGCCAGAGGCTTCTGAGACGCAGGGTAACAATGCAGACCTGGAGGGTATCCCCAGGTGCAGTCGACTGGTAATCTTGGAACCTCCTGACTCAGAATACTGCTACCTTCTCACTGCCATAGGAATGCAGCTAGTTGACAGCTGGCTTCAAGACATGCTTCCCTGTGAGAGCTGAGGACAGGGGAGAACCCTCCCGCATCCTGCCTGACTGTAGGAGTAGCTGCTAACATCCTTATGTTAGTGGCTGGGAGAGGTTGCGGGAAAAGCATGTGTGAGCACTGGGCCTGAACTCCCGTGTATCTGAGTTGAATACAGCGATTTCCAACGGCTTTATCAACCAGAGTGTAGCTAGGTTCCAAATCCCATGTACGAGCGGGTAGCAGACATCTGCCTCCCATGCATACACACTTCTGAGTGTTGAGCTTATGGCCTCTACCTCCACAGCCAGCCTGCTGGTACCCTTGGCTTCTAAAAGGCCTAGGCTCGCTGTTTGACGGAAGTGCTGGGAGAGGTAATTGGAATCTCCCGGCACACAAGACGAGTGCCTCCAAGCTCAATTCACGATTTCCCAGTAATTCTTGTGGTAGACAGGTGCTACATACTAAGTTCCATATGTGAGAAGGTAGCTGAACGCCTTGTCCAAAAGCATCTTACTTCTGAGAGTTGAGAACACCCTCAGTCCCTCACACTTCCACACTGCCTGCAGAGTGAGTTTCACATGTCTTCACCAGGACGATTGCCAGAGGCTTCTGAGTACAAGTTAACAATGCAGACCTGGAGGGTATCTCCAGGTGCAGTAGAGTGGTAATCTTGGAACCTCCTGACTCAGAGTACTGCTACCTTCTCACTGCCATAGGAATGCAGCTAGTTGACAGCTGGCTTCAAGACATGCTTCCCTGTGAGAGCTGAGGACAGGGCAGAACCCTCCCGCATCCTGCCTGACTGTAGGAGTAGCTGCTAACATCCTTATGTTAGTGGCTGGGAGAGGTTGCAGGAAAAGCATGTGTGAGCACTGGGCCTGAACTCCCGTGTATCTGAGTTGAATACAGCGATTTCCAATGGCCTTCTTCAATCACAGTGTAGCTAGGTTCCAACTCCCATGTCCGAGTGGGTAGCAGACATCTGCCTCCCATGCATACACACTTCTGAGAGTTGAGCTTATGGCCTGTACCTCCACATCCAGCCTGCTGGTACCCGTGGCTTCTAAAAGGCCTAGGATCGCTGTTTGACGGAAGTGCTGGGAGAGGTAATGGAATCACCCGACACACAAGACTAGTGCCTCCAAGCTCAGTTCAGCGATTTCCTAGTAATTCCTGTGGTAGACTGGTGCTATATACTAAGTTCCATACGTGAGAGGGTAGCTGAACGCCTTGTCCAAAATCATCTTACTTCGGAGAGTTGAGCTCAGCCTCAGTCCCTCACAGTTCGACACTGCCTGCAGAGTGAGTTTCGCAGGTCTTCAGCAGAGACGTTTGCCACAGGCTTCTGAGACGCAGGGTAACAATGCAGACCTGGAGGGTATCCCCAGGTGCAGTCGACTGGTAATCTTGGAACCTCCTGACTCAGAATACTGCTACCTTCTCACTGCCATAGGAATGCAGCTAGTTGACAGCTGGCTTCAAGACATGCTTCCCTGTGAGAGCTGAGGACAGGGCAGAACCCTCCCGCATCCTGCCTGACTGTAGGAGTAGCTGCTAACATCCTTATGTTAGTGGCTGGGAGAGGTTGCGGGAAAAGCATGTGTGAGCACTGGGCCTGAACTCCCGTGTATCTGAGTTGAATACAGCGATTTCCAACGGCTTTCCTCAACCAGAGTGTACCTAGGTTCCAAATACCATGTACGAGCGGGTAGCAGACATCTGCCTCCCATGCATACACACTTCTGAGAATTGAGCTTATGGCCTGTACCTCCACAGCCAGCCTGCTGGTACCCTTGGCTTCTAAAAGGCCTAGGCTCGCTGTTTGACGGAAGTGCTGGGAGAGGTAATTGGAATCTCCCGGCACACAAGACGAGTGCCTCCAAGCTCAATTCACGATTTCCCAGTAATTCTTGTGGTAGACAGGTGCTACATACTAAGTTCCATATGTGAGAAGGTAGCTGAACGCCATGTCCAAAAGCATCTTACTTCTGAGAGTTGAGCACACCCTCAGTCCCTCACACTTCCACACTGCCTGCAGAGTGAGTTTCACACGTCTTCACCAGAGACGATTGCCAGAGGCTTCTGAGTACAAGTTAACAATGCAGACCTGGAGGGTATCTCCAGGTGCAGTAGAGTGGTAATCTTGGAACCTCCTGACTCAGAGTACTGCTACCTTCTCACTGCCATAGGAATGCAGCTAGTTGACAGCTGGCTTCAAGACATGCTTCCCTGTGAGAGCTGAGGACAGGGCAGAACCCTCCCGCATCCTGCCTGACTGTAGGAGTAGCTGCTAACATCCTAATGTTAGTGGCTGGGAGAGGTTGCGGGAAAAGCATGTGTGAGCACTGGGCCTGAACTCACGTGTATCTGATTTGAATACAGCGATTTCCAACGGCTTTCCTCAACCAGAGTGTAGCTAGGTTCTAAATCCCATGTACGAGCGGGTAGCAGACATCTGCCTCCCATGCATACACACTTCTGAGAGTTGAGCTTATGGCCTGTACCTCCACAGCCAGCCTGCTGGTACCCTTGGCTTCTAAAAGGCCTAGGCTCGCTGTTTGACGGAAGTGCTGGGAGAGGTAATTGGAATCTCCCGGCACACAAGACGAGTGCCTCCAAGCTCAATTCACGATTTCCCAGTAATTCTCGTGGTAGACAGGTGCTACATACTAAGTTCCATATGTGAGAAGGTAGCTGAACGCCTTGTCCAAAAGCATCTTACTTCTGATGTTGAGAACACCCTCAGTCCCTCACACTTCCACACTGCCTGCAGAGTGAGTTTCACACGTCTTCACCAGGACGATTGCCAGAGGCTTCTGAGTACAAGTTAACAATGCAGACCTGGAGGGTATCTCCAGGTGCAGGAGAGTGGTAATCTTGGAACCTCCTGACTCAGAGTACTGCTACCTTCTCACTGCCATAGCAATGCAGCTAGTTGACAGCTGGCTTCGAGACATGCTTCCCTGTGAGAGCTGAGGACAGGGCAGAACCCTCCCGCATCCTGCCTGACTGTAGGAGTAGCTGCTAACATCCTAATGTTAGTGGCTGGGAGAGGTTGCGGGAAAAGCATGTGTGAGCACTGGGCCTGAACTCCCGTGTATCTGAGTTGAATACAGCGATTTCCAATGGCCTTCTTCAATCACAGTGTAGCTAGGTTCCAACTCCCATGTCCGAGTGGGTAGCAGACATCTGCCTCCCATGCATACACACTTCTGAGAGTTGAGCTTATGGCCTGTACCTCCACATCCAGCCTGCTGGTACCCTTGGCTTCTAAAAGGCCTAGGCTCGCTGTTTGACGGTAGTGCTGGGAGAGGTAATTGGAATCACCCGGCACATAAGACTAGTGCCTCCAAGCTCAGTTCAGCGATTTCCTAGTAATTCCTGTGGTAGACTGGTGCTACATACTAAGTTCCATACGTGAGAGGGTAGCTGAACGCCTTGTCCAAATCCATCTTACTTCTGAGAGTTGAGCTCAGCCTCAGTCCCTCACAGTTCGACACTGCCTGCAGAGTGAGTTTCGCAGGTCTTCAGCAGAGACGTTTGCCAGAGGCTTCTGAGACGCAGGGTAACAATGCAGACCTGGAGGGTATCCCCAGGTGCAGTCGACTGGTAATCTTGGAACCTCCTGACTCAGAATACTGCTACCTTCTCACTGCCATAGGAATGCAGCTAGTTGACAGCTGGCTTCAAGACATGCTTCCCTGTGAGAGCTGAGGACAGGGCAGAACCCTCCCGCATCCTGCCTGACTGTAGGAGTAGCTGCTAACATCCTTATGTTAGTGGCTGGGAGAGGTTGCGGGAAAAGCATGTGTGAGCACTGGGCCTGAACTCCCGTGTATCTGAGTTGAATACAGCGATTTCCACGGCTTTCCTCAACCAGAGTGTAGCTAGGTTCCAAATCCCATGTACGAGCGGGTAGCAGACATCTGCCTCCCATGCATACACACTTCTGAGAGTTGAGCTTATGGCCTGTACCTCCACAGCCAGCCTGCTGGTACCCTTGGCTTCTAAAAAGCCTAGGCTCGCTGTTTGACGGAAGTGCTGGGAGAGGTAATTGGAATCTCCCGGCACACAAGACGAGTGCCTCCAAGCTCAATTCACGATTTCCCAGTAATTCTTGTGGTAGACAGGTGCTACATAGTAAGTTCCATATGTGAGAAGGTAGCTGAACGCCATGTCCAAATGCATCTTACTTCTGAGAGTTGAGCACACCCTCAGTCCCTCACACTTCCACACTGCCTGCAGAGTGAGTTTCACACGTCTTCACCAGAGACGATTGCCAGAGGCTTCTGAGTACAAGTTAACAATGCAGACCTGGAGGGTATCTCCAGGTGCAGTAGAGTGGTAATCTTGGAACCTCCTGACTCAGAGTACTGCTACCTTCTCACTGCCATAGGAATGCAGCTAGTTGACAGCTGGCTTCAAGACATCCTTCCCTGTGAGAGCTGAGGTCAGGGCAGAAGCCTCCCGCATCCTGCCTGACTGTAGGAGTAGCTGCTAACATCCTAATGTTAGTGGCTGGGAGAGGTTGCGGGAAAAGCATGTGTGAGCACTGGGCCTGAACTCCCGTGTATCTGATTTGAATACAGCGATTTCCAACGGCTTTCCTCAACCAGAGTGTAGCTAGGTTCCAAATCCCATGTCCGAGCGGGTAGCAGACATCTGCCTCCCATGCATACACACTTCTGAGAGTTGAGCTTATGGCCTGTACCTCCACAGCCAGCCTGCTGGTACCCTTGGCTTCTAAAAGGCCTAGGCTCGCTGTTTGACGGAAGTGCTGGGAGAGGTAATTGGAATCTCCCGGCACACAAGACGAGTGCCTCCAAGCTCAATTCACGATTTCCCAGTAATTCTTGTGGTAGACAGGTGCTACATACTAAGTTCCACATGTGAGAAGGTAGCTGAACGCCTTGTCCAAAAGCATCTTACTTCTGAGAGTTGAGCACACCCTCAGTCCCTCACACTTCCACACTGCCTGCAGAGTGAGTGTCACACGTCTTCACCAGGACGATTGCCAGAGGCTTCTGAGTACAAGTTAACAATGCAGACCTGGAGGGTATCTCCAGGTGCAGTAGAGTGGTAATCTTGGAACCTCCTGACTCAGAGTACTGCTACCTTCTCACTGCCATAGGAATGCAGCTAGTTGACAGCTGGCTTCAAGACATGCTTCCCTGTGAGAGCTGAGGACAGGGCAGAACCCTCCCGCATCCTGCCTGACTTTAGGAGTAGCTGCTAACATCCTAATGTTAGTGGCTGGGAGAGGTTTCGGGAAAAGCATGTTTGAGCACTGGGCCTGAACTCCCGTGTATCTGAGTTGAATACAGCGATTTCCAACGGCTTTCCTCAACCAGAGTGTAGCTAGGTTCCAAATCCCATGTACGAGCGGGTAGCAGACATCTGCCTCCCATGCATACACACTTCTGAGAGTTGAGCTTATGGCCTGTACCTCCACAGCCAGCCTGCTGGTACCCTTGGCTTCTAAAAGGCCTAGGCTCGCTGTTTGACGGAAGTGCTGGGAGAGGTAATTGGAATCTCCTGGCACACAAGACGAGTGCCTCCAAGCTCAATTCACGATTTCCCAGTAATTCTTGTGGTAGACAGGTGCTACATACTAAGTTCCATATGTGAGAAGGTAGCTGAACGCCATGTCCAAAAGCATCTTACTTCTGAGAGTTGAGCACACCCTCAGTCCCTCACACTTCCACACTGCCTGCAGAGTGAGTTTCACACGTCTTCACCAGAGACGATTGCCAGAGGCTTCTGAGTACAAGTTAACAATGCAGACCTGGAGGGTATCTCCAGGTGCAGTAGAGTGGTAATCTTGGAACCTCCTGACTCAGAGTACTGCTACCTTCTCACTGCCATAGGAATGCAGCTAGTTGACAGCTGGCTTCAAGACATGCTTCCCTGTGAGAGCTGAGGACAGGGCAGAACCCTCCCGCATCCTGCCTGACTGTAGGAGTAGCTGCTAACATCCTTATGTTAGTGGCTGGGAGAGGTTGCGGGAAAAGCATGTGTGAGCACTGGGCCTGAACTCCCGTGTATCTGAGTTGAATACAGCGATTTCCAATGGCCTTCTTCAATCACAGTGTAGCTAGGTTATAACTCCCATGTCCGAGTGGGTAGCAGACATTTGCCTCCCATGCATACACACTTCTGAGAGTTGAGCTTATGGCCTGTACCTCCACATCCAGCCTGCTGGTACCCTTGGCTTCTAAAAGGCCTAGGCTCGCTGTTTGACGGAAGTGCTGGTAGAGGTAATTGGAATCACCCGGCACACAAGACTAGTGCCTCCAAGCTCAGTTCAGCGATTTCCTAGTAATTCCTGTGGTAGACTGGTGCTACATACTAAGTTCCATACGTGAGAGGGTAGCTGAACGCCTTGTCCAAAACCATCTTACTTCTGAGAGTTGAGCTCAGCCTCAGTCCCTCACAGTTCCACACTGCCTGCAGAGTGAGTTTCGCAGGTCTTCAGCAGAGACGTTTGCCAGAGGCTTCTGAGACGCAGGGTAACAATGCAGACCTGGAGGGTATCCCCAGGTGCAGTCGACTGGTAATCTTGGAACCTCCTGACTCAGAATACTGCTACATTCTCACTGCCATAGGAATGCAGCTAGTTGACAGCTGGCTTCAAGACATGCTTCCCTGTGAGAGCTGAGGACATGGCAGAACCCTCCCGCATGCTGCCTGACTGTAGGAGTAGCTGCTAACATCCTTATGTTAGTGGCTGGGAGAGGTTGCGGGAAAAGCATGTGTGAGCACTGGGCCTGAACTCCCGTGTACCTGAGTTGAATACAGCGATTTCCACGGCTTTCCTCAACCAGAGTGTAGCTAGGCTCCAAATCCCATGTACGAGCGGGTAGCAGACATCTGCCTCCAATGCATACACACTTCTGAGAGCTGAGCTTATGGCCTGTACCTCCACATCCAGCCTGCTGGTACCCTTGGCTTCGAAAAGGCCTAGGCTCGCTGTTTGGCGGAAGTGCTGGGAGAGGTAATTGGAATCACCCGGCACACAAGACTAGTGCCTCCAAGCTCAGTTCAGCGATTTCCTAGTAATTCCTGTGGTAGACTGGTGCTACATACTAAGTTCCATACGTGAGAGGGTAGCTGAACGCCTTGTCCAAAACCATCTTACTTCTGAGAGTTGAGCTCAGCCTCAGTCCCTCACAGTTCCACACTGCCTGCAGAGTGAGTTTCACAGGTCTTCACCAGGACGATTGCCAGAGGCTTCTGAGTACATGTTAACAATGCAGACCTGGAGGGTATCTCCAGGTGCAGTAGAGTGGTAATCTTGGAATCTCCTGACTCAGAGTACTGCTACCTTCTCACTGCCATAGGAATGCAGCTAGTTGACCCCTGGCTTCAAGACATGCTTCCCTGTGAGAGCTGAGGACAGGGCAGTACCCTCCCGCATCCTGCCTGACTGTAGGAGTAGCTGCTAACTTCCTTATGTTAGTGGCTGGGAGAGGTTGCGGGAAAAGCATGTGTGAGCACTGGGCCTGAACTCCCGTGTATCTGAGTTGAATACAGCGATTTCCAATGGCCTTCTTCAATCACAGTGTAGCTAGGTTCCAACTCCCATGTCCGAGTGGGTAGCAGACATCTGCCTCCCATGCATACACACTTCTGAGAGTTGAGCTTATGGCCTGTACCTCCACAGCCAGCCTGCTGGTACCCTTGGCTTCTAAAAGTCCTAGACTCGCTGTTGACGGAAGTGCTGGGAGAGGTAATTGGAATCTCCCGGCACACAAGACGAGTGCCTCCAAGCTCAATTCACGGTTTCTCAGTAATTCTTGTGGTAGACAGGTGCTACATACTAAGTTCCATACGTGAGAGGGTAGCTGAACGCCTTGTCCAAAACCATCTTACTTCTGAGAGTTGAGCACACCCTCAGTCCCTCACACTTCCACACTGCCTGCAGAGTGAGTTTCGCAGGTCTTCAGCAGAGACGTTTGCCACAGGCTTCTGAGACGCAGGGTAACAATGCAGACCTGGAGGGTATCCCCAGGTGCAGTCGACTGGTAATCTTGGAACCTCCTGACTCAGAATACTGCTACCTTCTCACTGCCATAGGAATGCAGCTAGTTGACAGCTGGCTTCAAGACATGCTTCCCTGTGAGAGCTGAGGACAGGGCAGCACCCTCCCGCATGCTGCCTGACTGTAGGAGTAGCTGCTAACATCCTTATGTTAGTGGCTGGGAGAGGTTGCGGGAAAAGCATGTGTGAGCACTGGGCCTGAACTCCCGTGTATCTGAGTTGAATACAGCGATTTCCAACGGCTTTCCTCAACCAGAGTGTAGCTAGGTTCCAAATCCCATGTACGAGCGGGTAGCAGACATCTGCCTCCCATGCATACACACTTCTGAGAGTTGAACTTATGGCCTGTACCTCCACAGCCAGCCTGCTGGTACCCTTGGCTTCTAAAAGGCCTAGGCTCGCTGTTTGACAGAAGTGCTGGGAGAGGTAATTGGAATCTCCCGGCACACAAGACGAGTGCCTCCAAGCTCAATTGACGATTTCCCAGTAATTCTTGTGGTAGACAGGTGCTACATACTAAGTTCCATATGTGAGAAGGTAGCTGAACGCCTTGTCCAAAAGCATCTTACTTCTGAGAGTTGAGCACACCCTCAGTCCCTCACACTTCCACACTGCCTGCAGAGTGAGTTTCACACGTCTTCACCAGGACGATTGCCAGAGACTTCTGAGTACAAGTTAACAATGCAGACCTGGAGGGTATCTCCAGGTGCAGTAGAGTGGTAATCTTGGAACCTCCTGACTCAGAGTACTGCTACCTTCTCACTGCCATAGGAATGCAGCTAGTTGACAGCTGGCTTCAAGACATGCTTCCCTGTGAGAGCTGAGGACAGGGCAGAACCCTCCCGCATCCTGCCTGACTGTAGGAGTAGCTGCTAACATCCTTATGTTAGTGGCTGTGAGAGGTTGCGGGAAAAGCATGTGTGAGCACTGGGCCTGAACTCCCGTGTACCTGAGTTGAATACTCGATTTCCAACGGCTTTCCTCAACCAGAGTGTAGCTAGGTTCCAAATAACATGTACGAGCGGGTAGCAGACATCTGCCTCCCATGCATACACACTTCTGAGAGCTGAGCTTATGGCCTGTACCTCCACATCCAGCCTGCTGGTACCCTTGGCTTGTAAAAGGCCTAGGCTCGCTGTTTGACGGAAGTGCTGGGAGAGGTAATTGGAATCACCCGGCACACAAGACTAGTGCCTCCAAGCTCAGTTCAGCGATTTCCTAGTAATTCCGGTGGTAGACTGGTGCTACATACTAAGTTCCATACGTGAGAGGGTAGCTGAACGCCTTGTCCAAAACCATCTTACTTCTGAGAGTTGAGCTCAGCCTCAGTCCCTCACAGTTCCACACTGCCTGCAGAGTGAGTTTCGCAGGTCTTCAGCAGAGACGTTTGCCAGAGGCTTCTGAGACGCAGGGTAACAATGCAGACCTGGAGGGTATCCCCAGGTGCAGTCGACTGGTAATCTTGGAACCTCCTGACTCAGAATACTGCTACCTTCTCTCTGCCATAGGAATGCAGCTAGTTGACTGCTGGCTTCAAGACATGCTTCCCTGTGAGAGCTGAGGACAGGGCAGAAACCTCCCGCATGCTGCCTGACTGTAGGAGTAGCTGCTAACATCCTTATGTTAGTGGCTGGGAGAGGTTGCGGGAAAAGCATGTGTGAGCACTGGGCCTGAACTCCCGTGTATCTGAGTTGAATACAGCGATTTCCAATGGCCTTCTTCAATCACAGTGTAGCTAGGTTCCAACTCCCATGTCCGAGTGGGTAGCAGACATCTGCCTCCCATGCATACACACTTCTGAGAGTTGAGCTTATGGCCTGTACCTCCACATCCAGCCTGCTGGTACCCTTGGCTTGTAAAAGTCCTAGGCTCGCTGTTTGACGGAAGTGCTGGGAGAGGTAATTGGAATCACCCGGCACACAAGACTAGTGCCTCCAAGCTCAGTTCAGCGATTTCCTAGTAATTCCTGTGGTAGACTGGTGCTACATACTAAGTTCCATACGTGAGAGGGTAGCTGAACGCCTTGTCCAAAACCATCTTACTTCTGAGAGTTGAGCTCAGCCTCAGTCCCTCACAGTTCCACACTGCCTGCAGAGTGAGTTTCGCAGGTCTTCAGCAGAGACGTTTGCCAGAGGCTTCTGAGACGCAGGGTAACAATGCAGACCTGGAGGGTATCCCCAGGTGCAGTCGACTGGTAATCTTGGAACCTCCTGACTCATAATACTGCTACCTTCTCACTGCCATAGGAATGCAGCTAGTTGACAGCTGGCTTCAAGACATGCTTCCCTGTGAGAGCTGAGGACAGGGCAGAACCCTCCCGCAGTCTGCCTGACTGTAGGAGTAGCTGCTAACATCCTTATCTTAGTGGCTGGGAGAGGTTGCGGGAAAAGCATGTGTGAGCACTGGGCCTGAACTCCCGTGTATCTGAGTTGAATACAGCGATTTCCAACGGCTTTCCTCAACCAGAGTGTAGCTAGGTTCCAAAACCCATGTACGAGCGGGTAGCAGATATCTGCCTCCCGAGCATACACACTTCTGAGAGTTGAGCTTATGGCCTGTACCTCCACATCCAGCCTGCTGGTACCCTTGGCTTCTAAAAGGCCTAGGCTCACTGTTTGGGGGAAGTGCTGGGAGAGGTAATTGGAATCACCCGGCACACAAGACTAGTGCCTCCAAGCTCAGTTCAGCGATTTCCTAGTAATTCCTGTGGTAGACTGGTGCTACATACTAAGTTCCATACGTGAGAGGGTAGCTGAACGCCTTGTCCAAAACCATCTTACTTCTGAGAGTTGAGCTCAGCCTCAGTCCCTCACAGTTCGACACTGCCTGCAGAGTGAGTTTCGCAGGTCTTCAGCAGAGACGTTTGCCAGAGGCTTCTGAGACGCAGGGTAATAATGCAGACCTGGAGGGTATCCCCAGGTGCAGTCGACTGGTAATCTTGGAACCTCCTGACTCAGAATACTGCTACCTTCTCACTGCCATAGGAATGCAGCTAGTTGACAGCTGGCTTCAAGACATGCTTCCCTGTGAGAGCTGAGGACAGGGAAGAACCCTCCCGCATGCTGCCTGACTGTAGGAGTAGCTGCTAACATCCTTATGTTAGTGGCTGGGAGAGGTTGCGGGAAAAGCATGTGTGAGCACTGGGCCTGAACTCCCGTGTACCTGAGTTGAATACAGCGATTTCCAACCGCTTTCCTCAACCAGAGTGTAGATAGGTTCCAAATCCCATGTACGAGCGGGTAGCAGACATTTGCCTCGCATGCATACACACTTCTGAGAGTTGAGCTTATGGCCTGTACCTCCACATCCAGCCTGCTGGTACCCTTGGCTTCTAAAAGGCCTAGGCTCGCTGTTTGGCGGGAGTGCTGGGAGAGGTAATTGGAATCACCCGGCACACAAGACTAGTGCCTCCAAGCTCAGTTCAGCGATTTCCTAGTAATTCCTGTGGTAGACTGGTGCTACATACTAAGTTCCATACGTGAGAGGGTAGCTGAACGCCTTGTCCAAACCATCTTACTTCTGAGAGTTGAGCTCAGCCTCCGTCCCTCACAGTTCGACACTGCCTACAGAGTGAGTTTCGCATGTCTTCAGCAGAGACGTTTGCCAGAGGCTTCTGAGACGCAGGGTAACAATGCAGACCTGGAGGGTATCCCCAGGTGCAGTCGACTGGTAATCTTGGAACCTCCTGACTCAGAATACTGCTACCTTCTCACTTCCATAGGAATGCAGCTAGTTGACAGCTGGCTTCAAGACATGCTTCCCTGTGAGAGCTGAGCACAGGGCAGAACCCTTCCGCATGCTCCCTGACTGTAGGAGTAGCTGCTAACATCCTTATGTTAGTGGCTGGGAGAGGTTGCGGGAAAAGCATGTGTGAGCACTGGGCCTGAACTCCCGTGTACCTGAGTTGAATACAGCGATTTCCAACGGCTTTCCTCAACCAGAGTGTAGCTAGGTTCCAAATCCCATGTACGAGCGGGTGGCAGACATCTGCGTCCCATGCATACACACTTCTGAGAGTTGAGCTTATGGCCTGTACCTCCACAGCCAGCCTGCTGGTACCCTTGGCTTCTAAAAGGCCTAGGCTCGCTGTTTGGCGGAAGTGCTGGGAGAGGTAATTGGAATCACCCGGCACACAAGACTAGTGCCTCCTAGCTCAGTTCAGCGATTTCCTAGTAATTCCTGTGGTAGACTGGTGCTACATACTAAGTTCCATATGTGAGAGGGTAGCTGAACGCCTTGTCCAAAACCATCTTACTTCTGAGAGTTGAGCACACCCTCAGTCCCTCACACTTCCACACTGCCTGCAGAGTGAGTTTCGCAGGTCTTCAGCAGAGACGTTTGCCAGAGGCTTCTGAGACGCAGGGTAACAATGCCGACCTGGAGGGTATCCCCAGGTGCAGTCGACTGGTAATCTTGGAACCTCCTGACTCAGAATACTGCTACCTTCTCACTGCCATAGGAATGCAGCTAGTTGACAGCTGGCTTCAAGACATGCTTCCCTGTGAGAGCTGAGGACAGGGCAGAACCCTCCCGCATGCTGCCTGACTGTAGGAGTAGCTGCTAACATCCTTATGTTAGTGGCTGTGAGAGGTTGCGGGAAAAGCATGTGTGAGCACTGGGCCTGAACTCCCGTGTATCTGAGTTGAATACAGCGATTTCCAACGGCTTTCCTCAACCAGAGTGTAGCTAGGTTCCAAATCCCATGTACGAGCGGGTAGCAGACATCTGCCTCCCATGCATACACACTTCTGAGAGTTGAACTTATGGCCTGTGCCTCCACAGCCAGCCTGCTGGTACCCTTGGCTTCTAAAAGGCCTAGGCTCGCTGTTTGACGGAAGTGCTGCGAGAGGTAATTGGAATCTCCCGGCACACAAGACGAGTGCCTCCAAGCTCAATTCACGATTTCCCAGTAATTCTTGTGGTAGACAGGTGCTACATACTAAGTTCCATATGTGAAAAGGTAGCTGAACGCCTTGTCCAAAAGCATCTTACTTCTGAGAGTTGAGCACACCCTCAGTCCCTCGCACTTCCACACTGCCTGCAGAGTGAGTTTCACACGTCTTCACCAGGACGATTGCCAGAGGCTTCTGAGTACAAGTTAACAATGCAGACCTGGAGGGTATCTCCAGGTGCAGTAGAGTGGTAATCTTGGAACCTCCTGACTCAGAGTACTGCTACATTCTCACTGCCATAGGAATGCAGCTAGTTGACAGCTGGCTTCAAGACATGCTTCCCTGTGAGAGCTGAGGACAGGGCAGAACCCTCCCGCATGCTGCCTGACTGTAGTAGTAGCTGCTAACATCCTAATGTTAGTGGCTGGGAGAGGTTGCGGGAAAAGCATGTGTGAGCACTGGGCCTGAACTCCCGTGTACCTGAGTTGAATACAGCGATTTCCAACGGCTTTCCTCAACCAGAGTGTAGCTAGTTTCCAAATCCCATGTACGAGCGTGTAGCAGACATCTGCGTCCCATGCATACACACTTCTGAGAGTTGAGCTTATGGCCTGTACCTCCACAGCCAGCCTGCTCGTACCCTTGGCTTCTAAAAGGCCTAGGCTCGCTGTTTGACGGAAGTGCTGGGAGAGGTAATTGGAATCACCCGGCACACAAGACTAGTGCCTCCAAGCTCAGTTCAGCGATTTCCTAGTAATTCCTGTGGTAGACTGGTGCTACATACTAAGTTCCATACGTGAGAGTGTAGCTGAACGCCTTGTCCAAAACCATCTTACTTCTGAGAGTTGAGCTCAGCTTCAGTCCCTCACAGTTCCACACTGCCTGCAGAGTGAGTTTCGCAGGTCTTCAGCAGAGACGTTTGCCAGAGGCTTCTGAGACGCAGGGTAACAATGCAGACCTGGAGGGTATCCCCAGGTGCAGTCGACTGGTAATCTTGGAACCTCCTGACTCAGAATACTGCTACCTTCTCACTGCCATAGGAATGCAGCTAGTTGACAGCTGGCTTCAAGACATGCTTCCCTGTGAGAGCTGAGGACATGGCAGAACCCTCCCGCCTGCTGCCTGACTGTAGGAGTAGCTGCTAACATCCTTATGTTAGTGGCTGGTAGAGGTTGCGGGAAAAGCATGTGTGAGCACTGGGCCTGACCTCCCGTGTATCTGAGTTGAATACAGCGATTTCCAATGGCCTTCTTCAATCACAGTGTAGCTAGGTTCCAACTCCCATGTCCGAGTGGGTAGCAGACATCTGCCTCCCATGCATACACACTTCTGAGAGTTGAGCTTATGGCCTGTACCTCCATATCCAGCCTGCTGGTACCCTTGGCTTGTAAAAGGCCTAGGCTCGCTGTTTGACGGAAGTGCTGGGAGAGGTAATTGGAATCACCCGGCACACAAGACTTGTGCCTCCAAGCTCAGTTCAGCGATTTCCTAGTAATTCCGGTGGCAGACTGGTGCTACATACTAAGTTCCATACGTGAGGGTAGCTGAACGCCTTGTCCAAAACCATCTTACTTCTGAGAGTTGAGCACACCCTCAGTCCCTCACACTTCCACACTGCCTGCAGAGTGAGTTTCGCAGGTCTTCAGCAGAGACGTTTGCCAGAGGCTTCTGAGACGCAGGGTAACAATGCAGACCTGGAGGGTATCCCCAGGTGCAGTCGACTGGTAATCTTGGAACCTCCTGACTCAGAATACTGCTACCTTCTCACTGCCATAGGAATGCAGCTAGTTCACAGCTGGCTTCAAGACATGCTTCCCTGTGAGAGCTGAGGACAGGGCAGAACCCTCCCGCATGCTGCCTGACTGTAGGAGTAGCTGCTAACATCCTTATGTTAGTGGCTGGGAGAGGTTGCGGGAAAAGCATGTGTGAGCACTGGGCCGGAAATCCCGTGTATCTGAGTTGAATACAGCGATTTCCAACGGCTTTCCTCAACCAGAGTGTAGCTAGTTTCCAAATCCCATGTACGAGCGGGTAGCAGACATCTGCCTCCCATGCATACACACTTCTGAGAGTTGAGCTTATGGCCTGTACCTCCACAGCCAGCCTGCTGGTACCCTTGGCTTCTAAAAGGCCTAGGCTCGCTGTTTGACGGAAGTGCTGGGAGAGGTAATTGGAATCTCCCGGCACACAAGTCGAGTGCCTCCAAGCTCAATTCACGATTTCCCAGTAATTCTTGTGGGAGACATGTGCTACATACTAAGTTACATATGTGAGAAGGTAGCTGAACGCCTTGTCCAAAAGCATCTTACTTCTGAGAGTTGAGCACACCCTCTGTCCCTCACACTTCCACACTGCCTGCAGAGTGAGTTTCACACGTCTTCAACAGGACGATTGCCAGAGGCTTCTGAGTACAAGTTAACAATGCAGACCTGGAGGGTATCTCCAGGTGCAGTAGAGAGGTAATCTTGGAACCTCCTGACTCAGAGTACTGCTACTTTCTCACTGCCATAGGAATGCAGCTAGTTGACAGCTGCCTTCAAGACATGCTTCCCTGTGAGAGCTGAGGACAGGGCAGAACCCTCCCGCATCCTGCCTGACTGTAGGAGTAGCTGCTAACATCCTAATGTTAGTGGCTGGGAGAGGTTGCGGGAAAAGCATGTGTGAGCACTGGGCCTGAACTCCCGTGTATCTGAGTTGAATACAGCGATTTCCAATGGCCTTCTTCAATCACAGTGTAGCTAGGTTCTAAATCCCATGTACGAGCGGGTAGCAGACATCTGCCTCCCATGCATACACACTTCTGAGAGTTGAGGTTATGGCCTGTACCTCCACAGCCAGCCTGCTGGTACCCTTGGCTTCTAAAAGGCCTAGGCCCGCTGTTTGACGGAAGTGCTGGGAGAGGTAATTGGAATCACCCGGCACACAAGACTAGTGCCTCCAAGCTCAGTTCAGCGATTTCCTAGTAATTCCTGTGGTAGACTGGTGCTACATACTAAGTTCCATACGTGAGAGGGTAGCTGAACGCCTTGTCCAAAATCATCTTACTTCTGAGAGTTGAGCTCAGCCTCAGTCCCTCACAGTTCCACACTGCCTGCAGAGTGAGTTTCGCAGGTCTTCAGCAGAGACGTTTGCCAGAGGCTTCTGAGACGCAGGGTAACAATGCAGACCTGGAGGGTATCCCCAGGTGCAGTCGACTGGTAATCTTGGAACCTCCTGACTCAGAATACTGCTACCTTCTCACTGCCATAGGAATGCAGCTAGTTGACAGCTGGCTTCAAGACATGCTTCCCTGTGAGAGCTGAAGACAGGGCAGAACCCTCCCGCATGCTGCCTGACTGTAGGAGTAGCTGCTAACATCCTTATGTTAGTGGCTGGGAGAGGTTGCGGGAAAAGCATGTGTGAGCACTGGGCCTGAACTCCCGTGTATCTGAGTTGAATACAGCGATTTCCAACGGCTTTCCTCAACCAGAGTGTAGCTAGGTTCCAAATCCCATGTACGAGCGGGTAGCAGACATCTGCCTCCCATGCATACACACTTCTGAGAGTTGACCTTATGGCCTGTACCTCCACAGCCAGCCTGCTGGTACCCTTGGCTTCTAAAAGGCCTAGGCTCGCTGTTTGACGGAAGTGCTGGGAGAGGTAATTGGAATCACCCGGCACACAAGACTAGTGCCTCCAAGCTCAGTTCAGCGATTTCCTAGTAATTCCTGTGGTAGACAGGTGCTACATACTAAGTTCCATATGTGAGAAGGTAGCTGAACGCCTTGTCCAAAAGCATCTTACTTCTGAGAGTTGAGCACACCCTCAGTCCCTCACACTTCCACACTGCCTGCAGAGTGAGTTTCACACGTCTTCACCAGAGACGATTGCCAGAGGCTTCTGAGTACAAGTTAACAATGCAGACCTGGAGGGTATCTCCAGGTGCAGTAGAGTGGTAATCTTGGAACCTCCTGACTCAGAGTACTGCTACCTTCTCACTGCCATAGGAATGCAGCTAGTTGACAGCTGGCTTCAAGACATGCTTCCCTGTGAGAGCTGAGGACAGGGCAGAACCCTCCCGCATCCTGCCTGACTGTAGGAGTAGCTGCTAACATCCTAATGTTAGTGGCTGGGAGAGGTTGCGGGAAAAGCATGTGTGAGCACTGGGCCTGAACTCCCGTGTATCTGAGTTGAATACAGCGATTTCCAATGGCCTTCTTCAATCACAGTGTAGCTAGGTTCCAACTCCCATATTCCAGTGGGTAGCAGACATCTGCCTCCCATGCATACACACTTCTGAGAGTTGAGCTTATGGCCTGTACCTCCACATCCAGCCTGCTGGTACCCTTGGCTTCTAAAAGGCCTAGGCTCGCTGTTTGACGGAAGTGCTGGGAGAGGTAATTGGAATCACCCAGCACACAAGACTGGTGCCTCCAAGCTCAGTTCAGCGATTTCCTAGTAATTCCTGTGGTAGACTGGTGCTACATACTAAGTTCCATACGTGAGAGGGTAGCTGAACGCCTTCTCCAAATCCATCTTACTTCGGAGAGTTGAGCTCAGCCTCAGTCCCTCACAGTTCGACACTGCCTGCAGAGTGAGTTTCGCAGTTCTTCAGCAGAGACGTTTGCCAGAGGCTTCTGAGACGCAGGGTAACAATGCAGACCTGGAGGGTATCCCCAGGTGCAGTCGACTGGTAATCTTGGAACCTCCTGACTCAGAATACTGCTACCTTCTCACTGCCATAGGAATGCAGCTAGTTGACAGCTGGCTTCAAGACATGCTTCCCTGTGAGAGCTGAGGACAGGGCAGAACCCTCCCGCATGCTGCCTGACTGTAGGAGTAGCTGCTAACATCCTTATGTTAGTCGCTGGGAGAGGTTGCGGGAAAAGCATGTGTGAGCACTGGGCCTGAACTCGGGTGTACCTGAGTTGAATACAGCGATTTCCAACGGCTTTCCTCAACCAGAGTGTAGCTATGTTCCAAATCCCATGTACGAGCGGGTAGCAGACATCTGCCTCCCATGCATACACACTTCTGAGAGTTGAGCTTATGGCCTGTACCTCCACAGCCAGCCTGCTGGTACCCTTGGCTTCTAAAAGGCCTAGGCTCGCTGTTTGGCGGAACTGCTGGGAGAGGTAATTGGAATCACCCGGCACACAAACTAGTGCCTCCAAGCTCAGTTCAGCGATTTCCTAGTAATTCCTGTGGTAGACTGGTGCTACATACTAAGTTCCATACGTGAGAGGGTAGCTGAACGCCTTGTCCAAAACCATCTTACTTCTGAGAGTTGAGCTCAGCCTCAGTCCCTCACAGTTCCACACTGCCTGCAGAGTGAGTTTCGCAGGTCTTCAGCAGAGACGTTTGCCAGAGGCTTCTGAGACGCAGGGTAACAATGCAGACCTGGAGGGTATCCCCAGGTGCAGTCGACTGGTAATCTTGGAACCTCCTGACTCAGAATACTGCTACCTTCTCACTGCCAAAGGAATGAAGCTAGTTGACAGCTGGCTTCAAGACATGCTTCCCTGTGAGAGCTGAGGACAGGGCAGAACCCTCCCGCATCCTGCCTGACTGTAGGAGTAGCTGCTAACATCCTAATGTTAGTGGCTGGGAGAGGTTGCGGGAAAAGCATGTGTGAGCACTGGGCCTGAACTCCCGTGTATCTGAGTTGAATACAGCGATTTCCAATGGCCTTCTTCAATCACAGTGTAACTAGGTTTCAAATCCCATGTACGAGCGGGTAGCAGACATCTGCGTCCCATGCATACACACTTCTGAGAGTTGAGCTTATGGCCTGTACCTCCACAGCCAGCCTGCTGGTACCCTTGGCTTCTAAAAGGCCTAGGCTCGCTGTTTGACGGAAGTGCTGCGAGAGGTAATTGGAATCTCCCGGCACACAAGACGAGTGCCTCCAAGCTCAATTCACGATTTCCCAGTAATTCTTGTGGTAGACAGGTGCTACATACTAAGTTCCATATGTGAGAAGGTAGCTGAACGCCTTGTCCAAAAGCATCTTACTTCTGAGAGTTGAGCACACCCTCAGTCCCTCACACTTCCACACTGCCTGCAGAGTGAGTTTCACACGTCTTCACCAGAGACGATTGCCAGAGGCTTCTGAGTACAAGTTAACAACGCAGACCTGGAGGGTATCTCCAGGTGCAGTAGAGTGGTAATCTTGGAACCTCCTGACTCAGAGTACTGCTACCTTCTCACTGCCATAGGAATGCAGCTAGTTGACAGCTGGCTTCAAGACATGCTTCCCTGTGAGAGCTGAGGACAGGGCAGAACCCTCCCGCATCCTGCCTGACTGTAGGAGTAGCTGCTAACATCCTAATGTTAGTGGCTGGGAGAGGTTGCGGGAAAATCATGTGTGAGCACTGGGCCTGAACTCCCGTGTATCTGAGTTGAATAGAGCGATTTCCAATGGCCTTCTTCAATCACGGTGTAGCTAGGTTCCAACTCCCATGTCCGAGTGGGTAGCAGACATCTGCCTCCCATGCATACACACTTCTGAGAGTTGAGCTTATGGCCTGTACCTCCACATCCAGCCTGCTGGTACCCTTGGCGTCTAAAAGGCCTAGGCTCGCTGTTTGACGGAAGTGCTGGGAGAGGTAATTGGAATCACACGGCACACAAGACTAGTGCCTCCAAGCTCAGTTCCGCGATTTCCTAGAAATTCCGGTGGTAGACTGGTGCTACATACTAAGTTCCATACGTGAGAGGGTAGCTGAACGCCTTGTCCAAAACCATCTTACTTCTGAGAGTTGAGCTCAGCCTCAGTCCCTCACAGTTCCACACTGCCTGCAGAGTGAGTTTCGCAGTTCTTCAGCAGAGACGTTTGCCAGAGGCTTCTGAGACGCAGGGTAACAATGCAGACCTGGAGGGTATCCCCAGGTGCAGTCGACTGGTAATCTTGGAACCTCCTGACTCAGAATACTGCTACCTTCTCACTGCCATAGGAATGCAGCTAGTTGACAGCTAGCTGGCTTCAAGACATGCTTCCCTGAGAGAGCTGAGGACAGGGCAGAACCGTCCCGCATGCTGCCTGACTGTAGGAGTAGCTGCTAACATCCTAATGTTAGTGGCTGGGAGATGTTGCGCGAAAAGCATGTGTGAGCACTGGGCCTGAACTCCCGTGTATCTGAGTTGAATACAGCGTTTCCAACGGCTTTCCTCAACCAGAGTGTAGCTAGGTTCCAAATCCCATGTCGAGCGGGTAGCAGACATCTGCCTCCCATGCATACACACTTCTGAGAGTTGAGCTTATGGCCTGTACCTCCACAGCCAGCCTGCTGGTACCCTTGGCTTCTAAAAGGCCTAGGCTCGCTGTTTGACGGAAGTGCTGCGAGAGGTAATTGGAATCTCCCGGCACACAAGACGAGTGCCTCCAAGCTCAATTCACGATTTCCCAGTAATTCATGTGGTAGACAGGTGCTACATACTAAGTTCCATGTGTGAGAAGGTAGCTGAACGCCTTGTCCAAAAGCATCTTACTTCTGAGAGTTGAGCACACCCTCAGTCCCTCACACTTCCACACTGCCTGCAGAGTGAGTTTCACACGTCTTCACCAGAGACGATTGCCAGAGGCTTCTGAGTACAAGTTAACAACGCAGACCTGGAGGGTATCTCCAGGTGCAGTAGAGTGGTAATCTTGGAACCTCCTGACTCAGAGTACTGCTACCTTCTCACTGCCATAGGAATGCAGCTAGTTGACAGCTGGCTTCAAGACATGCTTCCCTGTGAGAGCTGAGGACAGGGCAGAACCCTCCCGCATGCTGCCTGACTGTAGGAGTAGCTGCTAACATCCTAATGTTAGTGGCTGGGAGAGGTTGCGGGAAAATCATGTGTGAGCACTGGGCCTGAACTCCCGTGTATCTGAGTTGAATAGAGCGATTTCCAATGGCCTTCTTCAATCACGGTGTAGCTAGGTTCCAACTCCCATGTCCGAGTGGGTAGCAGACATCTGCCTCCCATGCATACACACTTCTGAGAGTTGAGCTTATGGCCTGTACCTCCACATCCAGCCTGCTGGTACCCTTGGCTTCTAAAAGGCCTAGGCTCGCTGTTTGACGGAAGTGCTGGGAGAGGTAATTGGAATCACCCGGCACACAAGACTAGTGCCTCCAAGCTCAGTTCCGCGATTTCCTAGAAATTCCGGTGGTAGACTGGTGGTACATACTAAGTTCCATACGTGAGAGGGTAGCTGAACGCCTTGTCCAAAACCATCTTACTTCTGAGAGTTGAGCTCAGCCTCAGTCCCTCACAGTTCCACACTGCCTGCAGAGTGAGTTTCGCAGTTCTTCAGCAGAGACGTTTGCCAGAGGCTTCTGAGACGCAGGGTAACAATGCAGACCTGGAGGGTATCCCCAGGTGCAGTCGACTGGTAATCCTGGAACCTCCTGACTCAGAATACTGCTACCTTCTCACTGCCATAGGAATGCAGCTAGTTGACAGCTAGCTGGCTTCAAGACATGCTTCCCTGAGAGAGCTGTGGACAGGGCAGAACCGTCCCGCATGCTGCCTGACTGTAGGAGTAGCTGCTAACATCCTAATGTTAGTGGCTGGGAGATGTTGCGGGAAAAGCATGTGTGAGCACTGGGCCTGAACTCCCGTGTATCTGAGTTGAATACAGCGTTTCCAACGGCTTTCCTCAACCAGAGTGTAGCTAGGTTCCAAATCCCATGTACGAGCGGGTAGCAGACATCTGCCTCCCATGCATACACACTTCTGAGAGTTGAGCTTATGGCCTGTACCTCCACATCCAGCCTGCTGGTACCCTTGGCTTCTAAAAGGCCTAGGCTCGCTGTTTGACGGAAGTGCTGCGAGAGGTAATTGGAATCTCCCGGCACACAAGACGAGTGCCTCCAAGCTCAATTCACGATTTCCCAGTAATTCTTGTGGGAGACATGTGCTACATACTAAGTTACATATGTGAGAAGGTAGCTGAACGCCTTGTCCAAAAGCATCTTACTTCTGAGAGTTGAGCACACCCTCAGTCCCTCACACTTCCACACTGCCTGCAGAGTGAGTTTCACACGTCTTCACCAGAGACGATTGCCAGAGTCTTCTGAGTACAAGTTAACAATGCAGACCTGGAGGGTATCTCCAGGTGCAGTAGAGTGGTAATCTTGGAACCTCCTGACTCAGAGTACTGCTACCTTCTCACTGCCATAGGAATGCAGCTAGTTGACAGCTGGCTTCAAGACATGCTTCCCTGTGAGAGCTGAGGACAGGGCAGAACCCTCCCGCATCCTGCCTGACTGTAGGAGTAGCTGCTAACATCCTAATGTTAGTGGCTGGGAGAGGTTGCGGGAAAAGCATGTGTGAGCACTGGGCCTGAACTCCCGTGTATCTGAGTTGAATACAGCGATTTCCAATGGCCTTCTTCAATCACAGTGTAGCTAGGTTCCAACTCCCATGTCCGAGTGGGTAGCAGACATCTGCCTCCCATGCATACACACTTCTGAGAGTTGAGCTTATGGCCTGTACCTACACAGCCAGCCTGCTGGTACCCTTGGCTTCTAAAAGGCCTAGGCTCGCTGTTTGACGGAAGTGCTGGGAGAGGTAATTGGAATCACCCGGCACACAAGACTAGTGCCTCCAAGCTCAGTTCAGCGATTTCCTAGTAATTCCTCTGGTAGACTGGTGCTACATACTAAGTTCCATACGTGAGAGGGTAGCTGAACGCCTTGTCCAAAACCATCTTACTTCTGAGAGTTGAGCTCAGCCTCAGTCCCTCACAGTTCGACACTGCCTGCAGAGTGAGTTTCGCAGGTCTTCAGCAGAGACGTTTGCCAGAGGCTTCTGAGACGCAGGGTAACAATGCAGACCTGGAGGGTATCACCAGGTGCAGTCGACTGGTAATCTTGGAACCTCCTGACTCAGAATACTGCTACCTTCTCACTGCCATAGGAATGCAGCTAGTTGACAGCTGGCTTCAAGACATGCTTCCCTGTGAGAGCTGAGGACATTGCAGAACCCTCCCGCATGCTGCCTGACTGTAGGAGTAGCTGCTAACATCCTTATGTTAGTGGCTGGGAGAGGTTGCGCGAAAAGCATGTGTGAGCACTGGGCCTGAACTCCCGTGTATCTGAGTTGAATACAGCGATTTCCAACGGCTTTCCTCAACCAGAGTGTAGCTAGGTTCCAAATCCCATGTACGAGCGGGTAGCAGACATCTGCCTCCCATGCATACACACTTCTGAGAGTTGAGCTTATGGCCTGTACCTCCACAGCCAGCCTGCTGGTACCCTTGGCTTCTAAAAGGCCTAGGCTCGCTGTTTGACGGAAGTGCTGGGAGAGGTAATTGGAATCTCCCGGCACACAAGACGAGTGCCTCCAAGCTCAATTCATGATTTCCCAGTAATTCTTGTGGGAGACATGTGCTACATACTAAGTTCCATATGTGAGAAGGTAGCTGAACGCCTTGTCCAAAAGCATCTTACTTCTTAGAGTTGAGCACACCCTCAGTCCCTCACACTTCCACACTGCCTGCAGAGTGAGTTTCACACGTCTTCACCAGAGACGATTGCCAGAGGCTTCTGAGTACAAGTTAACAATGCACACCTGGAGGGTATCTCCAGGTGCAGTAGAGTGGTAATCTCGGAACCTCCTGACTCAGAGTACTGCTACCTTCTCACTGCCATAGGAATGCAGCTAGTTGACAGCTGGCTTCAAGACATGCTTCCCTGTGAGAGCTGAGGACAGGGCAGAACCCTCCCGCATGCTGGATGACTGTAGGAGTAGCTGCTAACATCCTAAAGTTAGTGGCTGGGAGAGGTTGCGGGAAAAGCATGTGTGAGCACTGGGCCTGAACTCCTGTGTATCTGAGTTGAATACAGCGATTTCCAATGGCCTTCTTCAATCACAGTGTAGCTAGGTTCCAACTCCCATGTCCGAGTGGGTAGCAGACATCTGCCTCCCATGCATACACACTTCTGAGAGTTGAGCTTATGGCCTGTACCTCCAAGCCAGCCTGCTGGTACCCTTGGCTTCTAAAAGGCCTAGGCTCGCTGTTTGACGGAAGTGCTGGGAGAGGTAATTGGAATCTCCCGGCACACAAGACGAGTGCCTCCAAGCTCAATTCACGATTTCCCAGTAATTCTTGTGGTAGACAGGTGCTACATACTAAGTTCCATATGTGAGAAGGTAGCTGAACGCCTTGTCCAAAAGCATCTTACTTCTGAGAGTTGAGCACACCCTCTGTCCCTCACACTTCCACACTGCCTGCAGAGTGAGTTTCACACGTCTTCAACAGGACGATTGCCAGAGGCTTCTGAGTACAAGTTAACAATGCAGACCTGGAGGGTATCTCCAGGTGCAGTAGAGCGGTAATCTTGGAACCTCCTGACTCAGAGTACTGCTACTTTCTCACTGCCATAGGAATGCAGCTAGTTGACAGCTGGCTTCAAGACATGCTTCCCTGTGAGAGCTGAGGACAGGGCAGAACCCTCCCGCATCCTGCCTGACTGTAGGAGTAGCTGCTAACATCCTAAAGTTAGTGGCTGGGAGAGGTTGCAGGAAAAGCATGTGTGAGCACTGGGCCTGAACTCCCGTGTATCTGAGTTGAATACAGCGATTTCCAATGGCCTTCTTCAATCACAGTGTAGCTAGGTTCCAAATCCCATGTACGAGCGGGTAGCAGACATCTGCCTCCCATGCATACACACTTCTGAGAGTTGAGGTTATGGCCTGTACCTACACAGCCAGCCTGCTGGTACCCTTGGCTTCTAAAAGGCCTAGGCTCGTTGTTTGACGGAAGTCCTGGGAGAGGTAATTGGAATCACCCGGCACACAAGACTAGTGCCTCCAAGCTCAGTTCAGCGATTTCCTAGTAATTCCTGTGGTAGACTGGTGCTACATACTAAGTTCCATACGTGAGAGGGTAGCTGAACGCCTTGTCCAAAATCATCTTACTTCTGAGAGTTGAGCTCAGCCTCAGTCCCTCACAGTTCCACACTGCCTGCAGAGTGAGTTTCGCAGGTCTTCAGCAGAGACGTTTGCCAGAGGCTTCTGAGACGCAGGGTAACAATGCAGACCTGGAGGGTATCCCCAGGTGCAGTCGACTGGTAATCTTGGAACCTCCTGACTCAGAATACTGCTACCTTCTCACTGCCATAGGAATGCAGCTAGTTGACAGCTGGCTTCAAGACATGCTTCCCTGTGAGAGCTGAAGACAGGGCAGAACCCTCCCGCATGCTGCCTGACTGTAGGAGTAGCTGCTAACATCCTTATGTTAGTGGCTGGGAGAGGTTGCGGGAAAAGCATGTTTGAGCACTGGGCCTGAACTCCCGTGTATCTGAGTTGAATACAGCGATTTCCAACGGCTTTCCTCAACCAGAGTGTAGCTAGGTTCCAAATCCCATGTACGAGCGGGTATCAGACATCTGCCTCCCATGCATACACACTTCTGAGAGTTGAGCTTATGGCCTGTACCTCCACAGCCAGCCTGCTGGTACCCTTGGCTTCTAAAAGGCCTAGGCTCGCTGTTTGACGGAAGTGCTGGGAGAGGTAATTGGAATCTCCCGGCACCAAGACGAGTGCCTCCAAGCTCAATTCACGATTTCCCAGTAATTCTGTGGTAGACAGGTGCTACATACTAAGTTCCATATGTGAGAAGGTAGCTGAACGCCTTGTCCAAAAGCATCTTACTTCTGAGAGTTGAGCACACCCTCAGTCCCTCACACTTCCACACTGCCTGCAGAGTGATTTTCACACGTCTTCACCAGGACGATTGCCAGAGGCTTCTGAGTACAATTTAACAATGCACACCTGGAGGGTATCTCCAGGTGCAGTAGAGTGGTAATCTTGGAACCTCCTGACTCAGAGTACTGCTACCGTCTCACTGCCATAGGAATGCAGCTAGTTGACAGCTGGCTTCAAGACATGCTTCCCTGTGAGAGCTGAGGACAGGGCAGAACCCTCCCGCATCCTGCCTGACTGTAGGAGTAGCTGCTAATATCCTAATGTTAGTGGCTGGGAGAGGTTGCGGGAAAAGCATGTGTGAGCACTGGGCCTGAACTCCCGTGTATCTGAGTTGAATACAGCGATTTCCAATGGCCTTCTTCAATCACAGTGTAGCTAGGTTCCAACTCCCATGTCCGAGTGGGTAGCAGACATCTGCCTCCCATGCATACACACTTCTGAGAGTTGAGCTTATGGCCTGTACCTCCACATCCAGCCTGCTGGTACCCTTGGCTTCTAAAAGGCCTAGGCTCGCTGTTTGACGGAAGTGCTGGGAGAGGTAATTGGAATCACCCGGCACACAAGACTAGTGCCTCCAAGCTCAGTTCAGCGATTTCCTAGTAATTCCTGTGGTAGACTGGTGCTACATACTAAGTTCCATACGTGAGAGGGTAGCTGAACGCCTTGTCCAAAACCATCTTACTTCGGAGAGTTGAGCTCAGCCTCAGTCCCTCACAGTTCCACACTGCCTGCAGAGTGAGTTTCGCAGGTCTTCAACAGAGACGTTTGCCAGAGGCTACTGAGACACAGGGTAACAATGCAGACCTGGAGGGTATCCCCAGGTGCAGTCGACTGGTAATCTTGGAACCTCCTGACTCAGAATACTGCTACCTTCTCACTGCCATAGGAATGCAGCTAGTTGACAGCTGGCTTCAAGACATGCTTCCCTGAGAGAGCTGAGGACAGGGCAGAACCCTCCCGCATGCTGCCTGACTGTAGGAGTAGCTGCTAACATCCTTATGTTAGTGGATGGGAGAGGTTGCGCGAAAAGCATGTGTGAGCACTGGGCCTGAACTCCCGTGTACCTGAGTTGAATACAGCGATTTCCAACGGCTTTCCTCAACCAGAGTGTAGCTAGGTTCCAAATCCCATGTACGAGCGGGTAGCAGACATCTGCCTCCCATGCATACACACTTCTGAGAGTTGAGCTTATGGCCTGTACCTACACAGCCAGCCTGCTGGTACCCTTGGCTTCTAAACGGCCTAGGCTCGCTGTTTGGCGGAAGTGCTGGGAGAGGTAATTGGAATCACCCGGCACACAAGACTAGTGCCTCCAAGCTCAGTTCAGCGAATTCCTAGTAATTCCGGTGGTAGACTGGTGCTACATACTAATTTCCATACGTGAGAGGGT
This sequence comes from Canis aureus, assembly GCF_053574225.1. NCBI lineage: Eukaryota > Metazoa > Chordata > Mammalia > Carnivora > Canidae > Canis > Canis aureus. Next base: position 66,236,127 of record NC_135626.1, on the reverse strand, counting down.
AGCTGAACGCCTTGTCCAAAACCATCTTACTTCTGAGAGTTGAGCTCAGCCTCAGTCCCTCACAGTTCCACACTGCCTGCAGAGTGAGTTTCGCAGTTCTTCAGCAGAGACGTTTGCCAGAGGCTTCTGAGACGCAGGGTAACAATGCAGACCTGGAGGGTATCCCCAGGTGCAGTCGACTGGTAATCTCGGAACCTCCTGACTCAGAGTACTGCTACCTTCTCACTGCCATAGGAATGCAGCTAGTTGACAGCTGGCTTCAAGACATGCTTCCCTGTGAGAGCTGAGGACAGGGCAGAACCCTCCCGCATGCTGGATGACTGTAGGAGTAGCTGCTAACATCCTAAAGTTAGTGGCTGGGAGAGGTTGCGGGAAAAGCATGTGTGAGCACTGGGCCTGAACTCCTGTGTATCTGAGTTGAATACAGCGATTTCCAATGGCCTTCTTCAATCACAGTGTAGCTAGGTTCCAACTCCCATGTCCGAGTGGGTAGCAGACATCTGCCTCCCATGCATACACACTTCTGAGAGTTGAGCTTATGGCCTGTACCTCCAAGCCAGCCTGCTGGTACCCTTGGCTTCTAAAAGGCCTAGGCTCGCTGTTTGACGGAAGTGCTGGGAGAGGTAATTGGAATCTCCCGGCACACAAGACGAGTGCCTCCAAGCTCAATTCACGATTTCCCAGTAATTCTTGTGGTAGACAGGTGCTACATACTAAGTTCCATATGTGAGAAGGTAGCTGAACGCCTTGTCCAAAAGCATCTTACTTCTGAGAGTTGAGCACACCCTCTGTCCCTCACACTTCCACACTGCCTGCAGAGTGAGTTTCACACGTCTTCAACAGGACGATTGCCAGAGGCTTCTGAGTACAAGTTAACAATGCAGACCTGGAGGGTATCTCCAGGTGCAGTAGAGCGGTAATCTTGGAACCTCCTGACTCAGAGTACTGCTACTTTCTCACTGCCATAGGAATGCAGCTAGTTGACAGCTGGCTTCAAGACATGCTTCCCTGTGAGAGCTGAGGACAGGGCAGAACCCTCCCGCATCCTGCCTGACTGTAGGAGTAGCTGCTAACATCCTAATGTTAGTGGCTGGGAGAGGTTGCAGGAAAAGCATGTGTGAGCACTGGGCCTGAACTCCCGTGTATCTGAGTTGAATACAGCGATTTCCAATGGCCTTCTTCAATCACAGTGTAGCTAGGTTCCAAATCCCATGTACGAGCGGGTAGCAGACATCTGCCTCCCATGTATACACACTTCTGAGAGTTGAGGTTATGGCCTGTACCTACACAGCAAGCCTGCTGGTACCCTTGGCTTCTAAAAGGCCTAGGCTCGCTGTTTGACGGAAGTGCTGGGAGAGGTAATTGGAATCACCCGGCACACAAGACTAGTGCCTCCAAGCTCAGTTCAGCGATTTCCTAGTAATTCCTGTGGTAGACTGGTGCTACATACTAAGTTCCATACGTGAGAGGGTAGCTGAACGCCTTGTCCAAAATCATCTTACTTCTGAGAGTTGAGCTCAGCCTCAGTCCCTCACAGTTCCACACTGCCTGCAGAGTGAGTTTCGCAGGTCTTCAGCAGAGACGTTTGCCAGAGGCTTCTGAGACGCAGGGTAACAATGCAGACCTGGAGGGTATCCCCAGGTGCAGTCGACTGGTAATCTTGGAACCTCCTGACTCAGAATACTGCTACCTTCTCACTGCCATAGGAATGCAGCTAGTTGACAGCTGGCTTCAAGACATGCTTCCCTGTGAGAGCTGAAGACAGGGCAGAACCCTCCCGCATGCTGCCTGACTGTAGGAGTAGCTGCTAACATCCTTATGTTAGTGGCTGGGAGAGGTTGCGGGAAAAGCATGTGTGAGCACTGGGCCTGAACTCCCGTGTATCTGAGTTGAATACAGCGATTTCCAACGGCTTTCCTCAACCAGAGTGTAGCTAGGTTCCAAATCCCATGTACGAGCGGGTATCAGACATCTGCCTCCCATGCATACACACTTCTGAGAGTTGAGCTTATGGCCTGTACCTCCACAGCCAGCCTGCTGGTACCCTTGGCTTCTAAAAGGCCTAGGCTCGCTGTTTGACGGAAGTGCTGGGAGAGGTAATTGGAATCTCCCGGCACCAAGACGAGTGCCTCCAAGCTCAATTCACGATTTCCCAGTAATTCTGTGGTAGACAGGTGCTACATACTAAGTTCCATATGTGAGAAGGTAGCTGAACGCCTTGTCCAAAAGCATCTTACTTCTGAGAGTTGAGCACACCCTCAGTCCCTCACACTTCCACACTGCCTGCAGAGTGATTTTCACACGTCTTCACCAGGACGATTGCCAGAGGCTTCTGAGTACAATTTAACAATGCACACCTGGAGGGTATCTCCAGGTGCAGTAGAGTGGTAATCTTGGAACCTCCTGACTCAGAGTACTGCTACCGTCTCACTGCCATAGGAATGCAGCTAGTTGACAGCTGGCTTCAAGACATGCTTCCCTGTGAGACCTGAGGACAGGGCAGAACCCTCCCGCATGCTGCCTGACTGTAGGAGTAGCTGCTAACATCCTTATGTTAGTGGATGGGAGAGGTTGCGCGAAAAGCATGTGTGAGCACTGGGCCTGAACTCCCGTGTACCTGAGTTGAATACAGCGATTTCCAACGGCTTTCCTCAACCAGAGTGTAGCTAGGTTCCAAATCCCATGTACGAGCGGGTAGCAGACATCTGCCTCCCATGCATACACACTTCTGAGAGTTGAGCTTATGGCCTGTACCTACACAGCCAGCCTGCTGGTACCCTTGGCTTCTAAACGGCCTAGGCTCGCTGTTTGGCGGAAGTGCTGGGAGAGGTAATTGGAATCACCCGGCACACAAGACTAGTGCCTCCAAGCTCAGTTCAGCGAATTCCTAGTAATTCCGGTGGTAGACTGGTGCTACATACTAAGTTCCATACGTGAGAGGGTAGCTGAACGCCTTGTCCAAAAGCATCTTACTTCTGAGAGTTGAGCTCAGCCTCAGTCCCTCACAGTTCCACACTGCCTGCAGAGTGAGTTTCGCAGGTCTTCAGCAGAGACGTTTGCCAGAGGCTTCTGAGATGCAGGGTAACAATGCAGACCTGGAGGGTATCCCCAGGTGCAGTCGACTGGTAATCTAGGAACCTCCTGACTCAGAATACTGCTACCTTCTCACTGCCATAGGAATGCAGCTAGTTGACAGCTGGCTTCAAGACATGCTTCCCTGTGAGAGCTGAGGACAGGGCAGAACCCTCCCGCATGCTGCCTGACTGTAGGAGTAGCTGCTAACATCCTTATGTTAGTGGCTGGGAGAGGTTGCGGGATAAGCATGTGTGAGCACTGGGCCTGAACTCCCGTGTATCTGAGTTGAATACAGCGATTTCCAACGGCTTTCCTCAACCAGAGTGTAGCTAGGTTCCAAATCCCATGTACGAGCGGGTAGCAGACATCTGCCTCCCATGCATACACACTTCTGAGAGTTTAGCTTATGGCCTGTACCTCCACAGCCAGCCTGCTGGTACCCTTGGCTTCTAAAAGGCCTAGGCTCGCTGTTTGACGGAAGTGCTGGGAGAGGTAATTGGAATCACCCGGCACACAAGACTAGTGCCTCCAAGCTCAGTTCAGCGATTTCCTAGTAATTCCTGTGGTAGACTGGTTCTACATACTAAGTTCCATACGTGAGAGGGTAGCTGAACGCCTTGTCCAAAACCATCTTACTTCTGAGAGTTGAGCTCAGCCTCAGTCCCTCACAGTTCCACACTGCCTGCAGAGTGAGTTTCGCAGGTCTTCAGCAGAGACGTTTGCCAGAGGCTTCTGAGACGCAGGGTAACAATGCAGACCTGGAGGGTATCCCCAGGTGCAGTCGACTGGTAATCTTGGAACCTCCTGACTCAGAATACTGCTACCTTCTCACTGCCATAGGAATGCAGCTAGTTGACAGCTGGCTTCAAGACATGCTTCCCTGTGAGAGCTGAGGACAGGGCAGAACCCTCCCGCATGCTGCCTGACTGTAGGAGTAGCTGCTAACATCCTTATGTTAGTGGCTGGGAGACGTTGCGGGAAAAGCATGTGTGAGCACTGGGCCTGAACTCCCGTGTATCTGAGTTGAATACAGCGATTTCCAACGGCTTTCCTCAACCAGAGTGTAGCTAGGTTCCAAATCCCATGTACGAGCGGGTAGCAGACATCTGCCTCCCATGCATACACACTTCTGAGAGTTGAGCTTATGGCCTGTACCTCCACAGCCAGCCTGCTGGTACCCTTGGCTTCTAAAAGGCCTAGGCTCGTTGTTTGACGGAAGTGCTGGGAGAGGTAATTGGAATCTCCCGGCACACAAGACGAGTGCCTCCAAGCTCAATTCATGATTTCCCAGTAATTCTTGTGGGAGACATGTGCTACATACTAAGTTCCATATGTGAGAAGGTAGCTGAACGCCTTGTCCAAAAGCATCTTACTTCTGAGAGTTGAGCACACCCTCAGTCCCTCACACTTCCACACTGCCTGCAGAGTGAGTTTCACACGTCTTCACCAGAGACGATTGCCAGAGGCTTCTGAGTACAAGTTAACAATGCACACCTGGAGGGTATCTCCAGGTGCAGTAGAGTGGTAATCTCGGAACCTCCTGACTCAGTGTACTGCTACCTTCTCACTGCCATAGGAATGCAGCTAGTTGACAGCTGGCTTCAAGACATGCTTCCCTGTGAGAGCTGAGGACAGGGCAGAACCCTCCCGCATGCTGGATGACTGTAGGAGTAGCTGCTAACATCCTAAAGTTAGTGGCTGGGAGAGGTTGCGGGAAAAGCATGTGTGAGCACTGGGCCTGAACTCCTGTGTATCTGAGTTGTATACAGCGATTTCCAATGGACTTCTTCAATCACAGTGTAGCTAGGTTCATAATCCCATGTACGAGCGGGTAGCAGATATCTGCCTCCCATGCATACACACTTCTGAGAGTTGAGGTTATGGCCTGTACCTACACAGCCAGCCTGCTGGTACCCTTGGCTTCTAAAAGGCCTAGGCTCGCTGTTTGACGGAAGTGCTGGGAGAGGTAATTGGAATCACCCGGCACACAAGACTAGTGCCTCCAGGCTCAGTTCAGCGATTTCCTAGTAATTCCTGTGGTAGACTGGTGCTACAAACTAAGTTCCATACGTGAGAGGGTAGCTGAACGCCTTGTCCAAAATCATCTTACTTCTGAGAGTTGAGCTCAGCCTCAGTCCCTCACAGTTCCACACTGCCTGCAGAGTGAGTTTCGCAGGTCTTCAGCAGAGACGTTTGCCAGAGGCTTCTGAGACGCAGGGTAACAATGAAGACCTGGAGGGTATCCCCAGGTACAGTCGACTGGTAATCTTGGAACATCCTGACTCAGAATACTGCTACCTTCTCACTGCCATAGGAATGCAGCTAGTTGACAGCTGGCTTCAAGACATGCTTCCCTGTGAGAGCTGAAGACAGGGCAGAACCCTCCCGCATGCTGCCTGACTGTAGGAGTAGCTGCTAACATCCTTATGTTAGTGGCTGGGAGAGGTTGCGGGAAAAGCATGTGTGAGCACTGGGCCTGAACTCCCGTGTATCTGAGTTGAATACAGCGATTTCCAACGGCTTTCCTCAACCAGAGTGTAGCTAGGTTCCAAATCCCATGTACGAGCGGGTAGCAGACATCTGCCTCCCATGCATACACACTTCTGAGAGTTGAGCTTATGGCCTGTACCTCCACAGCCAGCCTGCTGGTACCCTTGGCTTCTAAAAGGCCTAGGCTCGCTGTTTGACGGAAGTGCTGGGAGAGGTAATTGGAATCTCCCGGCACACAAGACGAGTGCCTCCAAGCTCAATTCATGATTTCCCAGTAATTCTTGTGGGAGACATGTGCTACATACTAAGTTCCATATGTGAGAAGGTAGCTGAACGCCTTGTCCAAAAGCATCTTACTTCTGAGAGTTGAGCACACCCTCAGTCCCTCACACTTCCACACTGCCTGCAGAGTGAGTTTCACACGTCTTCACCAGAGACGATTGCCAGAGGCTTCTGAGTACAAGTTAACAATGCACACCTGGAGGGTATCTCCAGGTGCAGTAGAGTGGTAATCTCGGAACCTCCTGACTCAGTGTACTGCTACCTTCTCACTGCCATAGGAGTGCAGCTAGTTGACAGCTGGCTTCAAGACATGCTTCCCTGTGAGAGCTGAGGACAGGGCAGAACCCTCCCGCATGCTGGATGACTGTAGGAGTAGCTGCTAACATCCTAAAGTTAGTGGCTGGGAGAGGTTGCGGGAAAAGCATGTGTGAGCACTGGGCCTGAACTCCTGTGTATCTGAGTTGAATACAGCGATTTCCTATGGACTTCTTCAATCACAGTGTAGCTAGGTTCCAACTCCCATGTCCGAGTGGGTAGCAGACATCTGCCTCCCATGCATACACACTTCTGAGAGTTGAGCTTATGGCCTGTACCTCCAAGCCAGCCTGCTGGTACCCTTGGCTTCTAAAAGGCCTAGGCTCGCTGTTTGACGGAAGTGCTGGGAGAGGTAATTGGAATCTCCCGGCACACAAGACGAGTGCCTCCAAGCTCAATTCACGATTTCCCAGTAATTCTTGTGGTAGACAGGTGCTACATACTAAGTTCCATATGTGAGAATGTAGCTGAACGCCTTGTCCAAAAGCATCTTACTTCTGAGAGTTGAGCACACCCTCTGTCCCTCACACTTCCACACTGCCTGCAGAGTGAGTTTCACACGTCTTCAACAGGACGATTGCCAGAGGCTTCTGAGTACAAGTTAACAATGCAGACCTGGAGGGTATCTCCAGGTGCAGTAGAGCGGTAATCTTGGAACCTCCTGACTCAGAGTACTGCTACTTTCTCACTGCCGTAGGAATGCAGCTAGTTGACAGCTGGCTTCAAGACATGCTTCCCTGTGAGAGCTGAGGACAGGGCAGAACCCTCCCGCATCCTGCCTGACTGTAGGAGTAGCTGCTAACATCCTAATGTTAGTGGCTGGGAGAGGTTGCGGGAAAAGCATGTGTGAGCACTGGGCCTGAACTCCCGTGTATCTGAGTTGAATACAGCGATTTCCAATGGCCTTCTTCAATCACAGTGTAGCTAGGTTCCAACTCCCATGTCCGAGTGGGTAGCAGACATCTGCCTCCCATGCATACACACTTCTGAGAGTTGAGCTTATGGCCTGTACCTCCACATCCAGCCTGCTGGTACCCTTGGCTTCTAAAAGGCCTAGGCTCGCTGTTTGACGGAAGTGCTGGGAGAGGTAATTGGAATCACCCGGCACACAAGACTAGTGCCTCCAAGCTCAGTTCAGCGATTTCCTAGTAATTCCTGTGGTAGACTGGTGCTACATACTAAGTTCCATACGTGAGAGGGTAGCTGAACGCCTTGTCCAAAACCATCTTACTTCGGAGAGTTGAGCTCAGCCTCAGTCCCTCACAGTTCCACACTGCCTGCAGAGTGAGTTTCGCAGGTCTTCAACAGAGACGTTTGCCAGAGGCTTCTGAGACGCAGGGTAACAATGCAGACCTGGAGGGTATCCCCAGGTGCAGTCGACTGGTAATCTTGGAACCTCCTGACTCAGAATACTGCTACCTTCTCACTGCCATAGGAATGCAGGTAGTTGACAGCTGGCTTCAAGACATGCTTCCCTGTGAGAGCTGAGGACAGGGCAGAACCCTCCCGCATGCTGCCTGACTGTAGGAGTAGCTGCTAACATCCTTATGTTAGTGGCTGGGAGAGGTTGCGGGAAAAGCATGTGTGAGCACTGGGCCTGAACTCCCGTGTATCTGAGTTGAATACAGCGATTTCCAACGGCTTTCCTCAACCAGAGTGTAGCTAGGTTCCAAATCCCATGTACGAGCGGGTAGCAGACATCTGCCTCCCATGCATACACACTTCTGAGAGTTGAGCTTATGGCCTGTACCTCCACAGCCAGCCTGCTGGTACCCTTGGCTTCTAAAAGGCCTAGGCTCGATGTTTGACGGAAGTGCTGGGAGAGGTAATTGGAATCTCCCGGCACACAAGACGAGTGCCTCCAAGCTCAATTCACGATTTCCCAGTAATTCTTGTGGTAGACATGTGCTACATACTAAGTTCCATATGTGAGATGGTAGCTGAACGCCTTGTCCAAAAGCATCTTACTTCTGAGAGTTGAGCACACCCTCAGTCCCTCACACTTCCACACTGCCTGCAGAGTGAGTTTCACACGTCTTCACCAGAGACGATTGCCAGAGGCTTCTGAGTACAAGTTAACAATGCACACCTGGAGGGTATCTCCAGGTGCAGTAGAGTGGTAATCTTGGAACCTCCTGACTCAGAGTACTGCTACCGTCTCACTGCCATAGGAATGCAGCTAGTTGACAGCTGGCTTCAAGACATGCTTCCCTGTGAGAGCTGAGGACAGGGCAGAACCCTCCCGCATCCTGCCTGACTGTAGGAGTAGCTGCTAATATCCTAATGTTAGTGGCTGGGAGAGGTTGCGGGAAAAGCATGTGTGAGCACTGGGCCTGAACTCCCGTGTATCTGAGTTGAATACAGCGATTTCCAATGGCCTTCTTCAATCACAGTGTAGCTAGGTTCCAACTCCCATGTCCGAGTGGGTAGCAGACATCTGCCTCCCATGCATACACACTTCTGAGAGTGGAGCTTATGGCCTGTACCTCCACAGCCAGCCTGCTGGTACCCTTGGCTTCTAAAAGGCCTAGGCTCGCTGTTTGACGGAAGTTCTGGGAGAGGTAATTGGAATCACCCGGCACACAAGACTAGTGCTCCAAGCTCAGTTCAGCGATTTCCTAGTAATTCCTGTGGTAGACTGGTGCTACATACTAAGTTCCATACGTGAGAGGGTAGCTGAACGCCTTGTCCAAAACCATCTTACTTCTGAGAGTTGAGTTCAGCCTCAGTCCCTCACAGTTCCACACTGCCTGCAGAGTGAGTTTCGCAGGTCTTCAGCAGAGACTTTTGCCAGAGGCTTCTGAGACGCAGGGTAACAATGCAGACCTGGAGGGTATCCCCAGGTGCAGTCGACTGGTAATCTTGGAACCTCCTGACTCAGAATACTGCTACCTTCTCACTGCCATAGGAATGCAGCTAGTTGACAGCTGGCTTCAAGACATGCTTCCCTGTGAGAGCTGAGGACAGGGCAGAACCCTCCCGCATGCTGCCTGACTGTAGGAGTAGCTGCTAACATCCTTATGTTAGTCGGTGGGAGAGGTTGCGGGAAAAGCATGTGTGAGCACTGGGCCTGAACTCCCGTGTATCTGAGTTGAATACAGCGATTTCCAACGGCTTTCCTCAACCAGAGTGTAGCTAGGTTCCAAATCCATGTACGAGCGGGTAGCAGGCATCTGCCTCCCATGCATACACACTACTGAGAGTTGAGCTTATGGCCTGTACCTCCACAGCCAGCCTGCTGGTACCCTTGGCTTCTAAAAGGCCTAGGCTCGCTGTTTGACGGAAGTGCTGGGAGAGGTAATTGGAATCTCCCGGCACACAAGACGAGTGCCTCCAAGCTCAATTCACGATTTCCCAGTAATTCTTGTGGTAGACAGGTGCTACATATTAAGTTCCATATGTGAGAAGGTAGCTGAACGCCTTGTCCAAAAGCATCTTACTTCTGAGAGTTGAGCACACCCTCAGTCCCTCACACTTCCACACTGCCTGCAGAGTGAGTTTCACACGTCTTCACCAGAGACGATTGCCAGAGGCTTCTGAGTACAAGTTAACAATGCAGACCTGGAGGGTACTCCAGGTGCAGTAGAGTGGTAATCTTGGAACCTCCTGACTCAGAGTACTGCTACCTTCTCACTGCCATAGGAATGCAGCTAGTTGACTGCTGGCTTCAAGACATGCTTCCCTGTGAGAGCTGAGGACAGGGCAGAACCCTCCCGCATCCTGCCTGACTGTAGGAATAGCTGCTAACATCCTGTTAGTGGCTGGGAGAGGTTGCGGGAAAAGCATGTGTGAGCACTGGGACTGAACTCCCGTGTATCTGAGTTGAATACAGCGATTTCCAATGGCCTTCTTCAATCACAGTGTAGCTAGGTTCCAACTCCCATGTCCGAGTGGGTAGCAGACACCTGCCTCCCATGCATACACACTTCTGAGAGTTGAGCTTATGGCCTGTACCTCCACATCCAGCCTGCTGGTACCCTTGGCTTCTAAAAGGCCTAGGTTCGCTGTTTGACGGAAGTGCTGGGAGAGGTAATTGGAATCACCCGGCACACAAGACTAGTGTCTCCAAGCTCAGTTCAGCGATTTCCTAGTAATTCCTGTGGTAGACTGGTGCTACATACTAAGTTCCATACGTGAGAGGGTAGCTGAACGCCTTGTCCAAAACCATCTTACTTCTGAGAGTTGAGCTCAGCCTCAGTCCCTCACAGTTCCACACTGCCTGCAGAGTGAGTTTCGCAGGTCTTCAGCAGAGACGTTTGCCAGAGGCTTCTGAGACGCAGGGTAACAATGCAGACCTGGAGGGTATCCCCAGGTGCAGTCGACTGGTAATCTTGGAACCTCCTGACTCAGAATACTGCTACCTTCTCACTGCCATAGAAATGCAGCTAGTTGACAGCTGGCTTCAAGACATGCTTCCCTGTGATAGCTGAGGACAGGGCAGAACCCTCCCGCATGCTGCCTGACTGTAGGAGTAGCTGCTAACATCCTTATGTTAGTGGCTGGGAGAGGTTGCGGGAAAAGCATGTGTGAGTACTGGGCCTGAACTCCCGTGTATCTGATTTGAATACAGCGATTTCCAACGGCTTTCCTCAACCAGAGTGTAGCTAGTTTCCAAATCCCATGTACGAGCGGGTAGCAGACATCTGCCTCCCATGCATACACACTTCTGAGAGTTGAGCTTATGGCCTGTACCTCCACAGCCAGCCTGCGGGTACCCTTGGCTTCTAAAAGGCCTAGGCTCGCTGTTTGACGGAAGTGCTGGGAGAGGTAATTGGAATCTCCCGGCACACAAGACGAGTGCCTCCAAGCTCAATTCACGATTTCCCAATAATTCTTGTGGTAGACAGGTGCTACATACTAAGTACCATATGTGAGATGGTAGCTGAACGCCTTGTCCAAAAGCATCTTACTTCTGAGGGTTGAGCCCACCCTCAGTCCCTCACAGTTCCACACTGCCTGCAGAGTGAGTTTCGCACGTCTTCACCAAAGACGATTGCCAGAGGCTTCTGAGTACAAGTTAACAATGCAGACCTGGAGGGTATCTCCAGGTGCAGTAGAGTGGTAATCTTGGAACCTCCTGACTCAGAGTACTGCTACCTTCTCACTGCCATAGGAATGCAGCTAGTTGACAGCTGGCTTCAAGACATGCTTCCCTGTGAGAGCTGAGGACAGGGCAGAACCCTCTCGCATCCTGCCTGACTGTAGGATTAGCTGCTAACATCCTTATGTTAGTGGCTGGGAGAGGTTGCGGGAAAAGCATGTGTGAGCACTGAGCCTGAACTCCCGTGTATCTGAGTTGAATACAGCGATTTCCAATGGCCTTCTTCAATCACAGTGTAGCTAGGTTCCAACTCCCATGTCCGAGTGGGTAGCAGACATCTGCCTCCCATGCATACACACTTCTGAGAGTTGAGCTTATGGCCTGTACCTCCACATCCAGCCTGCTGGTACCCTTGGCTTCTAAAAGGCCTAGGCTCGCTGTTTGAGGGAAGTGCTAGGAGAGGTAATTGGAATCACCCGGCACACAAGACTAGTGCCTCCAAGCTCAGTTCAGCGATTTCCTAGTAATTCCTGTGGTAGACTGGTGCTACATACTAAGTTCCATACGTGAGAGGTTAGCTGAACGCCTTGTCCAAAACCATCTTACTTCTGAGAGTTGAGCTCAGCCTCAGTCCCTCACAGTTCCACACTGCCTGCAGAGTGAGTTTCGCAGGTCTTCAGCAGAGACGTTTGCCAGAGGCTTCTGAGACGCAGGGTAACAATGCAGACCTGGAGGGTATCCCCAGGTGCAGTCGACTGGTAAACTTGGAACCTCCTGACTCAGAATACTGCTACCTTCTCACTGCCATAGGAATGCAGCTAGTTGACAGCTGGCTTCAAGACATGCTTCCCTGTGAGAGCTGAGGACAGGGCAGAACCCTCCCGCATGCTGCCTGACTGTAGGAGTAGCTGCTAACATCCTTATGTTAGTGGCTGGGAGAGGTTGAGGGAAAAGCATGTGTGAGCACTGGGCCTGAACTCCCGTGTATCTGAGTTGAATACAGCGATTTCCAACGGCTTTCCTCAACCAGAGTGTAGCTAGGTTCCAAATCCCATGTACGAGCGGGTAGCAGACATCTGCCTCCCATGCATACACACCTCTGAGAGTTGAGCTTATGGCCTGTACCTCCACAGCCAGCCTGCTGGTACCCTTGGCTTCTAAAAGGCCTAGGCTCGCTGTTTGACGGAAGTGCTGGGAGAGGTAATTGGAAAATCCCGGCACACAAGACTAGTGCCTCCAAGCTCAGTTCAGCGATTTCCTAGTAATTCCTGTGGTAGACTGGTGTAACATACTAAGTTCCATACGTGAGAGGGTAGCTGAACGCCTTGTCCAAAACCATCTTACTTCTGAGAGTTGAGCTCAGCCTCAGTCCCTCACAGTTCCACACTGCCTGTAGAGTGAGTTTCGCAGGTCTTCAGCAGAGACGTTTGCCAGAGGCTTCTGAGACGCAGGGTAACAATGCAGACCTGGAGGGTATCCCGAGGTGCAGTCGACTTGTAATCTTGGAACCTCCTGACTCAGAATACTGCTACCTTCTCACTGCCATAGGAATGCAGCTAGTTGACAGCTGGCTTCAAGACATGCTTCCCTGTGAGAGCTGAGGACAGGGCAGAACCCTCCCGCATGCTGCCTGACTGAAGGAGTAGCTGCTAACATCCTTATGTTAGTGGCTGGGAGAGGTTGCGGGAAAAGCATGTGTGAGCACTGGGCTTGAACTCCCGTGTATCTGAGTTGAATACAGCGATTTCCAATGGCTTTCCTCAACCAGAGTGTAGCTAGGTTCCAAATCCCATGTACGAGCGTGTAGCAGACATCTGCCTCCCATGCATACACACTTCTGAGAGTTGAGCTTATGGCCTGTACCTCCACAGCCAGCCTGCTGCTACCCTTGGCTTCTAAAACGCCTAGGCTCGCTGTTTGACGGAAGTGCCGGGAGAGGTAATTGGAATCTCCCGGCACACAAGACGAGTGCCTCCAAGCTCAATTCACGATTTCCCAGTAATTCTTGTGGTAGACAGGTGCTACATACTAAGTTCCATATGTGAGAAGGTAGCTGAACGCCTTGTCCAAAAGCATCTTACTTCTGAGAGTTGAGCACACCCTCAGTCCCTCACACTTCCACACTGCCTGCAGAGTGTGTTTCACACATCTTCACCAGGACGATTGCCAGAGGCTTCTGAGTACAAGTTAAAAATGCAGACCTGGAGGGTATCTCCAGGTGCAGTAGAGTGGTAATCTTGGAACTTCCTGACTCAGAGTACTGCTACCTTCTCACTGCCATAGGAATGCAGCTAGTTGACAGCTGGCTTCAAGACATGCTTCCCTGTGAGAGCTGAGGACAGGGCAGAACCCTCCCGCATCCTGCCTGACTGTAGGAGTAGCTGCTAACATCCTAATGTTAGTGGCTGGGAGAGGTTGCGGGAAAAGCATGTGTGAGCACTGGGCCTGAACTCCCGTGTATCTGAGTTGAATACAGCGATTTCCAATGGCCTTCTTCAATCACAGTGTAGCTAGGTTCCAACTCCCATGTCCGAGTGGGTAGCAGACATCTGCCTCCCATGCATACACACTTCTGAGAGTTGAGCTTATGGCTTGTACCTCCACATCCAGCCTGCTGGTACTCTTGGCTTCTAAAAGGCCTAGGCTCGCTGTTTGACGGAAGTGCTGGGAGAGGTAATTGGAATCACCCGGCACACAAGACTAGTGCCTCCAAGCTCAGTTCAGCGATTTCCAAGTAATTCCTGTGGTAGACTGGTGCTACATACTAAGTTCCATACGTGAGAGGGTAGCTGAACGCCTTGTCCAAAACCATCTTACTTCTGAGAGTTGAGCTCAGCCTCAGTCCCTCACAGTTCCACACTGCCTGCAGAGTGAGTTTCGCAGGTCTTCAGCAGAGACGTTTGCCAGAGGCTTCTGAAACGCAGGGTAACAATGCAGACCTGGAGGGTATCCCCAGGTGCAGTCGACTGGTAATCTTGGAACCTCCTGACTCAGAATACTGCTACCTTCTCACTGCCATAGGAATGCAGTTAGTTGACAGCTGGCTTCAAGACATGCTTCCCTGTGAGAGCTGAGGACAGGGCAGAACCCTCCCGCATGCTGCCTGTCTGTAGGAGTAGCTGATAACATCCTTATGTTAGTGGCTGGGAGAGGTTGCGGGAAAAGCATGTGTGAGCACTGGGCCTGAACTCCCGTTTATCTGAGTTGAATACAGCGATTTCCAACGGCTTTCCTCAACCAGAGTGTATCTAGGTTCCAAATCCCATGTACGAGCGGGTAGCAGACATCTTCCTCCCATGCATACCCTTCTGAGAGTTGAGCTTATGGCCCGTACCTCCACAGCAAGCCTGCTCTTACCCTTGGCTTCTAAAAGGCCTAGGTTCGCTGTTTGACGGAAGTGCTGGGAGAGGTAATTGGAATCTCCCGGCACACAAGACGAGTGCCTCCAAGCTCAATTCACGATTTCCCAGTAATTCTTGTGGTAGACAGGTGCTACATACTAAGTTCCATATGTGAGAATGTAGCTGAACGCCTTGTCCAAAAGCATCTTACTTCTGAGAGTTGAGCACACCCTCAGTCCCTCACACTTCCACACTGCCTGCAGAGTGAGTTTCACACGTCTTCACCAAAGACGATTGCCAGAGGCTTCTGAGTACAAGTTAACAATGCAGACCTGGAGGGTATCTCCAGGTGCAGTAGAGTGGTAATCTTGGAACCTCCTGACTCAGAGTACTGCTACCTTCTTACTGCCATAGGAATGCAGCTAGTTGACAGCTGGCTTCAAGACATGCTTCCCTGTGAGAGCTGAGGACAGGGCAGAACCCTCCCGCATCCTGCCTGACTGTAGGAGTAGCTGCTAACATCCTTATGTTAGTGGCTGGGAGAGGTTGCGGGAAAAGCATGTGTGAGCACTGGGCCTGAACTCCCGTGTATCTGAGTTGAATACAGCGATTTCCAATGGCCTTCTTCAATCACAGTGTAGCTAGGTTCCAACTCCCATGTCCGAGTGGGTAGCAGACATCTGCCTCCCATGCATACACACTTCTGAGAGTTGAGCTTATGGCCTGTACCTCCACATCCAGCCTGCTGGTACCCTTGGCTTCTAAAAGGCCTAGGCTCGCTGTTTGACGGAAGTGCTGGGAGAGGTAATTGGAATCACCCGGCACACAAGACTAGTGCCTCCAAGCTCAGTTCAGCAATTTCCTAGTAAGTCCTGTGGTAGACTGGTGCTAGATACTAAGTTCCATACGTGAGAGGGTAGCTGAACGCCTTGTCCAAAACCATCTTACTTCTGAGAGTTGAGCTCAGCATCAGTCCCTCACAGTTCCACACTGCCTGCAGAGTGAGTTTCGCAGGTCTTCAGCAGAGACGTTTGCCAGAGGCTTCTGAGACGCAGGGTAACAATGCAGACCTGGAGGGTATCCTCAGGTGCAGTCGACTGGTAATCTTGGAACCTCCTGACTCAGAATACTGCTACCTTCTCACTGCCATAGGAATGCAGCTAGTTGACAGCTGGCTTCAAGACATGCTTCCCTGTGAGAGCGGAGGACAGGGCACAACCCTCCCGCATGCTGCCTGACTGTAGGAGTAGCTGCTAACATCCTTATGTTAGTGGCTGGGAGAGGTTGCGGGAAAAGCATGTGTGAGCACTGGGCCTGAACTCCCGTGTATCTGAGTTGAATACAGCGATTTCCAACGGCTTTCCTCAACCAGAGTGTAGCTAGGTTCCAAATCCCATGTACGAGCGGGTAGCAGACATCTGCCTCCCATGCATACACACTTCTGAGAGTTGAGCTTATGGCCTGTACCTCCACAGCCAGCCTGCTGGTACCCTTGGCTTCTAAAAGGCCTAGGCTCGCTGTTTGACGGAAGTGCTGGGAGAGGTAATTGGAATCTCCCGGCACACAAGACGAGTGCCTCCAAGCTCAATTCACCATTTGCCAGTAATTCTTGTGGTAGACAGGTGCTACATACTAAGATCCATATGTGAGAAGGTAGCTGAACGCCTTGTCCAAAAGCATCTTACTTCTGAGGGTTGAGCACACCCTCAGCCCCTCACACTTCCACACTGCCTGCAGAGTGTGTTTCACACATCTTCACCAGGACGATTGCCAGAGGCTTCTGAGTACAAGTTAACAATGCAGACCTGGAGGGTATCTCCAGGTGCAGTAGAGTGGTAATCTTGGAACCTCCTAACTCAGAGTACTGCTACCTTCTCACTGCCATAGGAATGCAGCTAGTTGACAGCTGGCTTCAAGACATGCTTCCCTGTGAGAGCTGAGGACAGGGCAGAACCCACCCGCATCCTGCCTGACTGTAGGAGTAGCTGCTAACATCCTAATGTTAGTGGCTGGGAGAGGTTGCGGGAAAAGCATGTGTGAGCACTGGGCCTGAACTCCCGTGTATCTGAGTTGAATACAGCGATTTCCAATGGCCTTCTTCAATCACAGTGTAGCTAGGTTCCAACTCCCATGTCCGAGTGGGTAGCAGACATCTGCCTACCATGCACACACACTTCTGAGAGTTGAGCTTATGGCCTGTACCTCCACATCCAGCCTGCTGGTACCCTTGCTTCTAAAAGGCCTAGGCTAGCTGTTTGACGGAAGTGCTGGGAGAGGTAATTGGAATCACCCGGCACACAAGACTAGTGCCTCCAAGCTCAGTTCAGCGATTTCCTAGTAATTCCTGTGGTAGACTGGTGCTACATACTAAGTTCCATACGTGAGAGGGTAGCTGAACGCCTTGTCCAAAACCATCTTACTTCTGAGATTTGAGCTCAGCCTCAGTCCCTCACAGTTCCACAATGCCTGCAGAGTGAGTTTCGCAGGTCTTCAGCAGAGACGTTTGCCAGAGGCTTCTGAGACGCAGGGTAAAAATGCAGACCTGGAGGGTATCCCCAGGTGCAGTCGACTGGTAATCTTGGAACCTCCTGACTCAGAATACTGCTACCTTCTCACTGCCATAGGAATGCAGCTAGTTGACAGCTGGCTTCAAGACATGCTTCCCTGTGAGAGCTGAGGACAGGGCAGAACCCTCCCGCATCCTGCCTGACTGTAGGAGTAGCTGCTAACATCCTTATGTTAGTGGCTGGGAGAGGTTGCGGGAAAAGCATGTGTGAGCACTGGGCCTGAACTCCCGTGTATCTGAGTTGAATACAGCGATTTCCAACGGCTTTCCTCAACCAGAGTGTAGCTAGGTTCCAAATCCCATGTACGAGCGGGTAGCAGACATCTGCCTCCCATGCATACACACTTCTGAGAGTTGAGCTTATGGCCTGTACCTCCACAGCCAGCCTGCTGGTACCCTTGGCTTCTAAAAGGCCTAGGCTCGCTGTTTGACGGAAGTGCTGGGAGAGGTAATTGGAATCTCCCGGCACACAAGACGAGTGCCTCCAAGCTCAATTCACGATTTCCCAGTAATTCTTGTGGTAGACAGGTGCTACATACTAAGTTCCATATGTGAGAAGGTAGCTGAACGCCTTGGCAAAAGCATCTTACTTCTGAGAGTTGAGCACACCCTCAGTCCCTCACACTTCCACACTGCCTGCAGAGTGAGTTTCACACGTCTTCACCAGAGACGATTGCCAGAGGCTTCTTAGTACAAGTTAACAATGCAGACCTGGAGGGTATCTCCAGGTGCATAGAGTGGTAATCTTGGAACCTCCTGACTCAGAGTACTGCTACCTTCTCACTGCCATAGGAATACAGCTAGTTGACAGCTGGCTTCAAGACATGCTTCCCTGTGAGAGCTGAGGACAGGGCAGAACCCTCCCGCATCCTGCCTGACTGTAGGAGTAGCTGCTAACATCCTAATGTTAGTGGCTGGGAGAGGTTGCGGGAAAAGCATGTGTGAGCACTGGGCCTGAACTCCCGTGTATCTGAGTTGAATACAGCGATTTCCAATGGCCTTCTTCAATCACAGTGTAGCTAGGTTCCAACTCCCATGTCCGAGTGGGTAGCAGACATCTGCCTCCCATGCATACACACTTCTGAGAGTTGAGCTTATGGCCTGTACCTCCACATCCAGCCTGCTGGTACCCTTGCTTCTAAAAGGCCTAGGCTCGCTGTTTGACGGAAGTGCTGGGAGAGGTAATTGGAATCACCCGGCACACAAGACTAGTGCCTTCAAGCTCAGTTCAGCGATTTCCTAGTAATTCCTGTGGTAGACTGGTGCTACATACTAAGTTCCATACGTGAGAGGGTAGCTGAACGCCTTGTCCAAAACCATCTTACTTCTGAGAGTTGAGCTCAGCCTCAGTCCCTCACAGTTCCACACTGCCTGCAGAGTGAGTTTCGCAGGTCTTCAGCAGAGACGTTTGCCAGAGGCTTCTGAGACGCAGGGTAACAATGCAGACCTGGAGGGTATCCCCAGGTGCAGTCGACTGGTAATCTTGGAACCTCCTGACTCAGAATACTGCTACCTTCTCACTGCCATAGGAATGCAGCTAGTTGACAGCTGGCTTCAAGACATGCTTCCCTGTGAGAGCTGAGGACAGGGCAGAACCCTCCCGCATCCTGCCTGACTGTAGGAGTAGCTGCTAACATCCTTATGTTAGTGGCTGGGAGAGGTTGCGGGAAAAGCATGTGTGAGCACTGGGCCTGAACTCCCGTGTATCTGAGTTGAATACAGCCATTTCCAACGACTTTCCTCAACCAGAGTGTAGCTAGGTTCCAAATCCCATGTCGAGCGGGTAGCAGACATCTGCCTCCCATGCATACACACTTCTGAGAGTTGAGCTTATGGCCTGTACCTCCACAGCCAGCCTGCTGGTACCCTTGGCTTCTAAAAGGCCTAGGCTCGCTGTTTGACGGAAGTGCTGGGAGAGGTAATTGGAATCTCCCGGCACACAAGACGAGTGCCTCCAAGCTGAATTCACGATTTCCCAGTAATTCTTGTGGTAGACAGGTGCTACATACTAAGTTCCATATGTGAGAAGGTAGCTGAACGCCTTGTCCAAAAGCATCTTACTTCTGAGAGTTGAGCACACCCTCAGTCCCTCACACTTCCACACTGCCTGCAGAGTGAGTTTCACACGTCTTCACCAGAGACGATTGCCAGAGGCTTCTGAGTACAAGTTACAATGCAGACCTGGAGGGTATCTCCAGGTGCAGTAGAGTGGTAATCTTGGAACCTCCTGACTCAGAGTACTGCTACCTTCTCACTGCCATAGGAATGCAGCTAGTTGACAGCTGGCTTCAAGACATGCTTCCCTGTGAGAGCTGAGGACAGGGCAGAACCCTCCCGCATCCTGCCTGACTGTAGGAGTAGCTGCTAACATCCTTATGTTAGTGGCTGGGAGAGGTTGCGGGAAAAGCATGTGTGAGCACTGGGCCTGAACTCCCGTGTATCTGAGTTGAATACAGCGATTTCCAACGGCTTTCCTCAACCAGAGTGTAGCTAGTTTCCAAATCCCATGTACGAGCGGGTAGCAGACATCTGCCTCCCATGCATACACACTTCTGAGAGTTGAGCTTATGGCCTGTACCTCCACAGCCAGCCTGCTGGTACCCTTGGCTTCTAAAAGGCCTAGGCTCGCTGTTTGACGGAAGTGCTGGGAGAGGTAATTGGAATCTCCCGGCACACAAGACGAGTGCCTCCAAGCTCAATTCACGATTTCCCAGTAATTCTTGTGGTAGACAGGTGCTACATACTAAGTTACATATGTGAGATGGTAGCTGAACGCCTTGTCCAAAAGCAACTTACTTCTGAGAGTTGAGCCCACCCTCAGTCCCTCACACTTCCACACTGCCTGCAGAGTGTGTTTCACACGTCTTCACCAGAGACGATTGCCAGAGGCTTCTTAGTACAAGTTAACAATGCAGACCTGGAGGGTATCTCCAGGTGCAGTAGAGTGGTAATCTTGGAACCTCCTGACTCAGAGTACTGCTACCTTCTCACTGCCATAGGAATACAGCTAGTTGACAGCTGGCTTCAAGACATGCTTCCCTGTGAGAGCTGAGGACAGGGCAGAACCCTCACGCATCCTGCCTGACTGTAGGAGTAGCTGCTAACATCCTAATGTTAGTGGCTGGGAGAGGTTGCGGGAAAAGCATGTGTGAGCACTGGGCCTGAACTCCCGTGTATCTGAGTTGAATACAGCGATTTCCAATGGCCTTCTTCAATCACAGTGTAGCTAGGTTCCAACTCCCATGTCCGAGTGGGTAGCAGACATCTGCCTCCCATGCATACACACTTCTGAGAGTTGAGCTTATGGCCTGTACCTCCACATCCAGCCTGCTGGTACCCTTGCTTCTAAAAGGCCTAGGCTCGCTGTTTGACGGAAGTGCTAGGAGAGGTAATTGGAATCACCCGGCACACAAGACTAGTGCCTCCAAGCTCAGTTCAGCGATTTCCTAGTAATTCCTGTGGTAGACTGGTGCTACATACTAAGTTCCATACGTGAGAGGGTAGCTGAACGCCTTGTCCAAAACCATCTTACTTCTGAGATTTGAGCTCAGCCTCAGTCCCTCACAGTTCCACACTGCCTGCAGAGTGAGTTTCGCAGGTCTTCAGCAGAGACGTTTGCCAGAGGCTTCTGAGACGCAGGGTAACAATGCAGACCTGGAGGGTATCCCCAGGTGCAGTCGACTGGTAATCTTGGAACCTCCTGACTCAGAATACTGCTACCTTCTCACTGCCATTAGAATGCAGCTAGTTGACAGCTGGCTTCAAGACATGCTTCCCTGTAGGAGCTGAGGACAGGGCAGAACCCTCCCGCATCCTGCCTGACTGTAGGATTAGCTGCTAACATCCTTATGTTAGTGGCTGGGAGAGGTTGCGGGAAAAGCATGTGTGAGCACTGGGCCTGAACTCCCGTGTATCTGAGTTGAATACGGCGATTTCCAACGGCTTTCCTCAACCAGAGTGTAGCTAGGTTCCAAATCCCATGTACGAGCGGGTAGCAGACATCTGCCTCCCATGCATACACACTTCTGAGAGTTGAGCTTATGGCCTGTACCTCCACAGCCAGCCTGCTGGTACCCTTGGCTTCTAAAAGGCCTAGGCTCGCTGTTTGACGGAAGTGCTGGGAGAGGTAATTGGAATCACCCGGCACACAAGACTAGTGCCTCCAAGCTCAGTTCAGTGATTTCCTAGTAATTCCTGTGGTAGACTGGTGCTACATACTAAGTTCCATACGTGAGAGGGTAGCTGAACGCCTTGTCCAAAACCATCTTACTTCTGAGATTTGAGCTCAGCCTCAGTCCCTCACAGTTCCACACTGCCTGCAGAGTGAGTTTCGCAGGTCTTCAGCATAGACTTTTGCCAGAGGCTTCTGAGACGCAGGGTAACAATGCAGACCTGGAGGGTATCGCCAGGTGCAGTCGACTGGTAATCTTGGAACCTCCTGACTCAGAATACTGCTACCTTCTCACTGCCATAAGAATGCAGCTAATTCACAGCTGGCTTCAATACATGCTTCCCTGTGAGAGCTGAGGAAAGGGCAGAACCCTCCCGCATGCTGCCTGACTGTAGGAGTAGCTGCTAACATCCTAATGTTAGTGGCTGGGAGAGGTTGCGGGAAAAGCATGTGTGAGCACTGGGCCTGAACTCCCGTGTATCTGAGTTGAATACAGCCATTTCCAACGACTTTCCTCAACCAGAGTGTAGCTAGGTTCCAAATCCCATGTCGAGCGGGTAGCAGACATCTGCCTCCCATGCATACACACTTCTGAGAGTTGAGCTTATGGCCTGTACCTCCACAGCCAGCCTGCTGGTACCCTTGGCTTCTAAAAGGCCTAGGCTCGCTGTTTGACGGAAGTGCTGGGAGAGGTAATTGGAATCTCCCGGCACACAAGACGAGTGCCTCCAAGCTCAATTCACGATTTCCCAGTAATTCTTGTGGTAGACATGTGCTACATACTAAGTTCCATATGTGAGAAGGTAGCTGAACGCCTTGTCCAAAAGCATCTTACTTCTGAGAGTTGAGCACACCCTCAGTCCCTCACACTTCCACACTGCCTGCAGAGTGAGTTTCACACGTCTTCACCAGAGACGATTGCCAGAGGCTTCTGAGTACAAGTTACAATGCAGACCTGGAGGGTATCTCCAGGTGCAGTAGAGTGGTAATCTTGGAACCTCCTGACTCAGAGTACTGCTACCTTCTCACTGCCATAGGAATGCAGCTAGTTGACAGCTGGCTTCAAGACATGCTTCCCTGTGAGAGCTGAGGACAGGGCAGAACCCTCCCGCATCCTGCCTGACTGTAGGAGTAGCTGCTAACATCCTTATGTTAGTGGCTGGGAGAGGTTGCGGGAAAAGCATGTGTGAGCACTGGGCCTGAACTCCCGTGTATCTGAGTTGAATACAGCGATTTCCAACGGCTTTCCTCAACCAGAGTGTAGCTAGGTTCCAAATCCCATGTACGAGCGGGTAGCAGACATCTGCCTCCCATGCATACACACTTCTGAGAGTTGAGCTTATGGCCTGTACCTCCACAGCCAGCCTGCTGGTACCCTTGGCTTCTAAAAGGCCTAGGCTCGCTGTTTGACGGAAGTGCTGCGAGAGGTAATTGGAATCTCCCGGCACACAAGACGAGTGCCTCCAAGCTCAATTCACGATTTCCCAGTAATTCTTGTGGTAGACAGGTGCTACATACTAAGTTCCATATGTGAGATGGTAGCTGAACGCCTTGTCCAAAAGCATCTTACTTCTGAGAGTTGAGCCCACCCTCAGTCCCTCACACTTCCACACTGCCTGCAGAGTGAGTTTCACACGTCTTCACCAGAGACGATTGCCAGAGGCTTCTTAGTACAAGTTAACAATGCAGACCTGGAGGGTATCTCCAGGTGCAGTAGAGTGGTAATCTTGGAACCTCCTGACTCAGAGTACTGCTACCTTCTCACTGCCATAGGAATACAGCTAGTTGACAGCTGGCTTCAAGACATGCTTCCCTGTGAGAGCTGAGGACAGGGCAGAACCCTCCCGCATCCTGCCTGACTGTAGGAGTAGCTGCTAACATCCTAATGTTAGTGGCTGGGAAAGGTTGCGGGAAAAGCATGTGTGAGCACTGGGCCTGAACTCCCGTGTATCTGAGTTGAATACAGCGATTTCCAATGGCCTTCTTCAATCACAGTGTAGCTAGGTTCCAACTCCCATGTCCGAGTGGGTAGCAGACATCTGCCTCCCATGCATACACACTTCTGAGAGTTGAGCTTATGGCCTGTACCTCCACATACAGCCTGCTGGTACCCTTGCTTCTAAAAGGCCTAGGCTCGCTGTTTGACGGAAGTGCTGGGAGAGGTAATTGGAATCACCCGGCACACAAGACTAGTGCCTCCAAGCTCAGTTCAGCGATTTCCTAGTAATTCCTGTGGTAGACTGGTGCTACATACTAAGTTCCATACGTGAGAGGGTAGCTGAACGCCTTGTCCAAAACCATCTTACTTCTGAGAGTTGAGCTCAGCCTCAGTCCCTCACAGTTCCACACTGCCTGCAGAGTGAGTTTCGCAGGTCTTCAGCAGAGACGTTTGCCAGAGGCTTCTGAGACGCAGGGTAACAATGCAGACCTGGAGGGTATCCCCAGGTGCAGTCGACTGGTAATCTTGGAACCTCCTGACTCAGAATACTGCTACCTTCTCACTGCCATAGGAATGCAGCTAGTTGACAGCTGGCTTCAAGACATGCTTCCCTGTGAGAGCTGAGGACAGGGCAGAACCCTCCCGCATCCTGCCTGACTGTAGGAGTAGCTGCTAACATCCTTATGTTAGTGGCTGGGAGAGGTTGTGGGAAAAGCATGTGTGAGCACCGGGCTTGAACTCCCGTGTGTCTGAGTTGAATACAGCGATTTCCAACGGCTTTCCTCAACCAGAGTGTAGCTAGGTTCCAAATCCCATGTACGAGCGGGTAGCAGACATCTGCCTCCCATGCATACACACTTCTGAGAGTTGAGCTTATGGCCTGTACCTCCACATCCAGCCTGCTGGTACCCTTGGCGTCTAAAAGGCCTAGGCTCGCTGTTTGACGGAAGTGCTGGGAGAGGTAATTGGAATCACCCGGCACACAAGACTAGTGCCTCCAAGCTCAGTTCAGCGATTTCCTAGTAATTCCTGTGGTAGACTGGTGCTACATACTAAGTTCCATACGTGAGAGGGTAGCTGAACGCCTTGTCCAAAACCATCTTACTTCTGAGAGTTGAGCTCAGCCTCAGTCCCTCACAGTTCCACACTGCCTGTAGAGTGAGTTTCGCAGGTCTTCAGCAGAGACGTTTGCCAGAGGCTACTGAGACGCAGGGTAACAATGCAGACCTGGAGGGTATCCCCAGGTGCAGTCGACTGGTAATCTTGGAACCTCCTGACTCAGAATACTGCTACCTTCTCACTGCCATAGGAATGCAGCTAGTTGACAGCTGGCTTCAAGACATGATTCCCTGTGAGAGCTGAGGACAGGGCAGAACCCTCCCGCATGCTGCCTGACTGTAGGAGTAGCTGCTAACATCCTTATGTTAGTGGCTGGGAGAGGTTTCGTGAAAAGCATGTGTGAGCACTGGGCCTGAACTCCCGTGTACCTGAGTTGAATACAGCGATTTCCAACGGCTTTCCTCAACCAGAGTGTAGCTAGATTCCAAATCCCATGTACGAGCGGGTAGCAGACATCTGCCTCCATGCATACACACTTCTGAGAGTTGAGCTTATGGCCTGTACCTCCACATCCAGCCTGCTGGTACCCTTGGCTTCTAAAAGGCCTAGGCTCGCTGTTTGGCGGAAGTGCTGGGAGAGGTAATTGGAATCACCCGGCACACAAGACTAATGCCTCCAAGCTCAGTTCAGCGATTTCCTAGTAATTCCTGTGGTAGACTGGTGCTACATACTAAGTTCCATACGTGAGAGGGTAGCTGAACGCCTTGTCCAAAACCATCTTACTTCTGAGAGTTGAGCACACCCTCAGTCCCTCACACTTCCACACTGCCTGCAGAGTGAGTTTCACACGTCTTCACCAGAGACGATTGCCAGAGGCTTCTGAGTACAAGTTACAATGCAGACCTGGAGGGTATCTCCAGGTGCAGTAGAGTGGTAATCTTGGAACCTCCTGACTCAGAGTACTGCTACCTTCTCACTGCCATAGGAATGCAGCTAGTTGACAGCTGGCTTCAAGACATGCTTCCCTGTGAGAGCTGAGGACAGGGCAGAACCCTCCCGCATCCTGCCTGACTGTAGGAGTAGCTGCTAACATCCTTATGTTAGTGGCTGGGAGAGGTTGCGGGAAAAGCATGTGTGAGCACTGGGCCTGAACTCCCGTGTATCTGAGTTGAATACAGCGATTTCCAACGGCTTTCCTCAACCAGAGTGTAGCTAGGTTCCAAATCCCATGTACGAGCGGGTAGCAGACATCTGCCTCCCATGCATACACACTTCTGAGAGTTGAGCTTATGGCCTGTACCTCCACAGCCAGCCTGCTGGTACCCTTGGCTTCTAAAAGGCCTAGGCTCGCTGTTTGACGGAAGTGCTGCGAGAGGTAATTGGAATCTCCCGGCACACAAGACGAGTGCCTCCAAGCTCAATTCACGATTTCCCAGTAATTCTTGTGGTAGACAGGTGCTACATACTAAGTTCCATATGTGAGATGGTAGCTGAACGCCTTGTCCAAAAGCATCTTACTTCTGAGAGTTGAGCCCACCCTCAGTCCCTCACACTTCCACACTGCCTGCAGAGTGAGTTTCACACGTCTTCACCAGAGACGATTGCCAGAGGCTTCTTAGTACAAGTTAACAATGCAGACCTGGAGGGTATCTCCAGGTGCAGTAGAGTGGTAATCTTGGAACCTCCTGACTCAGAGTACTGCTACCTTCTCACTGCCATAGGAATACAGCTAGTTGACAGCTGGCTTCAAGACATGCTTCCCTGTGAGAGCTGAGGACAGGGCAGAACCCTCCCACATCCTGCCTGACTGTAGGAGTAGCTGCTAACATCCTAATGTTAGTGGCTGGGAGAGGTTGCGGGAAAAGCATGTGTGAGCACTGGGCCTGAACTCCCGTGTATCTGAGTTGAATACAGCGATTTCCAATGGCCTTCTTCAATCACAGTGTAGCTAGGTTCCAACTCCCATGTCCGAGTGGGTAGCAGACATCTGCCTCCCATGCATACACACTTCTGAGAGTTGAGCTTATGGCCTGTACCTCCACATACAGCCTGCTGGTACCCTTGCTTCTAAAAGGCCTAGGCTCGCTGTTTGACGGAAGTGCTGGGAGAGGTAATTGGAATCACCCGGCACACAAGACTAGTGCCTCCAAGCTCAGTTCAGCGATTTCCTAGTAATTCCTGTGGTAGACTGGTGCTACATACTAAGTTCCATACGTGAGAGGGTAGCTGAACGCCTTGTCCAAAACCATCTTACTTCTGAGAGTTGAGCTCAGCCTCAGTCCCTCACAGTTCCACACTGCCTGCAGAGTGAGTTTCGCAGGTCTTCAGCAGAGACGTTTGCCAGAGGCTTCTGAGACGCAGGGTAACAATGCAGACCTGGAGGGTATCCCCAGGTGCAGTCGACTGGTAATCTTGGAACCTCCTGACTCAGAATACTGCTACCTTCTCACTGCCATAGGAATGCAGCTAGTTGACAGCTGGCTTCAAGACATGCTTCCCTGTGAGAGCTGAGGACAGGGCAGAACCCTCCCGCATGCTGCCTGACTGTAGGAGTAGCTGCTAACATCCTTATGTTAGTGGCTGGGAGAGGTTGTGGGAAAAGCATGTGTGAGCACCGGACTTGAACTGCCGTGTGTCTGAGTTGAATACAGCGATTTCCAACGGCTTTCCTCAACCAGAGTGTAGCTAGGTTCCAAATCCCATGTACGAGCGGGTAGCAGACATCTGCCTCCCATGCATACACACTTCTGAGAGTTGAGCTTATGGCCTGTACCTCCACATCCAGGCTGCTGGTACCCTTGGCGTCTAA
This sequence comes from Canis aureus, assembly GCF_053574225.1. Taxonomy (NCBI): domain Eukaryota; kingdom Metazoa; phylum Chordata; class Mammalia; order Carnivora; family Canidae; genus Canis; species Canis aureus. Next base: position 66,209,039 of record NC_135626.1, on the reverse strand, counting down.
AAGGCCTAGGCTCGCTGTTTGACGGAAGTGCTGGGAGAGGTAATTGGAATCACCCTGCACACAAGACTAGTGCCTCCAAGCTCAGTTCAGCGATTTCCTAGTAATTCCTGTGGTAGACTGGTGCTACATACTAAGTTCCATACGTGAGAGGGTAGCTGAACGCCTTGTCCAAAACCATCTTACTTCTGAGAGTTGAGCTCAGCCTCAGTCCCTCACAGTTCGACACTGCCTGCAGAGTGAGTTTCGCAGGTCTTCAGCAGAGACGTTTGCCAGAGGCTACTGAGACGCAGGGTAACAATGCAGACCTGGAGGGTATCCCCAGGTGCAGTCGACTGGTAATCTTGGAACCTCCTGACTCAGAATACTGCTACCTTCTCACTGCCATAGGAATGCAGCTAGTTGACAGCTGGCTTCAAGACATGATTCCCTGTGAGAGCTGAGGACAGGGCAGAACCCTCCCGCATGCTGCCTGACTGTAGGAGTAGCTGCTAACATCCTTATATTAGTGGCTGGGAGAGGTTTCGTGAAAAGCATGTGTGAGCACTGGGCCTGAACTCCCGTGTACCTGAGTTGAATACAGCGATTTCCAACGGCTTTCCTCAACCAGAGTGTAGCTAGATTCCAAATCCCATGTACGAGCGGGTAGCAGACATCTGCCTCCATGCATACACACTTCTGAGAGTTGAGCTTATGGCCTGTACCTCCACATCCAGCCTGCTGGTACCCTTGGCTTCTAAAAGGCCTAGGCTCGCTGTTTGGCGGAAGTGCTGGGAGAGGTAATTGGAATCACCCGGCACACAAGACTAGTGCCTCCAAGCTCAGTTCAGCGATTTCCTAGTAATTCCTGTGGTAGACTGGTGCTACATACTAAGTTCCATACGTGAGAAGGTAGTTGAACGCCTTGTCCAAAAGCATCTTACTTCTGAGAGTTGAGCCCACCCTCAGTCCCTCACAGTTCCACACTGCCTGCAGAGTGAGTTTCACACGTCTTCACAGGAAGATTGCCAGAGGCTTCTGAGTACAAGTTAACAATGCAGACCTGGAGGGTATCTCCAGGTGCAGTAGAGTGGTAATCTTGGAACCTCCTGACTCAGAGTACTGCTACCTTCTCACTGCCATAGGAATGCAGCTAGTTGACAGCTGGCTTCAAGACATGCTTCCCTGTGAGAGCTGAGGACAGGGCAGAACCCTCCCGCATCCTGCCTGACTGTAGGAGTAGCTGCTAACATCCTAATGTTAGTGGCTGGGAGAGGTTGCGGGAAAAGCATGTGTGAGCACTGGGCGTGAACTCCCGTGTACCTGAGTTGAATACAGCGATTTCCAACGGCTTTCCTCAACCAGAGTGTAGCTAGGGTCCAAATCCCATTTACGAGCGGGTAGCAGACATCTGCCTCCCATGCATACACACTTCTGAGAGTTGAGCTTATGGCCTGTACCTCCACAGCCAGCCTGCTGGTACCCTTGTCTTCTAAAAGGCCTAGGCTCGCTGTTTGGCGGAAGTGCTGGGAGAGGTAATTGGAATCACCCGGCACACAAGACTAGTGCCTCCAAGCTCAGTTCAGCGATTTCGTAGTAATTCCTGTGGTAGACTGGTGCTACATACTAAGTTCCATACGTGAGAAAGTAGCTGAACGCCTTGTCCAAATCCATCTTACTTCGGAGAGTTGAGCTCAGCCTCAGTCCCTCACAGTTCGACACTGCCTGCAGAGTGAGTTTCGCAGGTCTTCAGCAGAGACGTTTGCCAGAGGCTTCTGAGACGCAGGGTAACAATGCAGACCTGGAGGGTATCCCCAGGTGCAGTCGACTGGTAATCTTGGAACCTCCTGACTCAGAATACTGCTACCTTCTCACTGCCATAGGAATGCAGCTAGTTGACAGCTGGCTTCAAGACATGCTTCCCTGTGAGAGCTGAGGACAGGGCAGAACCCTCCCGCATGCTGCCTGACTGTAGGAGTAGCTGCTAACATCCTTATGTTAGTGGCTGGGAGAGGTTGCGGGAAAAGCATGTGTGAGCACTGGGCCTGAACTCCCGTGTATCTGAGTTGAATACAGCGATTTCCAACGGCTTTCCTCAACCAGAGTGTAGCTAGGTTCCAAATCCCATGTACGAGCGGGTAGCAGACATCTGCCTCCCATGCATACACACTTCTGAGAGTTGAGCTTATGGCCTGTACCTCCACAGCCAGCCTGCTGGTACCCTAGGCTTCTAAAAGGCCTAGGCTCGCTGTTTGACGGAAGTGCTGGGAGAGGTAATTGGAATCTCCCGTCACACAAGACTAGTGCCTCCAAGCTCAATTCACGATTTCCCAGTAATTCTTGTGGTAGACAGGTGCTACATACTAAGTTCCATATGTGAGAAGGTAGCTGAACGCCTGGTCCAAAAGCATCTTACTTCTGAGAGTTGAGCACACCCTCAGTCCCTCACACTTCCACACTGCCTGCAGAGTGAGTTTCACACGTCTTCACCAGAGACGATTGCCAGAGGCTTCTGAGTACAAGTTAACAATGCAGACCTGGAGGGTATCTCCAGGTGCAGTAGAGTGGTAATCTTGGAACCTCCTGACTCAGAGTACTGCTACCTTCTCACTGCCATAGGAATGCAGCTAGATGACAGCTGGCTTCAAGACATGCTTCCCTGTGAGAGCTCAGGACAGGGCAGAACCCTCCCGCATCCTGCCTGACTGTAGGAGTAGCTGCTAACATCCTAATGTTAGTGGCTGGGAGAGGTTGCGGGAAAAGCATGTGTGAGCACTGGGCCTGAACTCCCGTGTATCTGAGTTGAATAGAGCGATTTCCAATGGCCTTCTTCAATCACAGTGTAGCTAGGTTCCAACTCCCATGTCCGAGTGGGTAGCAGACATCTGCCTCCCATGCATACACACTTCTGAGAGTTGAGCTTATGGCCTGTACCTCCACATCCAGCCTGCTGATACCCTTGGCTTCTAAAAGGCCTAGGCTCGCTGTTTCACGGAAGTGCTGGGAGAGGTAATTGGAATCACCCGGCACACAAGACTAGTGCCTCCAAGCTCAGTTCAGCGATTTCCTAGTAATTCCTGTGGTAGACTGGTGCTACATACTAAGTTCCATACGTGAGAGGGTAGCTGAACGCCTTGTCCAAAACCATCTTACTTCTGAGAGTTGAGCTCAGCCTCAGTCCCTCACAGTTCGACAGTGCCTGCAGAGTGAGTTTGCAGGTCTTCAGCAGAGACGTTTGCCAGAGGCTTCTGAGACGCAGGGTAACAATGCAGACCTGGAGGGTATCCCCAGGTGCAGTCGACTGGTAATCTTGGAACCTCCTGACTCAGAATACTGCTACCTTCTCACTGCCATAGGAATGCAGCTAGTTGACAGCTGGCTTCAAGACATGCTTCCCTGTGAGAGCTGAGGACAGGGCAGAACCCTCCCGCATGCTGCCTGACTGTAGGAGTAGCTGCTAACATCCTTATGTTAGTGGCTGGGAGAGGTTGCGGGAAAAGCATGTGTGAGCACTGGGCGTGAACTCCCGTGTACCTGAGTTGAATACAGCGATTTCCAACGGCTTTCCTCAACCAGAGTGTAGCTAGGTTCCAAATCCCATTTACGAGCGGGTAGCAGACATCTGCCTCCCATGCATACACACTTCTGAGAGTTGAGCTTATGGCCTGTACCTCCACAGCCAGCCTGCTGGTACCCTTGTCTTCTAAAAGGCCTAGGCTCGCTGTTTGGCGGAAGTGCTGGGATAGGTAATTGGAATCACCTGGCACACAAGACTAGTGCCTCCAAGCTCAGTTCAGCGATTTCGTAGTAATTCCTGTGGTAGACTGGTGCTACATACTAAGTTCCATACGTGAGAGGGTAGCTGAACGCCTTGTCCAAATCCATCTTACTTCGGAGAGTTGAGCTCAGCCTCAGTCCCTCACAGTTCGACACTGCCTGCAGAGTGAGTTTCGCAGGTCTTCAGCAGAGACGTTTGCCAGAGGCTTCTGAGACGCAGGGTAACAATGCAGACCTGGAGGGTATCCCCAGGTGCAGTCGACTGGTAATCTTGGAACCTCCTGACTCAGAATACTGCTACCTTCTCACTGCCATAGGAATGCAGCTAGTTGACAGCTGGCTTCAAGACATGCTTCCCTGTGAGAGCTGAGGACAGGGCAGAACCCTCCCGCATGCTGCCTGACTGTAGGAGTAGCTGCTAACATCCTTATGTTAGTGGCTGGGAGAGGTTGCGGGAAAAGCATGTGTGAGCACTGGGCCTGAACTCCCGTGTATCTGAGTTGAATACAGCGATTTCCAACGGCTTTCCTCAACCAGAGTGTAGCTAGGTTCCAAATCCCATGTACGAGCGGGTAGCAGACATCTGCCTCCCATGCATACACACTTCTGAGAGTTGAGCTTATGGCCTGTACCTCCACAGCCAGCCTGCTGGTACCCTTGGCTTCTAAAAGGCCTAGGCTCCCTGTTTGACGGAAGTGCTGGGAGAGGTAATTGGAATCTCCCGGCACACAAGACTAGTGCCTCCAAGCTCAATTCACGATTTCCCAGTAATTCTTGTGGTAGACAGGTGCTACATACTAAGTTCCATATGTGAGAAGGTAGCTGAACGCCTGGTCCAAAAGCATCTTACTTCTGAGAGTTGAGCACACCCTCAGTCCCTCACACTTCCACACTGCCTGCAGAGTGAGTTTCACACGTCTTCACCAGAGACGATTGCCAGAGGCTTCTGAGTACAAGTTAACAATGCAGACCTGGAGGGTATCTCCAGGTGCAGAAGAGTGGTAATCTTGGAACCTCCTGACTCAGAGTACTGCTACCTTCTCACTGCCATAGGAATGCAGCTAGTTGACAGCTGGCTTCAAGACATGCTTCCCTGTGAGAGCTGAGGACAGGGCAGAACCCTCCCGCCTCCTGCCTGACTGTAGGAGTAGCTGCTAACATCCTAATGTTAGTGGCTGGGAGAGGTTGCGGGAAAAGCATGTGTGAGCACTGGGCCTGAACTCCCGTGTATCTGAGTTGAATACAGCGATTTCCAATGGCCTTCTTCAATCACAGTGTAGCTAGGTTCCAACTCCCATGTCCGAGTGGGTAGCAGACATCTGCCTCCCATGCATATACACTTCTGAGAGTTGAGCTTATGGCCTGTACCTCCACAGCCAGCCTGCTGGTACCCTTGGGTTATAAAAGGCCTAGACTCGCTGTTTGAGGGAAGTGCTGGGAGAGGTAATTGTAGTCACCCGGCACAAACGACTAGTGCCTCCAAGCTCAGTTCAGCGATTTCCTAGTAATTCCTGTGGTAGACTGGTGCTACATACTAAGTTCCATACGTGAGAGGGTAGCTGAACGCCTTGTCCAAAACCATCTTACTTCTGAGAGTTGAGCTCAGCTTCAGTCCCTCACAGTTCCACACTGCCTGCAGAGTGAGTTTCGCAGGTCTTCAGCAGAGACGTTTGCCAGAGGCTTCTGAGACGTAGGGTAAGAATGCAGACCTGGAGGGTATCCCCAGGTGCAGTCGACTGGTAATCTTGGAACCTCCTGACTCAGAATACTGCTACCTTCTCACTGCCATAGGAATGCAGCTAGTTGACAGCTGGCCTCAAGACATGCTTCCCTGCGAGAGCTGAGGACAGGGCAGAACCCTACCGCATGCTGCCTGACTGTAGGAGTAGCTGCTAACATCCTTATGTTAGTGGCTGGGAGAGGTTTCGTGAAAAGCATGTGTGAGCACTGGGCCTGAACTCCCGTGTACCTGAGTTGAATACAGCGATTTCCAACGGCTTTCCTCAACCAGAGTGTAGCTAGATTCCAAATCCCATGTACGAGCGGGTAGCAGACATCTGCCTCCATGCATACACACTTCTGAGAGTTGAGCTTATGGCCTGTACCTCCACATCCAGCCTGCTGGTACCCTTGGCTTCTAAAAGGCCTAGGCTCGCTGTTTGGCGGAAGTGCTGGGAGAGGTAATTGGAATCACCCGGCACACAAGACTAGTGCCTCCAAGCTCAGTTCAGCGATTTCCTAGTAATTCCTGTGGTAGACTGGTGCTACATACTAAGTTCCATACGTGAGAAGGTAGTTGAACGCCTTGTCCAAAAGCATCTTACTTCTGAGAGTTGAGCCCACCCTCAGTCCCTCACACTTCCACACTGCCTGCAGAGTGAGTTTCACACGTCTTCACAGGACGATTGCCAGAGGCTTCTGAGTACAAGTTAACAATGCAGACCTGGAGGGTATCTCCAGGTGCAGTAGAGTGGTAATCTTGGAACCTCCTGACTCAGAGTACTGCTACCTTCTCACTGCCATAGGAATGCAGGTAGTTGACAGCTGGCTTCAAGACATGCTTCCCTGTGAGAGCTGAGGACAGGGCAGAACCCTCCCGAATCCTGCCTGGCTGTAGGAGTAGCTGCTAACATCCTAATGTTAGTGGCTGGGAGAGGTTGCGGGAAAAGCATGTGTGAGCACTGGGCCTGAACTCCCGTGTATCTGAGTTGAATACAGCGATTTCCAATGGCCTTCTTCAATCACAGTGTAGCTAGGTTCCAACTCCCATGTCCGAGTGGGTAGCAGACATCTGCCTCCCATGCATATACACTTCTGAGAGTTGAGCTTATGCCCTGTACCTCCACATCCAGCCTGCTGGTACCCTTGGCTTCTAAAAGGCCTAGGCTCGCTGTTTGACGGAAGTGCTGGGAGAGGTAATTGGAATCTCCCGGCACACAAGACGAGTGCCTCCAAGCTCAATTCACGATTTCCCAGTAATTCTTGTGGTAGACAGGTGCTACATACTAATTTCCATATGTGAAATGGTAGCTGAACGCCTTGTCCAAAAGCATCTTACTTCTGAGGGTTTAGCCCAACCTCAGTCCCTCACAGTTCCACACTGCCTGCAGAGTGAGTTTCACAAGTCTTCACCAGAGACGATTGCCAGAGGCTTCTGAGTACAAGTTAACAATGCAGACCTGGAGGGTATCTCCAGGTGCAGTAGAGTGGTAATCTTGGAACCTCCTGACTCAGAGTACTGCTACCTTCTCACTGCCATAGGAATGCAGCTAGTTGACAGCTGGCTTCAAGACATGCTTCCCTGTGAGAGCTGAGGACAGGGCAGAAACCTCCCGCATCCTGCCTGACTGTAGGAGTAGCTGCTAACATCCTTATGTTAGTGGCTGGGAGAGGTTGCGGGAAAAGCATGTGTGAGCACTGGGCCTGAACTCCCGTGTATCTGAGTTGAATAGAGCGAATTCCAAAGGCCTTCTTCAATCACAGTGTAGCTAGGTTCCAACTCCCATGTCCGAGTGGGTAGCAGACATCTGCCTCCCATGCATACACACTTCTGAGAGTTGAGCTTATGGCCTGTACCTCCACATCCAGCCTGCTGGTACCCTTGGCTTCTAAAAGGCCTAGGCTCGCTGTTTGACGGAAGTGCTGGGAGAGGTAATTGGAATCACCCGGCACACAAGACTAGTGCCTCCAAGCTCAGTTCAGCGATTTCCTAGTAATTCCTGTGGTAGACTGGTGCTACATACTAAGTTCCATACGTGAGAGGGTAGCTGAACGCCTTGTCCAAAACCATCTTACTTCTGAGAGTTGAGCTCAGCCTCAGTCCCTCACAGTTCCACACTACCTGCAGAGTGAGTTTCGCAGGTCTTCAGCAGAGACGTTTGCCAGAGGCTTCTGAGACGCAGGGTAACAATGCAGACCTGGAGGGTATCCCCAGGTGCAGTCGACTGGTAATCTTGGAACCTCCTGACTCAGAATACTGCTACCTTCTCACTGCCAAAGGAATGCAGCTAGTTGACAGCTGGCTTCAAGACATGCTTCCCTGTGAGAGCTGAGGACAGGGCAGAACCCTCCCGCATGCTGCCTGACTGTAGGAGTATCTGCTAACATCCTAATGTTAGTGGCTGGGAGAGGTTGCGGGAAAAGCATGTGTGAGCACTGGGCCTGATCTCCTGTGTATCTGAGTTGAATACAGCCATTTCCAACGACTTTCCTCAACCAGAGTGTAGCTAGGTTCCAAATCCCATGTACGAGCGGGTAGCAGACATCTGCCTCACATGCATACACACTTCTGAGAGTTGAGCTTATGGCCTGTACCTCCACATCTAGCCTGCTGGTACCCTTGGCTTCTAAAAGGCCTAGGCTCGTTGTTTGACGGAAGTGCTGGGAGAGGTAATTGGAATCTCCCGGCACACAAGACGAGTGCCTCCAGCTCAATTCACGATTTCCCAGTAATTCTTGTGGTAGACAGGTGCTACATACTAAGTTCCATATGTGAGAAGGTAGCTGAACGCCTTGTCCAAAAGCATCTTACTTCTGAGAGTTGAGCACACCCTCAGTCCCTCACACTTCCACACTGCCTGCAGAGTGAGTTTCACACGTCTTCACCAGAGACAATTGCCAGAGGCTTCTGAGTACAAGTTACAATGCAGACCTGGAGGGTATCTCCAGGTGCAGTAGAGTGGTAATCTTGGAACCTCCTGACTCAGAGTACTGCTACCTTCTCACTGCCATAGGAATGCAGCTAGTTGACAGCTGGCTTCAAGACATGCTTCCCTGTGAGAGCTGAGGAGAGGGCAGAACCCTCCCGCATCCTGCCTGACTGTAGGAGTAGCTGCTAACATCCTAATGTTAGTGGCTGGGAGAGGTTGCGGGAAAAGCATGTGTGAGCACTGGGCCTGAACTCCCGTGTATCTGAGTTGAATACAGCGATTTCCAATGGCCTTCTTCAATCACAGTGTAGCTAGGTTCCAACTCCCATGTCCGAGTGGGTAGCAGACATCTGCCTCCCATGCATATACACTTCTGAGAGTTGAGCTTATGGCCTGTACCTCCACAGCCAGCCTGCTGGTACCCTTGGGTTATAAAAGGCCTAGACTCGCTGTTTGAGGGAAGTGCTGGGAGAGGTAATTGGAGTCACCCGGCACACAAGACTAGTGCCTCCAAGCTCAGTTCAGCAATTTCCTAGTAATTCCTGTGGTAGACTGGTGCTACATACTAAGTTCCATACGTGAGAGGGTAGCTGAACGCCTTGTCCAAAACCATCTTACTTCTGAGAGTTGAGCTCAGCTTCAGTCCCTCACAGTTCCACACTGCCTGCAGAGTGAGTTTCGCAGGCCTTCAGCAGAGACGTTTGCCAGAGGCTTCTGAGACGTAGGGTAAGAATGCAGACCTGGAGGGTATCCCCAGGTGCAGTCGACTGGTAATCTTGGAACCTCCTGACTCAGAAGACTGCTACCTTCTCACTGCCATAGGAATGCAGCTAGTTGACAGCTGGCCTCAAGACATGCTTCCCTGCGAGAGCTGAGGACAGGGCAGAACCCTCCCGCATGCTGCCTGACTGTAGGAGTAGCTGCTAACATCCTTATGTTAGTGGCTGGGAGAGGTTGCGGGAAAAGCATGTGTGAGCACTGGGCCTGAACTCCCGTGTATCTGAGTTGAATACAGCGATTTCCAACGGCTTTCCTCAACCAGAGTGTAGCTAGGTTCCAAATCCCTTGTACGAGCGGGTAGCAGACATCTGCGTCCCATGCATACACACTTCTGAGAGTTGAGCTTATGGCCTGTACCTCCACAGCCAGCCTGCTGGTACCCTTGGCTTCTAAAAGGCCTAGGCTCGCTGTTTGGTGGAAGTGCTGGGAGAGGTAATTGGAATCACCCGGCACACAAGACTAGTGCCTCCAAGCTCAGTTCAGCGATTTCCTAGTAATTCCTGTGGTAGACTGGTGCTACATACTAAGTTCCATACGTGAGAGGGTAGCTGAACGCCTTGTCCAAAAGCGTCTTACTTCTGAGAGTTGAGCCCACCCTCAGTCCCTCACAGTTCCACACTGCCTGCAGAGTGAGTTTCACACGTCTTCACCAGAGACGATTGCCAGAGGCTTCTGAGTACAAGTTAACAATGCAGACCTGGAGGGTATCTCCAGGTGCAGTAGAGTGGTAATCTTGGAACCTCCTGACTCAGAGTACTGCTACCTTCTCACTGCCATAGGAATGCAGCTAGTTGACAGCTGGCTTCAAGACATGCTTCCCTGTGAGAGCTGAGGACAGGGCAGAACCCTCCCGCATCCTGCCTGACTGTAGGAGTAGCTGCTAACATCCTAATGTTAGTGGCTGGGAGAGGTTGCGGGAAAAGCATGTGTGAGCACTGGGCCTGAACTCCCGTGTATCTGAGTTGAATACAGCCATTTCCAACGACTTTCCTCAACCAGAGTGTAGCTAGGTTCCAAATCCCATGTCGAGCGGGTAGCAGACATCTGCCTCCCATGCATACACACTTCTGAGAGTTGAGCTTATGGCCTGTACCTCCACATCCAGCCTGCTGGTACCCTTGGCTTCTAAAAGGCCTAGGCTCGCTGTTTGACGGAAGTGCTGGGAGAGGTAATTGGAATCACCCGGCACAAAAGACTAGTGCCTCCAAGCTCAGTTCAGCGATTTCCTAGTAATTCCTGTGGTAGACTGGTGCTACATACTAAGTTCCATACGTGAGAGGGTAGCTGAACGCCTTGTCCAAAACCATCTTACTTCTGAGAGTTGAGCTCAGCCTCAGTCCCTCACAGTTCCACACTGCCTGCAGAGTGAGTTTCGCAGGTCTTCAGCAGAGACGTTTGCCAGAGGCTTCTGAGACGCAGGGTAACAATGCAGACCTGGAGGGTATCCCCAGGTGCAGTCGACTGGTAATCTTGGAACCTCCTGACTCAGAATACTGCTACCTTCTCACTGCCATAGGAATGAAGCTAGTTGACAGCTGGCTTCAAGACATGCTTCCCTGTGAGAGCTGAGGACAGGGCAGAACCCTCCCGCATGCTGCCTGACTGTAGGAGTAGCTGCTAACATCCTTATATTAGTGGCTGGGAGAGGTTGCGGGAAAAGCATGTGTGAGCACTGGGCCTGAACTCCCGTGTATCTGAGTTGAATACAGTGATTTCCAACGGCTTTCCTCAACCAGAGTGTAGCTAGGTTCCAAACCCATGTACGAGCGGGTAGCAGATATCTGCCTCCCATGCATACACACTTCTGAGAGTTGAGCTTATGTCCTGTACCTCCACGTCCAGCCTGCTGGTACCCTTGGCTTCTAAAAGGCCTAGGCTCGCTGTTTGACGGAAGTGCTGGGAGAGGTAATTGCAATCACCCGGCACACAAGACTAGTGCCTCCAAGCTCAGTTCAGCGATTTCCTAGTAATTCCTGTGGTAGACAGGTGCTACATACTAAATTCCATATGTGAGAAGGTAGCTGAACGCCTTGTCCAAAAGCATCTTACTTCTGAGAGTTGAGCACACCCTCAGTCCCTCACACTTCCACACTGCCTGCAGAGTGAGTTTCACACGTCTTCACCAGAGACGATTGCCAGAGGCTTCTGAGTACAAGTTAACAATGCAGACCTGGAGGGTATCTCCAGGTGCAGTAGAGTGGTAGTCTTGGAACCTCCTGACTCAGAGTACTGCTACCTTCTCACTGCCATAGGAATGCTGCTAGTTGACAGCTGGCTTCAAGACATGCTTCCCTGTGAGAGCTGAGGACAGGGCAGAACCCTCCCGCATCCTGCCTGACTGTAGGAGTAGCTGCTAACATCCTAATGTTAGTGGCTGGGAGAGGTTGCGGGAAAAGCATGTGTGAGCACTAAGCCTGAACTCCCGTGTATCTGAGTTGAATACAGCGATTTCCAATGGCTTTCTTCAATCACAGTGTAGCTAGGTTCCAACTCCCATGTCCGAGTGGGTAGCAGACATCTGCCTCCCATGCATACACACTTCTGAGAGTTGAGCTTATGGCCTGTACCTCCACATCCAGCCTGCTGGTACCCTTGGCTTCTAAAAGGCCTAGGCTCGCTGTTTCACGGAAGTGCTGGGAGAGGTAATTGGAATCACCCGGCACACAAGACTAGTGCCTCCAAGCTCAGTTCAGCGATTTCCTAGTAATTCCTGTGGTAGACTGGTGCTACATACTAAGTTCCATACGTGAGAGGGTAGCTGAACGACTTGTCCAAAACCATCTTACTTCCGAGAGTTGAGCTCAGCCTCAGTCCCTCACAGTTCCACACTGCCTGCAGAGTGAGTTTCGCAGGTCTTCAGCAGAGACGTTTGCCAGAGGCTTCTGAGACGCAGGGTAACAATGCAGACCCGGAGGGTATCCCCAGGTGCAGTCGACTGGTAATCTTGGAACCTCCTGACTCAGAATACTGCTACCTTCTCACTGCCATAGGAATGCAACTAGTTGACAGCTAGCTGGCTTCAAGACATGCTTCCCTGAGAGAGCTGAGGACAGGGCAGAACCCTCCCGCATGCTGCCTGACTGTAGGAGTAGCTGCTAACATCCTAATGTTAGTGGCTGGGAGATGTTGCGGGAAAAGCATGTGTGAGCACTGGGCCTGAACTCCCGTGTATCTGAGTTGAATACAGCGATTTCCAACGGCTTTCCTCAACCAGAGTGTAGCTAGGTTCCAAATCCCATGTACGAGCGGGTAGCAGACATCTGCCTCGCATGCATACACACTTCTGAGAGTTGAGCTTATGGCCTGTACCTCCACAGCCAGCCTGCTGGTACCCTTGGCTTCTAAAAGGCCTAGGCTCGCTGTTTGGTGGAAGTGCTGGGAGAGGTAATTGGAATCACCCGGCACACAAGACTAGTGCCTCCAAGCTCAGTTCAGCGATTTCCTAGTAATTCCTGTGGTAGACTGGTGCTACATACTAAATTCCATACGTGAGAGGGTAGCTGAACGCCTTGTCCAAAACCATCTTACTTCTGAGAGTTGAGCTCAGCCTCAGTCCCTCACAGTTCCACACTGCCTGCAGAGTGAGTTTCGCAGGTCTTCAGCAGAGAGGTTTGCCAGAGGCTTCTGAGACGCAGGGTAACAATGCAGACCTGGAGGGTGTCCCCAGGTGCCGTCGACTGGTAATCTTGGAACCTCCTGACTCAGAATACTGCTACCTTCTCACTGCCATAGGAATGCAGCTAGTTGACAGCTGGCCTCAAGACATGCTTCCCTGTGAGAGCTGAGGACAGGGCAGAACCCTCCCGCATGCTGCCTGACTGTAGGAGTAGCTGCTAACATCCTTATGTTAGTGGCTGGGAGAGGTTGCGGGAAAAGCATGTGTGAGCACTGGGCCTGAACTCCCGTGTACCTGAGTTGAATACAGCGATTTCCAACGGCTTTCCTCAACCAGAGTGTAGTAGGTTCCAAATCCCATGTACGAGCGGGTAGCAGACATCTGCCTCCCATGCATACACACTTCTGAGTGTTGAGCTTATGGCCTGTACCTCCACAGCCAGCCTGCTGGTACCCTTGGCTTCCAAAAGGCCTAGGCTCGCTGTTTGGCGGAAGTGCTGGGAGAGGTAATTGGAATCACCCGGCACACAAGACTAGTGCCTCCAATCTCAGTTCAGCGATTTCCTAGTAATTCCTGTGGTAGACTGGTGCTACATACTAAGTTCCATACGTGAGAGGGTAGCTGAACGCCTTGTCCAAAACCATCTTACTTCTGAGAGTTGAGCTCAGCCTCAGTCCCTCACAGTTCCACACTGCCTGCAGAGTGAGTTTCGCAGGTCTTCAGCAGAGACGTTTGCCAGAGGCTTCTGAGACGCAGGGTAACAATGCAGACCTGGAGGGTATCCCCAGGTGCAGTCGACTGGTAATCTTGGAACCTCCTGACTCAGAATACTGCTACCTTCTCACTGCCAAAGGAATGAAGCTAGTTGACAGCTGGCTTCAAGACATGCTTCCCTGTGAGAGCTGAGGACAGGGCAGAACCCTCCCGCATGCTGCCTGACTGTAGGAGTAGCTGCTAACATCCTTATGTTAGTGGCTGGGAGAGGTTGCGGGAAATGCATGTGTGAGCACTGGGCCTGAAATCCCGTGTATCTGAGTTGAATACAGCGATTTCCAACGGCTTTCCTCAACCAGAGTGTAGCTAGTTTCCAAATCCCATGTACGAGAGGGTAGCAGACATCTGCCTCCCATGCATACACACTTCTGAGAGTTGAGCTTATGGCCTGTACCTCCACAGCCAGCCTGCTGGTACCCTTGGCTTCTAAAAGGCCTAGGCTCGCTGTTTGACGGAATGCTGGGAGAGGTAATTGGAATCTCCCGGCACACAAGACGAGTGCCTCCAAGCTCAATTCACGATTTCCCAGTAATTCTTGTGGTAGACAGGTGCTACATACTAAGTTCCATGTGTGAGAAGGTAGCTGAACGCCTTGTCCAAAAGCATCTTACTTCTGAGAGTTGAGCACACCCTCAGTCCCTCACACTTCCACACTGTCTGCAGAGTGAGTTTCACACGTCTTCACCAGAGACGATTGCCAGAGGCTTCTGAGTAAAGTTAACAATGCAGACCTGGAGGGTACTCCAGGTGCAGTAGAGCGGTAATCTTGGAACCTCCTGACTCAGAGTACTGCTACCTTCTCACTGCCATAGGAATGCAGCTAGTTGACAGCTGGCTTCAAGACATGCTTCCCTGTGAGAGCTGAGGACAGGGCAGAACCCTCCCGCATGCTGCCTGACTGTAGGAGTAGCTGCTAACATCCTAATGTTAGTGGCTGGGAGAGGTTGCGGGAAAAGCATGTGTGAGCACTGGGCCTGAACTCCCGTGTACCTGAGTTGAATACAGCGATTTCCAACGGCTTTCCTCAACCAGAGTGTAGCTAGGTTCCAAATCCCATGTACGAGCGGGTAGCAGACATCTGCGTCCCATGCATACACACTTCTGAGAGTTGAGCTTATGGCCTGTACCTCCACAGCCAGCCTGCTGGTACCCTTGGCTTCTAAAAGGCCTAGGCTCGCTGTTTGGCGGAAGTTCTGGGAGAGGTAATTGGAATCACCCGGCACACAAGACTAGTGCCTCCTAGCTCAGTTCAGCGATTTCCTAGTAATTCCTGTGTTAGACTGGTGCTACATACTACGTTCCATACGTGAGAGGGTAGCTGAACGCCTTGTCCAAAACCATCTTAATTCGGAGAGTTGAGCTCAGCCTCAGTCCCTCACAGTTCCACACTGCCTGCAGAGTGAGTTTCGCAGGTCTTCAGCAGAGACGTTTGCCAGAGGCTTCTGAGACGCAGGGTAACAATGCAGACCTGGAGGGTATCCCCAGGTGCAGTCGACTGGTAATCTTGGAACCTCCTGACTCAGAATACTGCTACCTTCTCACTGCCATAGGAATGCAGCTAGTTGACAGCTGGCTTCAAGACATGCTTCCCTGTGAGAGCTGAGGACAGGGCAGAACCCTCCCGCATGCTGCCTGACTGTAGGAGTAGCTGCTAACATCCTTATGTTAGTGGCTGGGAGAGGTTGCGGGAAAAGCATGTGTGAGCACTGGGCCTGAACTCCCGTGTACCTGAGTTGAATACAGCGATTTCCAACGGCTTTCCTCAACCAGAGTGTAGCTAGGTTCCAAATCCCATGTACGAGCGGGTAGCAGACATCTGCGTCCCATGCATACACACTTATGAGAGTTGAGCTTATGGCCTGTAACTCCACAGCCAGCCTGCTGGTACCCTTGGCTTCTAAAAGGCCTAGGCTCGCTGTTTGGTGGAAGTGCTGGGAGAGGTAATTGGAATCACCCGGCACACAAGACTAGTGCCTCCAAGCTTAGTTCAGCTATTTCCTAGTAATTCCTGTGGTAGACTGGTGCTACATACTAAGTTCCATACGTGAGAGGGTAGCTGAACGCATTGTCCAAAGCCATCTTACTTCTGAGAGTTGAGCTCAGCCTCAGTCCCTCACAGTTCCACACTGCCTGCAGAGTGAGTTTCGCAGGTCTTCAGCAGAGACGTTTGCCAGAGGCTTCTGAGACGCAGGGTAACAATGCAGACCTGGAGGGTATCACCAGGTGCAGTCGACTGGTAATCTTGGAACCTCCTGACTCAGAATACTGCTACCTTCTCACTGCCATAGGAATGCAGCCAGTTGACAGCTGGCTTCAAGACATGCTTCCCTGTGAGAGCTGAGGACAGGGCAGAATCCTCCCGCATGCTGCCTGACTGTAGGAGTAGCTGCTAACATCCTTATGTTAGTGGCTGGGAGAGGTTGCGGGAAAAGCATGTGTGAGCACTGGGCCTGAACTCCCGTGTATCTGAGTTGAATACAGCGATTTCCAACGGCTTTCCTCAACCAGAGTGTAGCTAGGTTCCAAATCCCATGTACGAGCGGGTAGCAGACATCTACCTCCCATGCATACAAACTTCTGAGAGTTGAGCTTATGGCCTGTACCTCCACATCCAGCTTGCTGGTACCCTTGGCTTCTAAAAGGCCTAGGCTCGCTGTATGACGGAAGTGCTGGGAGAGGTAATTGGAATCTCCCGGCACACAAGACGAGTGCCTCCAAGCTCAATTCACGATTTCCCAGTAATTCTTGTGGTAGACAGGTGCTACATACTAAGTTCCATATGTGAGATGGTAGCTGAACGCCTTGTCCAAAAGCATCTTACTTCTGAGAGTTGAGCCCACCCTCAGTCCCTCACAGTTCCACACTGCCTGCAGAGTGAGTTTCACACGTCTTCACCAGAGACGATTGCCAGAGGCTTCTTAGTACAAGTTAACAATGCAGACCTGGAGGGTATCTCCAGGTGCAGTAGAGTGGTAATCTTGGAACCTCCTGAATCAGAGTACTGCTACCTTCTCACTGCCATAGGAATACAGCTAGTTGACAGCTGGCTTCAAGACATGCTTCCCTGTGAGAGCTGAGGACAGGGCAGAACCCTCCCGCATCCTGCCTGACTGTAGGAGTAGCTGCTAACATCCTAATGTTAGTGGCTGGGAGAGGTTCCGGGAAAAGCATGTGTGAGCACTGGGCCTGAACTCCCGTGTATCTGAATTGAATAGAGCGATTTCCAATGGCCTTCTTCAATCACAGTGTAGCTAGGTTACAACTCCCATGTCCGAGTGGGTAGCAGACATCTGCCTCCCATGCATACACACTTCTGAGAGTTGAGCTTATGGCCTGTACCTCCACATCCAGCCTGCTGGTACCCTTGGCTTCTAAAAGGCCTAGGCTCGCTGTTTGACGGAAGTGCTGGGAGAGGTAATTGGAATCACCCGGCACACAAGACTAATGCCTCCAAGCTCAGTTCAGCGATTTCCTAGTAATTCCTGTGGTAGACTGGTGCTACATACTAAGTTCCATACGTGAGAGGGTAGCTGAACGCCTTGTCCAAAACCATCTTACTTCTGAGAGTTGAGCTCAGCCTCAGTCCCTCACAGTTCCACACTGCCTGCAGAGTGCGTTTCGCAGTTCTTCAGCAGAGACGTTTGCCAGAGGCTTCTGAGACGCAGGGTAATAATGCAGACCTGGAGGGTATCCCCAGGTGCAGTCGACTGGTAATCTTGGAACCTCCTGACTCAGAACACTGCTACCTTCTCACTGCCATAGGAATGCAGCTAGTTGACAGCTAGCTGGCTTCAAGACATGCTTCCCTGAGAGAGCTGAGGACAGGGCAGAACCCTCCCGCATGCTGCCTGACTGTAGGAGTAGCTGCTAACATCCTTATGTTAGTGGCTGGGAGAGGTTGCGGGAAAAGCATGTGTGAGCACTGGGCCTGAACTCCCGTGTATCTGAGTTGAATACAGCGTTTCCAACGGCTTTCCTCAACCAGAGTGTAGCTAGGTTCCAAATCCCATGTACGAGCGGGTAGCAGACATCTGCCTCCCATGCATACACACTTCTGAGAGTTGAGCTTATGGCCTGTACCTCCACATCCAGCCTGCTGGTACACTTGACTTCTAAAAGGCCTAGGCTCGCTGTTTGACGGAAGTGCTGGGAGAGGTAATTGGAATCTCCCGGCACACAAGACGAGTGCCTCCAAGCTCAATTCACGATTTCCCAGTAATTCTTGTGGTAGACAGGTGCTACATACTAAGTTCCATATGTGAGAAGGTAGCTGAACGCCTTGTCCAAAAGCATCTTACTTCTGAGAGTTGAGCACACCCTCAGTCCCTCACACTTCCACACTGCCTGCAGAGTGAGTTTCACACATCTTCACCAGAGACGATTGCCAGAGGCTTTTGAGTACAAGTTAACAATGCAGACCTGGAGGGTATCTCCAGGTGCAGTAGAGTGGTAATCTTGGAACCTCCTGACTCAGAGTACTGCTACCTTCTCACTGCCATAGGAATGCAGCTAGTTGACAGCTGGCTTCAAGACATGCTTCCCTGTGAGAGCTGAGGACAGGGAAGAACCCTCCCGCATCCTGCCTGACTGTAGGATTAGCTGCTAACATCCTAATGTTAGTGGCTGGGAGAGGTTGCGGGAAAAGCATGTGTGAGCACTGGGCCTGAAACCCGTGTATCTGAGTTGAATAGAGCGATTTCCAATGGCCTTCTTCAATCACGGTGTAGCTAGGTTCCAACTCCCATGTCCGAGTGGGTAGCAGACATCTGCCTCCCATGCATACACACTTCTGAGAGTTGAGCTTATGGCCTGTACCTCCACATCCAGCCTGCTGGTACCCTTGGCTTCTAAAAGGCCTAGGCTCGCTGTTTGACGGAAGTGCTGGGAGAGGTAATTGGAATCACCCGGCACACAAGACTAGTGCCTCCAAGCTCAGTTCCGCGATTTCCTAGAAATTCCTGTGGTAGACTGGTGCTACATACTAAGTTCCATACGTGAGAGGGTAGCTGAACGCCTTGTCCAAAACCATCTTACTTCTGAGAGTTGAGCTCAGCCTCAGTCCCTCACAGTTCCACACTGCCTGCAGAGTGAGTTTCGCAGTTCTTCAGCAGAGACGTTTGCCAGAGGCTTCTGAGACGCAGGGTAACAATGCAGACCTGGAGGTTATCCCCAGGTGCAGTCGACTGGTAATCTTGAACCTCCTGACTCAGAATACTGCTACCTTCTCACTGCCATAGGAATGCAGCTAGTTGACAGCTAGCTGGCTTCAAGACATGCTTCCCTGAGAGAGCTGAGGACAGGGCAGAACCCTCCCGCATGCTGCCTGACTGTAGGAGTAGCTGCTAACATCCTAATGTTAGTGGCTGGGAGGGATTGCGGGAAAAGCATGTGTGAGCACTGGGCCTGAACTCCCGTGTATCTGAGTTGAATACAGCGTTTCCAACGGCTTTCCTCAACCAGAGGGTAGCTAGGTTCCAAATCCCATGTACGAGCGGGTAGCAGACATCTGCCTCCCATGCATACACACTTCTGAGAGTTGAGCTTATGGCCTGTACCGCCACATCCAGCCTGCTGGTACCCTTGGCTTCTAAAAGGCCTAGGCTCGCTGTTTGACGGAAGTGCTGCGAGAGGTAATTGAAATCTCCCGGCACACAAGACGAGTGCCTCCAAGCTCAATTCACGATTTCCCAGTAATTCTTGTGGTAGACAGGTGCTACATACTAAGTTCCATATGTGAGATGGTAGCTGAACGCCTTGTCCAAAAGCATCTTACTCCAAGAGTTGAGCCCACCCTCAGTCCATCACAGTTCCACACTGCCTGCAGAGTGAGTTTCACACGTCTTCACCAGAGACGATTGCCAGAGGCTTCTGAGTACAAGTTAACAATGCAGACCTGGAGGGTATCTCCAGGTGCAGTAGAGTGGTAATCTTGGAACCTCCTGACTCAGAGTACTGCTACCTTCTCACTGCCATAGGAATGCAGCTAGTTGACAGCTGGCTTCAAGACATGCTTCCCTGTGAGAGCTGAGGACAGGGCAGAACCCTCCCGCATCCTGCCTGACTGTAGGAGTAGCTGCTAACATCCTAATGTTAGTGGCTGGGAGAGGTTGCGGGAAAAGCATGTGTGAGCACTGGGCCTGAACTCCCGTGTATCTGAGTTGAATACAGCGATTTCCAATGGCCTTCTTCAATCACAGTGTAGCTAGGTTACAACTCCCATGTCCGAGTGGGTAGCAGACATCTGCCTCCCATGCATACACACTTCTGAGAGTTGAGCTTATGGCCTGTACCTCCACATCCAGCCTGCTGGTACCCTTGGCTTCTAAAAGGCCTAGGCTCGCTGTTTGACGGAAGTGCTGGGAGAGGTAATTGGAATCACCCGGCACACAAGACTAGTGCCTCCAAGCTCAGTTCAGCGATTTCCTAGTAATTCCTGTGGTAGACTGGTGCTACATACTAAGTTCCATACGTGAGAGGGTAGCTGAACGCCTTGTCCAAAACCATCTTACTTCTGAGAGTTGAGCTCAGCCTCAGTCCCTCACATTTCCACACTGCCTGCAGAGTGAGTTTCGCAGGTCTTCAGCAGAGACGTTTGCCAGAGGCTTCTGAGACGCAGGGTAACAATGCAGACCTGGAGGGTATCCCCAGGTGCAGTCGACTGGTAATCTTGGAACCTCCTGACTCAGAATACTGCTACCTTCTCACTGCCATAGGAATGCAGCTAGTTGAAAGCTGGCTTCAAGACATGCTTCCCTGTGAGAGCTGAGGACAGGGCAGAACTCACCCGCATGCTGCCTGACTGTAGGAGTAGCTGCTAACATCCTTATGTTAGTGGCTGGGAGAGGTTGCGGGAAAAGCATGTGTGAGCACTGGGCCTGAACTCCCGTGTATCTGAGTTGAATACAGCGATTTCCAACGGCTTTCCTCAACCAGAGTGTAGCTAGGTTCCAAATCCCATGTACGAGCGGGTAGCAGACATCTGCCTCCCATGCATACACACTTCTGAGAGTTGAGCTTATGGCCTGTACCTCCACAGCCAGCCTGCTGGTACATTTGGCTTATAAAAGGCCTAGGCTCGCTGTTTGACGGAAGTCTGGGAGAGGTAATTGGAATCTCCCGGCAGAAAAGACGAGTGCCTCCAAGCTCAGTTCAGCGATTTCCTAGTAATTCCTGTGGTAGACTGGTGCTACATACTAAGTTCCATACGTGACAGGGTAGCTGAACGCCTTGTCCAAAACCATCTTACTTCTGAGAGTTGAGCTCAGCCTCAGTCCCTCACAGTTCCACACTGCCTGCAGAGTGAGTTTCGCAGGTCTTCAGCAGAGACGTTTGCCAGAGGCTTCTGAGACGCAGGGTAACAATGCAGACCTCGAGCGTATCCCCAGGTGCAGTAGAGTGGTAATCTTGGAACCTCCTGACTCAGAATACTGCTACCTTCTCACTGCCATAGGAATGCAGCTAGTTGACAGCTGGCTTCAAGACATGCTTCCCTGTGAGAGCTGAGGACAGGGCAGAACCCTCCCGCATGCTGCCTGACTGTAGGAGTAGCTGCTAACATCCTTATGTTAGTGGCTGGGAGAGGTTGCGGGAAAAGCATGTGTGAGCACTGGGCCTGAACTCCCGTGTATCTGATTTGAATACAGCGATTTCCAACGGCTTTCCTCAACCAGAGTGTAGCTAGGTTCCAAATCCCATGTACGAGCGGGTAGCAGACATCTGCCTCCCATGCATACACACTTCTGAGAGTTGAGCTTATGGCCTGTACCTCCACATCCAGCCTGCTGGTACCCTTGGCTTCTAAAAGGCCTAGGCTCGCTGTTTGACGGAAGTGCTGGGAGAGGTAATTGGAATCTCCCGGCACACAAGACGAGTGCCTCCAAGCTCAATTCACGATTTCCCAGTAATTCTTGTGGGAGACATGTGCTACATACTAAGTTACATATGTGAGAAGGTAGCTGAACGCCTTGTCAAAAAGCATCTTACTTCTGAGAGTTGAGCACACCCTCTGTCCCTCACACTTCCACACTGCCTGCAGGTTGAGTTTCACACGTCTTCACCAGAGACGATTGCCAGAGACTTCTGAGTACAAGTTAACAATGCAGACGTGGAGGGTATCTCCAGGTGCAGTAGAGTGGTAATCTTGGAACCTCCTGACTCAGAGTACTGCTACCTTCTCACTGCCATATGAATGCAGCTAGTTGACAGCTGGCTTCAAGACATGCTTCCCTGTGAGAGCTGAGGACAGGGCAGAACCCTCCCGCATCCTGCCTGACTGTAGGAGTAGCTGCTAACATCCTAATGTTAGTGGCTGGGAGAGGTTGCGGGAAAAGCATGTGTGAGCACTGGGCCTGAACTCCCGTGTATCTGAGTTGAATAGAGCGATTTCCAATGGCCTTCTTCAATCACAGTGTAGCTAGGTTCCAACTCCCATGTCCGAGTGGGTAGCAGACATCTGCCTCCCATGCATACACACTTCTGAGAGTTGAGCTTATGGCCTGTACCTCCACATCCAGCCTGCTGGTACCCTTGGCTTCTAAAAGGCCTAGGCTCGCTGTTTGACGGAAGTGCTGGGAGAGGTAATTGGAATCACCCGGCACACAAGACTAGTGCCTCCAAGCTCAGTTCAGCGATTTCCTAGTAATTCCTGTGGTAGACTGGTGCTACATACTAAGTTCCATACGTGAGAGGGTAGCTGAACGCCTTGTCCAAAACCATCTTACTTCTGAGAGTTGAGCTCAGCCTCAGTCCCTCACATTTGCACACTGCCTGCAGAGTGAGTTTCGCAGGTCTTCAGCAGAGACGTTTGCCAGAGGCTTCTGAGACGCAGGGTAACAATGCAGACCTGGAGGGTATCCCCAGGTGCAGTCGACTGGTAATCTTGGAACCTCCTGACTCAGAATACTGCTACCTTCTCACTGCCATAGGAATGCAGCTAGTTGAAAGCTGGCTTCAAGACATGCTTCCCTGTGAGAGCTGAGGACAGGGCAGAACTCACCCGCATGCTGCCTGACTGTAGGAGTAGCTGCTAACATCCTTATGTTAGTGGCTGGGAGAGGTTGCGGGAAAAGCATGTGTGAGCACTGGGCCTGAACTCCCGTGTATCTGAGTTGAATACAGCGATTTCCAACGGCTTTCCTCAACCAGAGTGTAGCTAGGTTCCAAATCCCATGTACGAGCGGGTAGCAGACATCTGCCTCCCATGCATACACACTTCTGAGAGTTGAGCTTATGGCCTGTACCTCCACATCCAGCCTGCTGGTACCCTTGGCTTCTAAAAGGCCTAGGCTCGCTGTTTGACGGAAGTGCTGGGAGAGGTAATTGGAATCTCCCGGCACACAAGACGAGTGCCTCCAAGCTCAATTCACGATTTCCCAGTAATTCTTGTGGGAGACATGTGCTACATACTAAGTTACATATGTGAGAAGGTAGCTGAACGCCTTGTCCAAAAGCATCTTACTTCTGAGAGTTGAGCACACCCTCAGTCCCTCACACTTCCACACTGCCTGCAGAGTGAGTTTCACACGTCTTCACCAGAGACGATTGCCAGAGACTTCTGAGTACAAGTTAACAATGCAGACCTGGAGGGTATCTCCAGGTGCAGTAGAGTGGTAATCTTGGAACCTCCTGACTCAGAGTACTGCTACCTTCTCACTGCCATATGAATGCAGCTAGTTGACAGCTGGCTTCAAGACATGCTTCCCTGTGAGAGCTGAGGACAGGGCAGAACCCTCCCGCATCCTGCCTGACTGTAGGAGTAGCTGCTAACATCCTAATGTTAGTGGCTGGGAGAGGTTGCGGGAAAAGCATGTGTGAGCACTGGGCCTGAACTCCCGTGTATCTGAGTTGAATAGAGCGATTTCCAATGGCCTTCTTCAATCACAGTGTAGCTAGGTTCCAACTCCCATGTCCGAGTGGGTAGCAGACATCTGCCTCCCATGCATACACACTTCTGAGAGTTGAGCTTATGGCCTGTACCTCCACATCCAGCCTGCTGGTACCCTTGGCTTCTAAAAGGCCTAGGCTCGCTGTTTGACGGAAGTGCTGGGAGAGGTAATTGGAATCACCCGGCACACAAGACTAGTGCCTCCAAGCTCAGTTCAGCGATTTCCTAGTAATTCCTGTGGTAGACTGGTGCTACATACTAAGTTCCATACGTGAGAGGGTAGCTGAACGCCTTGTCCAAAACCATCTTACTTCTGAGAGTTGAGCTCAGCCTCAGTCCCTCACATTTGCACACTGCCTGCAGAGTGAGTTTCGCAGGTCTTCAGCAGAGACGTTTGCCAGAGGCTTCTGAGACGCAGGGTAACAATGCAGACCTGGAGGGTATCCCCAGGTGCAGTCGACTGGTAATCTTGGAACCTCCTGACTCAGAATACTGCTACCTTCTCACTGCCATAGGAATGCAGCTAGTTGAAAGCTGGCTTCAAGACATGCTTCCCTGTGAGAGCTGAGGACAGGGCAGAACTCACCCGCATGCTGCCTGACTGTAGGAGTAGCTGCTAACATCCTTATGTTAGTGGCTGGGAGAGGTTGCGGGAAAAGCATGTGTGAGCACTGGGCCTGAACTCCCGTGTATCTGAGTTGAATACAGCGATTTCCAACGGCTTTCCTCAACCAGAGTGTAGCTAGGTTCCAAATCCCATGTACGAGCGGGTAGCAGACATCTGCCTCCCATGCATACACACTTCTGAGAGTTGAGCTTATGGCCTGTACCTCCACAGCCAGCCTGCTGGTACATTTGGCTTATAAAAGGCCTAGGCTCGCTGTTTGACGGAAGTCTGGGAGAGGTAATTGGAATCTCCCGGCAGAAAAGACGAGTGCCTCCAAGCTCAGTTCAGCGATTTCCTAGTAATTCCTGTGGTAGACTGGTGCTACATACTAAGTTCCATACGTGAGAGGGTAGCTGAACGCCTTGTCCAAAACCATCTTACTTCTGAGAGTTGAGCTCAGCCTCAGTCCCTCACAGTTCCACACTGCCTGCAGAGTGAGTTTCGGAGGTCTTCAGCAGAGACGTTTGCCAGAGGCTTCTGAGACGCAGGGTAACAATGCAGACCTCGAGCGTATTCCCAGGTGCAGTAGAGTGGTAATCTTGGAACCTCCTGACTCAGAATACTGCTACCTTCTCACTGCCATAGGAATGCAGCTAGTTGACAGCTGGCTTCAAGACATGCTTCCCTGTGAGAGCTGAGGACAGGGCAGAACCCTCCCGCATGCTGCCTGACTGTAGGAGTAGCTGCTAACATCCTTATGTTAGTGGCTGGGAGAGGTTGCGGGAAAAGCATGTGTGAGCACTGGGCCTGAACTCCCGTGTATCTGATTTGAATACAGCGATTTCCAACGGCTTTCCTCAACCAGAGTGTAGCTAGGTTCCAAATCCCATGTACGAGCGGGTAGCAGACATCTGCCTCCCATGCATACACACTTCTGAGAGTTGAGCTTATGGCCTGTACCTCCACATCCAGCCTGCTGGTACCCTTGGCTTCTAAAAGGCCTAGGCTCGCTGTTTGACGGAAGTGCTGGGAGAGGTAATTGGAATCTCCCGGCACACAAGACGAGTGCCTCCAAGCTCAATTCACGATTTCCCAGTAATTCTTGTGGGAGACATGTGCTACATACTAAGTTACATATGTGAGAAGGTAGCTGAACGCCTTGTCCAAAAGCATCTTACTTCTGAGAGTTGAGCACACCCTCAGTCCCTCACACTTCCACACTGCCTGCAGAGTGAGTTTCACACGTCTTCACCAGAGACGATTGCCAGAGGCTTCTGAGTACAAGTTAACAATGCAGACCTGGAGGGTATCTCCAGGTGCAGTAGAGTGGTAATCTTGGAACCTCCTGACTCAGAGTACTGCTACCTTCTCACTGCCATAGGAA
Source organism: Canis aureus (assembly GCF_053574225.1). Classification (NCBI taxonomy): domain Eukaryota; kingdom Metazoa; phylum Chordata; class Mammalia; order Carnivora; family Canidae; genus Canis; species Canis aureus. The sequence continues at coordinate 66,183,593 of NC_135626.1, read as the reverse complement.
TGCAGCTAGTTGACAGCTGGCTTCAAGACATGCTTCCCTGTGAGAGCTGAGGACAGGGCAGAACCCTCCCGCATCCTGCCTGACTGTAGGAGTAGCTGCTAACATCCTAATGTTAGTGGCTGGGAGAGGTTGCGGGAAAAGCATGTGTGAGCACTGGGCCTGAACTCCCGTGTATCTGAGTTGAATACAGCGATTTCTAATGGCCTTCTTCAATCACAGTGTAGCTAGGTTCCAACTCCCATATTCCAGTGGGTAGCAGACATCTGCCTCCCATGCATACACACTTCTGAGAGTTGAGCTTATGGCCTGTACCTCCATATCCAGCCTGCTGGTACCCTTGGCTTCTAAAAGGCCTAGGCTCGCTGATTGACGGAAGTGCTGGGAGAGGTAATTGGAATCACCCAGCACACAAGACTGGTGCCTCCAAGCTCAGTTCAGCGATTTCCTAGTAATTCCTGTGGTAGACTGGTGCTACATACTAAGTTCCATACGTGAGAGGGTAGCTGAACGCCTTGTCCAAATCCATCTTACTTCGGAGAGTTGAGCTCAGCCTCAGTCCCTCACAGTTCGACACTGCCTGCAGAGTGAGTTTCGCAGTTCTTCAGCAGAGACGTTTGCCAGAGGCTTCTGAGACGCAGGGTAACAATGCAGACCTGGAGGGTATCCCCAGGTGCAGTCGACTGGTAATCTTGGAACCTCCTGACTCAGAATACTGCTACCTTCTCACTGCCATAGGAATGCAGCTAGTTGACAGCTGGCTTCAAGACATGCTTCCCTGTGAGAGCTGAGGACAGGGCAGAACCCTCCCGCATGCTGCCTGACTATAGGAGTAGCTGCTAACATCCTTATGTTAGTGGCTGGGAGAGGTTGCGGGAAAAGCATGTGTGAGCACTGGGCCTTAACTCGGGTGTACCTGAGTTGAATACAGCGATTTCCAACGGCTTTCCTCAACCAGAGTGTAGCTATGTTCCAAATCCCATGTACGAGCGGGTAGCAGACATCTGCCTCCCATGCATACACACTTCTGAGAGTTGAGCTTATGGCCTGTACCTCCACAGCCAGCCTGCTGGTACCCTTGGCTTCTAAAAGGCCTAGGCTCGCTGTTTGGCGGAACTGCTGGGAGAGGTAATTGGAATCACCCGGCACACAAACTAGTGCCTCCAAGCTCAGTTCAGCGATTTCCTAGTAATTCCTGTGGTAGACTGGTGCTACATACTAAGTTCCATACGTGAGAGGGTAGCTGAACGCCTTGTCCAAAACCATCTTACTTCTGAGAGTTGAGCTCAGCCTCAGTCCCTCACAGTTCCACACTGCCTGCAGAGTGAGTTTCGCAGGTCTTCAGCAGAGACGTTTGCCAGAGGCTTCTGAGACGCAGGGTAACAATGCAGACCTGGAGGGTATCCCCAGGTGCAGTCGACTGGTAATCTTGGAACCTCCTGACTCAGAATACTGCTACCTTCTCACTGCCAAAGGAATGAAGCTAGTTGACAGCTGGCTTCAAGACATGCTTCCCTGTGAGAGCTGAGGACAGGGCAGAACCCTCCCGCATGCTGCCTGAGTGTAGGAGTAGCTGCTAACATCCTTATGTTAGTGGCTGGGAGAGGTTGCGGGAAAAGCATGTGTGAGCACTGGGCCGGAAATCCCGTGTATCTGATTTGAATACAGCGATTTCCAACGGCTTTCCTCAACCAGAGTGTAGCTAGTTTCCAAATCCCATGTACGAGCGGGTAGCAGACATCTGCCTCCCATGCATACACACTTCTGAGAGTTGAGCTTATGGCCTGTACCTCCACAGCCAGCCTGCTGGTACCCTTGGCTTCTAAAAGGCCTAGGCTCGCTGTTTGACGGAAGTGCTGGGAGAGGTAATTGGAATCTCCCGGCACACAAGACGAGTGCCTCCAAGCTCAATTCACGATTTCCCAGTAATTCTTGTGGGAGATATGTGCTACATACTAAGTTACATATGTGAGAAGGTAGCTGAACGCCTTGTCCAAAAGCATCTTACTTCTGAGAGTTGAGCACACCCTCAGTCCCTCACACTTCCACACTGCCTGCAGAGTGAGTTTCACACGTCTTCACCAGAGACGATTGCCAGAGGCTTCTGAGTACAAGTTAACAATGCAGACCTGGAGGGTATCTCCAGGTGCAGTAGAGTGGTAATCTTGGAACCTCCTGACTCAGAGTACTGCTACCTTCTCACTGCCATAGGAATGCAGCTAGTTGACAGCTGGCTTCAAGACATGCTTCCCTGTGAGAGCTGAGGACAGGGCAGAACCCTCCCGCATCCTGCCTGACTGTAGGAGTAGCTGCTAACATCCTAATGTTAGTGGCTGGGAGAGGTTGCGGGAAAAGCATGTGTGAGCACTGGGCCTGAACTCCCGTGTATCTGAGTTGAATACAGCGATTTCCAATGGCCTTCTTCAATCACAGTGTAGCTAGGTTCCAACTCCCATGTCCGAGTGGGTAGCAGACATCTGCCTCCCATGCATACACACTTCTGAGAGTTGAGCTTATGGCCTGTATCTCCACATCTAGCCTGCTGGTACCCTTGGCTTCTAAAAGGCCTAGGCTCGCTGTTTGACGGAAGTGCTGGGAGAGGTAATTGGAATCACCCGGCACACAAGACTAGTGCCTCCAAGCTCAGTTCAGCGATTTCCTAGTAATTCCTGTGGTAGACTGGTGCTACATACTAAGTTCCATACGTGAGAGGGTAGCTGAACGCCTTGTCCAAAACCATCTTACTTCTGAGAGTTGAGCTCAGCCTCAGTCCCTCACAGTTCCACACTGCCTGCAGAGTGAGTTTCGCAGGTCTTTAGCAGAGACGTTTGCCAGAGGTTTCTGAGACGCAGGGTAACAATGCAGACCTGGAGGGTATCCCCAGGTGCAGTCGACTGGTAATCTTGGAACCTCCTGACTCAGAATACTGCTACCTTCTCACTGCCATAGGAATGAAGCTAGTTGACAGCTGGCTTCAAGACATGCTTCCCTGTGAGAGCTGAGGACAGGGCAGAACCCTCCCGCATGCTGCCTGACTGTAGGAGTAGCTGCTAACATCCTTATGTTAGTGGCTGGGAGACGTTGCGGGAAAAGCATGTGTGAGCACTGGGCCTGAACTCCCGTGTATCTGAGTTGAATACAGCGATTTCCAACGGCTTTCCTCAACCAGAGTGTAGCTAGGTTCCAAATCCCATGTACGAGCGGGTAGCAGACATCTGCCTCCCATGCATACACACTTCTGAGAGTTGAGCTTATGGCCTGTACCTCCACAGCCAGCCTGCTGGTACCCTTGGCTTCTAAAAGGCCTAGGCTCGCTGTTTGACGGAAGTCTGGGAGAGGTAATTGGAATCTCCCGGCACACAAGACGAGTGCCTCCAAGTTCAGTTCAGCGATTTCCTAGTAATTCCTGTGGTAGACTGGTGCTACATACTAAGTTCCATACGTGAGAGGGTAGCTGAACGCCTTGTCCAAAACCATCTTACTTCTGAGAGTTGAGCTCAGCGTCAGTCCCTCACAGTTCCACACTGCCTGCAGAGTGAGTTTCGCAGGTCTTCAGCAGAGACGTTTGCCAGAGGTTTCTGAGACGCAGGGTAGCAATGCAGACCTGGAGGGTATCCCCAGGTGCAGTCGACTGGTAATCTTGTAACCTCCTGACTCACAATACTGCTACCTTCTCACTGCCATAGGAATGAAGCTAGTTGACAGCTGGCTTCAAGACATGCTTCCCTGTGAGAGCTGAGGACAGGGCAGAACCCTCCCGCATGCTGCCTGACTGTAGGAGTAGCTGCTAACATCCTTATGTTAGTGGCTGGGAGAGGTTGCGGGAAAAGCATGTGTGAGCACGGGGCCTGAACTCCCGTGTATCTGAGTTGAATACAGCGATTTCCAACGGCTTTCCTCAACCAGAGTGTAGCTAGGTTCCAAATCCCATGTACGAGCGGGTAGCAGATATCTGCCTCCCATGCATACACACTTCTGAGAGTTGAGCTTATGGCCTGTACCTGCACAGCCAGCCTGCTGGTACCCTTGGCTTCTAAAAGGCCTAGGCTCGCTGTTTTACGGAAGTGCTGGGAGAGGTAATTGGAATCACCCGGCACACAAGACGAGTGCCTCCAAGCTCAATTCACGATTTCCCAGTAATTCTTGTGGTAGACAGGTGCTACATACTAAGTTCCATATGTGAGAAGGTAGCTGAACGCCTTGTCCAAAAGCATCTTACTTCTGAGAGTTGAGCACACCCTCAGTCCCTCACACTTCCACACTGCCTTCAGAGTGAGTTTCACACGTCTTCACCAGGACGATTGCCAGAGGCTTCTGAGTACAAGTTAACAATGCAGACCTGGAGGGTATCTCCAGGTGCAGTAGAGTGGTAATCTTGGAACCTCCTGACTCAGAGTACTGCTACCTTCTCACTGCCATAGGAATGCAGCTAGTTGACAGCTGGCTTCAAGACATGCTTCCCTGTGAGAGCTGAGGACAGGGCAGAACCCTCCCGCATCCTGCCTGACTGTAGGAGTAGCTGCTAACATCCTAATGTTAGTGGCTGGGAGAGGTTGCGGGAAAAGCATGTGTGAGCACCGGGCCTGAACTCCCGTGTATCTGAGTTGAATAGAGCGATTTCCAATGGCCTTCTTCAATCACAGTGTAGCTAGGTTCCAACTCCCATGTCCGAGTGGGTAGCAGACATCTGCCTCCCATGCATACACACTTCTGAGAGTTGAGTTTATGGCCTGTACCTCCACATCCAGCCTGCTGGTACCCTTGGCTTCTAAAAGGCCTAGGCTCGCTGTTTGACGGAAGTGCTGGGAGAGGTAATTGGAATCTCCCGGCACACAAGACGAGTGCTTCCAAGCTCAATTCACGATTTCCCAGTAATTCCTGTGGTAGACAGGTGCTACATACTAAGTTCCATATGTGAGAAGGTAGCTGAACGTCTTGTCCAAAAGCATCTTACTTCTGAGAGTTGAGCACACCCTCAGTCCCTCACACTTCCACACTGCCTGCAGAGTGAGTTTCACACGTCTTCACCAGAGACGATTGCCAGAGGCTTCTGAGTACAAGTTAACAATGCAGACCTGGAGGGTATCCCCAGGTGCAGTCGACTGGTAATCTTGGAACCTCCTGACTCAGAATACTGCTACCTTCTCACTGCCATAGGAATGCAGCTAGTTGAGAGCTGGCTTCAAGACATGCTTCCCTGTGAGAGCTGAGGACAGGGCAGAAACCTCCCGCATGCTGCCTGACTGTAGGAGTAGCTGCTAACATCCTTATGTTAGTGGCTGGGAGAGGTTGCGGGAAAAGCATGTGTGAGCACTGGGCCTGAACTCCCGTGTATCTGAGTTGAATACAGCGATTTCCAACGGCTTTCCTCAACCGGAGTGTAGCTAGGTTCCAAATCCCATGTACGAGCGGGTAGCAGACATCTGCCTCCCATGCATACACACTTCTGAGAGTTGAGCTTATGGCCTGTACCTCCACAGCCAGCCTGCTGGTACCCTAGGCTTCTAAAAGGCCTAGGCTCGCTGTTTGACGGAAGTGCTGGGAGAGGTAATTGGAATCTCCCGTCACACAAGACTAGTGCCTCCAAGCTCAATTCACGATTTCCCAGTAATTCTTGTGGTAGACAGGTGCTACATACTAAGTTCCATATGTGAGAAGGTAGCTGAACGCCTGGTCCAAAAGCATCTTACTTCTGAGAGTTGAGCACACCCTCAGTCCCTCACACTTCCACACTGCCTGCAGAGTGAGTTTCACACGTCTTCACCAGAGACGATTGCCAGAGGCTTCTGAGTACAAGTTAACAATGCAGACCTGGAGGGTATCTCCAGGTGCAGTAGAGTGGTAATCTTGGAACCTCCTGACTCAGAGTACTGCTACCTTCTCACTGCCATAGGAATGCAGCTAGATGACAGCTGGCTTCAAGACATGCTTCCCTGTGAGAGCTCAGGACAGGGCAGAACCCTCCCGCATCCTGCCTGACTGTAGGAGTAGCTGCTAACATCCTAATGTTAGTGGCTGGGAGAGGTTGCGGGAAAAGCATGTGTGAGCACTGGGCCTGAACTCCCGTGTATCTGAGTTGAATACAGCGATTTCCAATGGCCTTCTTCAATCACAGTGTAGCTAGGTTCCAACTCCCATGTCCGAGTGGGTAGCAGACATCTGCCTCCCATGCATATACACTTCTGAGAGTTGAGCTTATGGCCTGTACCTCCACAGCCAGCCTGCTGGTACCCTTGGCTTCTAAAAGGCCTAGACTCGCTGTTTGAGGGAAGTGCTGGGAGAGGTAATTGTAGTCACCCGGCACAAACGACTAGTGCCTCCAAGCTCAGTTCAGCGATTTCCTAGTAATTCCTGTGGTAGACTGGTGCTACATACTAAGTTCCATACGTGAGAGGGTAGCTGAACGCCTTGTCCAAAACCATCTTACTTCTGAGAGTTGAGCTCAGCTTCAGTCCCTCACAGTTCCACACTGCCTGCAGAGTGAGTTTCGCAGGTCTTCAGCAGAGACGTTTGCCAGAGGCTTCTGAGACGTAGGGTAAGAATGCAGACCTGGAGGGTATCCCCAGGTGCAGTCGACTGGTAATCTTGGAACCTCCTGACTCAGAATACTGCTACCTTCTCACTGCCATAGGAATGCAGCTAGTTGACAGCTGGCCTCAAGACATGCTTCCCTGCGAGAGCTGAGGACAGGGCAGAACCCTCCCGCATGCTGCCTGACTGTAGGAGTAGCTGCTAACATCCTTATGTTAGTGGCTGGGAGAGGTTGCGGGAAAAGCATGTGTGAGCACTGGGCCTGAACTCCCGTGTATCTGAGTTGAATACAGCGATTTCCAACGGCTTTCCTCAACCAGAGTGTAGCTAGGTTCCAAATCCCTTGTACGAGCGGGTAGCAGACATCTGCGTCCCATGCATACACACTTCTGAGAGTTGAGCTTATGGCCTGTACCTCCACAGCCAGCCTGCTGGTACCCTTGGCTTCTAAAAGGCCTAGGCTCGCTGTTTGGTGGAAGTGCTGGGAGAGGTAATTGGAATCACCCGGCACACAAGACTAGTGCCTCCAAGCTCAGTTCAGCGATTTCCTAGTAATTCCTGTGGTAGACTGGTGCTACATACTAAGTTCCATACGTGAGAGGGTAGCTGAACGCCTTGTCCAAAAGCGTCTTACTTCTGAGAGTTGAGCCCACCCTCAGTCCCTCACAGTTCCACACTGCCTGCAGAGTGAGTTTCACACGTCTTCACCAGAGACGATTGCCAGAGGCTTCTGAGTACAAGTTAACAATGCAGACCTGGAGGGTATCTCCAGGTGCAGTAGAGTGGTAATCTTGGAACCTCCTGACTCAGAGTACTGCTACCTTCTCACTGCCATAGGAATGCAGCTAGTTGACAGCTGGCTTCAAGACATGCTTCCCTGTGAGAGCTGAGGACAGGGCAGAACCCTCCCGCATCCTGCCTGACTGTAGGAGTAGCTGCTAACATCCTAATGTTAGTGGGTGGGAGAGGTTGCGGGAATATCATGTGTGAGCACTGGGCCTGAACTCCCGTGTATCTGAGTTGAATACAGCCATTTCCAACGACTTTCCTCAACCAGAGTGTAGCTAGGTTCCAAATCCCATGTCGAGCGGGTAGCAGACATCTGCCTCCCATGCATACACACTTCTGAGAGTTGAGCTTATGGCCTGTACCTCCACATCCAGCCTGCTGGTACCCTTGGCTTCTAAAAGGCCTAGGCTCGCTGTTTGACGGAAGTGCTGGGAGAGGTAATTGGAATCACCCGGCACAAAAGACTAGTGCCTCCAAGCTCAGTTCAGCGATTTCCTAGTAATTCCTGTGGTAGACTGGTGCTACATACTAAGTTCCATACGTGAGAGGGTAGCTGAACGCCTTGTCCAAAACCATCTTACTTCTGAGAGTTGAGCTCAGCCTCAGTCCCTCACAGTTCCACACTGCCTGCAGAGTGAGTTTCGCAGGTCTTCAGCAGAGACGTTTGCCAGAGGCTACTGAGACGCAGGGTAACAATGCAGACCTGGAGGGTATCCCCAGGTGCAGTCGACTGGTAATCTTGGAACCTCCTGACTCAGAATACTGCTACCTTCTCACTGCCATAGGAATGCAGCTAGTTGACAGCTGGCTTCAAGACATGCTTCCCTGTGAGAGCTGAGGACAGGGCAGAACCCTCCCGCATGCTGCCTGACTGTAGGAGTAGCTGCTAACATCCTTATGTTAGTGGCTGGGAGAGGTTTCGTGAAAAGCATGTGTGAGCACTGGGCCTGAACTCCCGTGTACCTGAGTTGAATACAGCGATTTCCAACGGCTTTCCTCAACCAGAGTGTAGCTAGATTCCAAATCCCATGTACGAGCGGGTAGCAGACATCTGCCTCCATGCATACACACTTCTGAGAGTTGAGCTTATGGCCTGTACCTCCACATCCAGCCTGCTGGTACCCTTGGCTTCTAAAAGGCCTAGGCTCGCTGTTTGGCGGAAGTGCTGGGAAGGTAATTGGAATCACCCGGCACACAAGACTAGTGCCTCCAAGCTCAGTTCAGCGATTTCCTAGTAATTCCTGTGGTAGACTGGTGCTACATACTAAGTTCCATACGTGAGAAGGTAGTTGAACGCCTTGTCCAAAAGCATCTTACTTCTGAGAGTTGAGCCCACCCTCAGTCCCTCACACTTCCACACTGCCTGCAGAGTGAGTTTCACACGTCTTCACAGGACGATTGCCAGAGGCTTCTGAGTACAAGTTAACAATGCAGACCTGGAGGGTATCTCCAGGTGCAGTAGAGTGGTAATCTTGGAACCTCCTGACTCAGAGTACTGCTACCTTCTCACTGCCATAGGAATGCAGGTAGTTGACAGCTGGCTTCAAGACATGCTTCCCTGTGAGAGCTGAGGACAGGGCAGAACCCTCCCGAATCCTGCCTGGCTGTAGGAGTAGCTGCTAACATCCTAATGTTAGTGGCTGGGAGAGGTTGCGGGAAAAGCATGTGTGAGCACTGGGCCTGAACTCCCGTGTATCTGAGTTGAATACAGCGATTTCCAATGGCCTTCTTCAATCACAGTATAGCTAGGTTCCAACTCCCATGTCCGAGTGGGTAGCAGACATCTGCCTCCCATGCATATACACTTCTGAGAGTTGAGCTTATGCCCTGTACCTCCACATCCAGCCTGCTGGTACCCTTGGCTTCTAAAAGGCCTAGGCTCGCTGTTTGACGGAAGTGCTGGGAGAGGTAATTGGAATCTCCCGGCACACAAGACGAGTGCCTCCAAGCTCAATTCACGATTTCCCAGTAATTCTTGTGGTAGACAGGTGCTACATACTAATTTCCATATGTGAAATGGTAGCTGAACGCCTTGTCCAAAAGCATCTTACTTCTGAGGGTTTAGCCCAACCTCAGTCCCTCACAGTTCCACACTGCCTGCAGATTGAGTTTCACAAGTCTTCACCAGAGACGATTGCCAGAGGCTTCTGAGTACAAGTTAACAATGCAGACCTGGAGGGTATCTCCAGGTGCAGTAGAGTGGTAATCTTGGAACCTCCTGACTCAGAGTACTGCTACCTTCTCACTGCCATAGGAATGCAGCTAGTTGACAGCTGGCTTCAAGACATGCTTCCCTGTGAGAGCTGAGGACAGGGCAGAAACCTCCCGCATCCTGCCTGACTGTAGGAGTAGCTGCTAACATCCTTATGTTAGTGGCTGGGAGAGGTTGCGGGAAAAGCATGTGTGAGCACTGGGCCTGAACTCCCGTGTATCTGAGTTGAATAGAGCGAATTCCAAAGGCCTTCTTCAATCACAGTGTAGCTAGGTTCCAACTCCCATGTCCGAGTGGGTAGCAGACATCTGCCTCCCATGCATACACACTTCTGAGAGTTGAGCTTATGGCCTGTACCTCCACATCCAGCCTGCTGGTACCCTTGGCTTCTAAAAGGCCTAGGCTCGCTGTTTGACGGAAGTGCTGGGAGAGGTAATTGGAATCACCCGGCACACAAGACTAGTGCCTCCAAGCTCAGTTCAGCGATTTCCTAGTAATTCCTGTGGTAGACTGGTGCTACATACTAAGTTCCATACGTGAGAGGGTAGCTGAACGCCTTGTCCAAAACCATCTTACTTCTGAGAGTTGAGCTCAGCCTCAGTCCCTCACAGTTCCACACTACCTGCAGAGTGTGTTTCGCAGGTCTTCAGCAGAGACGTTTGCCAGAGGCTTCTGAGACGCAGGGTAACAATGCAGACCTGGAGGGTATCCCCAGGTGCAGTCGACTGGTAATCTTGGAACCTCCTGACTCAGAATACTGCTACCTTCTCACTGCCATAGGAATGCAGCTAGTTGACAGCTGGCTTCAAGACATGCTTCCCTGTGAGAGCTGAGGACAGGGCAGAACCCTCCCGCATGCTGCCTGACTGTAGGAGTATCTGCTAACATCCTAATGTTAGTGGCTGGGAGAGGTTGCGGGAAAAGCATGTGTGAGCACTGGGCCTGATCTCCTGTGTATCTGAGTTGAATACAGCCATTTCCAACGACTTTCCTCAACCAGAGTGTAGCTAGGTTCCAAATCCCATGTACGAGCGGGTAGCAGACATCTGCCTCACATGCATACACACTTCTGAGAGTTGAGCTTATGGCCTGTACCTCCACATCTAGCCTGCTAGTACCCTTGGCTTCTAAAAGGCCTAGGCTCGCTGTTTGACGGAAGTGCTGGGAGAGGTAATTGGAATCTCCCGGCACACAAGACGAGTGCCTCCAGCTCAATTCACGATTTCCCAGTAATTCTTGTGGTAGACAGGTGCTACATACTAAGTTCCATATGTGAGAAGGTAGCTGAACGCCTTGTCCAAAAGCATCTTACTTCTGAGAGTTGAGCACACCCTCAGTCCCTCACACTTCCACACTGCCTGCAGAGTGAGTTTCACACGTCTTCACCAGAGACGATTGCCAGAGGCTTCTGAGTACAAGTTACAATGCAGACCTGGAGGGTATCTCCAGGTGCAGTAGAGTGGTAATCTTGGAACCTCCTGACTCAGAGTACTGCTACCTTCTCACTGCCATAGGAATGCAGCTAGTTGACAGCTGGCTTCAAGACATGCTTCCCTGTGAGAGCTGAGGAGAGGGCAGAACCCTCCCGCATCCTGCCTGACTGTAGGAGTAGCTGCTAACATCCTAATGTTAGTGGCTGGGAGAGGTTGCGGGAAAAGCATGTGTGAGCACTGGGCCTGAACTCCCGTGTATCTGAGTTGAATACAGCGATTTCCAATGGCCTTCTTCAATCACAGTGTAGCTAGGTTCCAACTCCCATGTCCGAGTGGGTAGCAGACATCTGCCTCCCATGCATATACACTTCTGAGAGTTGAGCTTATGGCCTGTACCTCCACAGCCAGCCTGCTGGTACCCTTGGGTTATAAAAGGCCTAGACTCGCTGTTTGAGGGAAGTGCTGGGAGAGGTAATTGGAGTCACCCGGCACACAAGACTAGTGCCTCCAAGCTCAGTTCAGCGATTTCCTAGTAATTCCTGTGGTAGACTGGTGCTACATACTAAGTTCCATACGTGAGAGGGTAGCTGAACGCCTTGTCCAAAACCATCTTACTTCTGAGAGTTGAGCTCAGCTTCAGTCCCTCACAGTTCCACACTGCCTGCAGAGTGAGTTTCGCAGGTCTTCAGCAGAGACGTTTGCCAGAGGCTTCTGAGACGTAGGGTAAGAATGCAGACCTGGAGGGTATCCCCAGGTGCAGTCGACTGGTAATCTTGGAACCTCCTGACTCAGAATACTGCTACCTTCTCACTGCCATAGGAATGCAGCTAGTTGACAGCTGGCCTCAAGACATGCTTCCCTGCGAGAGCTGAGGACAGGGCAGAACCCTCCCGCATGCTGCCTGACTGTAGGAGTAGCTGCTAACATCCTTATGTTAGTGGCTGGGAGAGGTTGCGGGAAAAGCATGTGTGAGCACTGGGCCTGAACTCCCGTGTATCTGAGTTGAATACAGCGATTTCCAACGGCTTTCCTCAACCAGAGTGTAGCTAGGTTCCAAATCCCTTGTACGAGCGGGTAGCAGACATCTGCGTCCCATGCATACACACTTCTGAGAGTTGAGCTTATGGCCTGTACCTCCACAGCCAGCCTGCTGGTACCCTTGGCTTCTAAAAGGCCTAGGCTCGCTGTTTGGTGGAAGTGCTGGGAGAGGTAATTGGAATCACCCGGCACACAAGACTAGTGCCTCCAAGCTCAGTTCAGCGATTTCCTAGTAATTCCTGTGGTAGACTGGTGCTACATACTAAGTTCCATACGTGAGAGGGTAGCTGAACGCCTTGTCCAAAAGCGTCTTACTTCTGAGAGTTGAGCCCACCCTCAGTCCCTCACAGTTCCACACTGCCTGCAGAGTGAGTTTCACACGTCTTCACCAGAGACGATTGCCAGAGGCTTCTGAGTAAAGTTAACAATGCAGACCTGGAGGGTACTCCAGGTGCAGTAGAGTGGTAATCTTGGAACCTCCTGACTCAGAGTACTGCTACCTTCTCACTGCCATAGGAATGCAGCTAGTTGACAGCTGGCTTCAAGACATGCTTCCCTGTGAGAGCTGAGGACAGGGCAGAACCCTCCCGCATGCTGCCTGACTGTAGGAGTAGCTGCTAACATCCTAATGTTAGTGGCTGGGAGAGGTTGCGGGAAAAGCATGTGTGAGCACTGGGCCTGAACTCCCGTGTACCTGAGTTGAATATAGCGATTTCCAACGGCTTTCCTCAACAAGAGTGTAGCTAGGTTCCAAATCCCATGTACGAGCGCGTAGCAGACATCTGCCTCCCATGCATACACACTTCTGAGAGTTGAGCTTATGGCCTGTACCTCCACAGCCAGCCTGCTGGTACCTTTGGCTTCTAAAAGGCCTAGGCTCGCTGTTTGACGGAAATGCTGGGAGAGGTAATTGGAATCTCCCGGCACACAAGACGAGTGCCTCCAAGCTCAATTCACGATTTCCCAGTAATTCTTGTGGTAGACAGGTGCTACATACTAAGTTCCATATGTGAGAAGGTAGCTGAACGCCTTGTCCAAAAGCATCTTACTTCTGAGAGTTGAGCTCAGCCTCAGTCCCTCACAGTTCCACACTGCCTGCAGAGTGAGTTTCGCAGGTCTTCAGCAGAGAGGTTTGCCAGAGGCTTCTGAGACGCAGGGTAACAATGCAGACCTGGAGGGTGTCCCCAGGTGCCGTCGACTGGTAATCTTGGAACCTCCTGACTCAGAATACTGCTACCTTCTCACTGCCATAGGAATGCAGCTAGTTGACAGCTGGCCTCAAGACATGCTTCCCTGTGAGAGCTGAGGACAGGGCAGAACCCTCCCGCATGCTGCCTGACTGTAGGAGTAGCTGCTAACATCCTTATGTTAGTGGCTGGGAGAGGTTGCGGGAAAAGCATGTGTGAGCACTGGGCCAGAACTCCCGTGTACCTGAGTTGAATACAGCGATTTCCAACGGCTTTCCTCAACCAGAGTGTAGCTAGGTTCCAAATCCCATGTACGAGCGGGTAGCAGACATCTGCGTCCCATGCATACACACTTCTGAGTGTTGAGCTTATGGCCTGTACCTCCACAGCCAGCCTGCTGGTACCCTTGGCTTCCAAAAGGCCTAGGCTCGCTGTTTGGCGGAAGTGCTGGGAGAGGTAATTGGAATCACCCGGCACACAAGACTAGTGCCTCCAATCTCAGTTCAGCGATTTCCTAGTAATTCCTGTGGTAGACTGGTGCTACATACTAAGTTCCATACGTGAGAGGGTAGCTGAACGCCTTGTCCAAAACCATCTTACTTTTGAGAGTTGAGCTCAGCCTCAGTCCCTCACAGTTCCACACTGCCTGCAGAGTGAGTTTCGCAGGTCTTCAGCAGAGACGTTTGCCAGAGGCTTCTGAGACGCAGGGTAACAATGCAGACCTGGAGGGTATCCGCAGGTGCAGTCGACTGGTAATCTTGGAACCTCCTGACTCAGAATACTGCTACCTTCTCACTGCCATAGGAATGCAGCTAGTTGACAGCTGGCTTCAAGACATGCTTCCCTGTGAGAGCTGAGGACAGGGCAGAACCCTCCCGCATGCTGCCTGACTGTAGGAGTAGCTGCTAACATCCTTATGTTAGTGGCTGGGAGAGGTTGCGGGAAATGCATGTTTGAGCACTGGGCCTGAACTCCCGTGTATCTGAGTTGAATACAGCGATTTCCAACGGCTTTCCTCAACCAGAGTGTAGCTAGTTTCCAAATCCCATGTACGAGAGGGTAGCAGACATCTGCCTCCCATGCATACACACTTCTGAGAGTTGAGCTTATGGCCTGTACCTCCACAGCCAGCCTGCTGGTACCCTTGGCTTCTAAAAGGCCTAGGCTCGCTGTTTGACGGAAGTGCTGGGAGAGGTAATTGGAATCTCCCGGCACACAAGACGAGTGCCTCCAAGCTCAATTCACGATTTCCCAGTAATTCTTGTGGTAGACAGGTGCTACATACTAAGTTCCATATGTGAGAAGGTAGCTGAACGCCTTGTCCAAAAGCATCTTACTTCTGAGAGTTGAGCACACCCTCAGTCCCTCACACTTCCACACTGCCTGCAGAGTGAGTTTCACACGTCTTCACCAGAGACGATTGCCAGAGGCTTCTGAGTAAAGTTAACAATGCAGACCTGGAGGGTACTCCAGGTGCAGTAGAGTGGTAATCTTGGAACCTCCTGACTCAGAGTACTGCTACCTTCTCACTGCCATAGGAATGCAGCTAGTTGACAGCTGGCTTCAAGACATGCTTCCCTGTGAGAGCTGAGGACAGGGCAGAACCCTCCCGCATGCTGCCTGACTGTAGGAGTAGCTGCTAACATCCTAATGTTAGTGGCTGGGAGAGGTTGCGGGAAAAGCATGTGTGAGCACTGGGCCTGAACTCCCGTGTACCTGAGTTGAATATAGCGATTTCCAACGGCTTTCCTCAACAAGAGTGTAGCTAGGTTCCAAATCCCATGTACGAGCGCGTAGCAGACATCTGCGTCCCATGCATACACACTTCTGAGAGTTTAGCTTATGGCCTGTACCTCCACATCCAGCCTGCTGGTACCCTTGGCTTCTAAAAGGCCTAGGCTCGCTGTTTGGCGGAAGTGCTGGGAGAGGTAATTGGAATCACCCGGCACACAAGACTAGTGCCTCCAAGCTCAGTTCAGCGATTTCCTAGTAATTCCTGTGGTAGACTGGTGGTACATACTAAGTTCCATACGTGAGAGGGTAGCTGAACGCCTTGTCCAAAACCATCTTACTTCTGAGAGTTGAGCTCAGCCTCAGTCCCTCACAGTTCCACACTGCCTGCAGAGTGAGTTTCGCAGGTCTTCAGCAGAGACGTTTGCCAGAGGCTTCTGAGACGCAGGGTAACAATGCAGACCTGGAGGGTATCCCCAGGTGCAGTCGACTGGTAATCTTGGAACCTCCTGACTCAGAATACTGCTACCTTCTCACTGCCATAGGAATGCAGCTAGTTGACAGCTGGCTTCAAGAAATGCTTCCCTGTGAGAGCTGAGGACAGGGCAGAACCCTCCCGCATGCTGCCTGACTGTAGGAGTAGCTGCTAACATCCTTATGTTAGTGGCTGGGAGAGGTTGCGGGAAAAGCATGTGTGAGCACTGGGCCTGAACTCCCGTGTATCTGAGTTGAATACAGTGATTTCCAACGGCTTTCCTCAACCAGAGTGTAGCTGGGTTCCAAATCCCATGTACGAGCGGGTAGCAGACATCTGCCTCCCATGCATACACACTTCTGAGAGTTGAGCTTATGGCCTGTACCTCCACAGCCAGCCTGCTGGTACCCTTGGCTTCTAAAAGGCCTAGGCTCGCTGTTTGACGGAAGTGCTGGGAGAGGTAATTGGAATCTCCCGGCACACAAGACGAGTGCCTCCAAGCTCAATTCACGATTTCCCAGTAATTCTTGTGGTAGACAGGTGCTACATACTAAGTTCCATATGTGAGAAGGTAGCTGAACGCCTTGTCCAAAAGCATCTTACTCCAAGAGTTGAGCCCACCCTCAGTCCATCACAGTTCCACACTGCCTGCAGAGTGAGTTTCACACGTCTTCACCAGAGACGATTGCCAGAGGCTTCTGAGTACAAGTTAACAATGCAGACCTGGAGGGTATCTCCAGGTGCAGTAGAGTGGTAATCTTGGAACCTCCTGACTCAGAGTACTGCTACCTTCTCACTGCCATAGGAATGCAGCTAGTTGACAGCTGGCTTCAAGACATGCTTCCCTGTGAGAGCTGAGGACAGGGCAGAACCCTCCCGCATCCTGCCTGACTGTAGGAGTAGCTGCTAACATCCTAATGTTAGTGGCTGGGAGAGGTTGCGGGAAAAGCATGTGTGAGCACTGGGCCTGAACTCCCGTGTATCTGAGTTGAATAGAGCGATTTCCAATGGCCTTCTTCAATCACAGTGTAGCTACGTTACAACTCCCATGTCCGAGTGGGTAGCAGACATCTGCCTCCCATGCATACACACTTCTGAGAGTTGAGCTTATGGCCTGTACCTCCACATCCAGCCTGCTGGTACCCTTGGCTTCTAAAAGGCCTAGGCTCGCTGTTTGACGGAAGTGCTGGGAGAGGTAATTGGAATCACCCGGCACACAAGACTAGTGCCTCCAAGCTCAGTTCAGCGATTTCCTAGTAATTCCTGTGGTAGACTGGTGCTACATACTAAGTTCCATACGTGAGAGGGTAGCTGAACGCCTTGTACAAAACCATCTTACTTCTGAGAGTTGAGCTCAGCCTCAGTCCCTCACATTTCCACACTGCCTGCAGAGTGAGTTTCGCAGGTCTTCAGCAGAGACGTTTGCCAGAGGCTTCTGAGACGCAGGGTAACAATGCAGACCTGGAGGGTATCCCCAGGTGCAGTCGACTGGTAATCTTGGAACCTCCTGACTCAGAATACTGCTACCTTCTCACTGCCATAGGAATGCAGCCAGTTGAAAGCTGGCTTCAAGACATGCTTCCCTGTGAGAGCTGAGGACAGGGCAGAACTCACTCGCATGCTGCCTGACTGTAGGAGTAGCTGCTAACATCCTTATGTTAGTGGCTGGGAGAGGTTGCGGGAAAAGCATGTGTGAGCACTGGGCCTGAACTCCCGTGTACCTGAGTTGAATACAGCGATTTCCAACGGCTTTCCTCAACCAGAGTGTAGCTAGGTTCCAAATCCCATGTACGAGCGGGTAGCAGACATCTGCCTCCCATGCATACACACTTCTGAGAGTTGAGCTTATGGCCTGTACCTCCACAGCCAGCCTGCTGGTACATTTGGCTTATAAAAGGCCTAGGCTCGCTGTTTGACGGAAGTCTGGGAGAGGTAATTGGAATCTCCCGGCAGAAAAGACGAGTGCCTCCAAGCTCAGTTCAGCGATTTCCTAGTAATTCCTGTGGTAGACTGGTGCTACATACTAAGTTCCATACGTGACAGGGTAGCTGAACGCCTTGTCCAAAACCATCTTACTTCTGAGAGTTGAGCTCAGCCTCAGTCCCTCACAGTTCCACACTGCCTGCAGAGTGAGTTTCGCAGGTCTTCAGCAGAGACGTTTGCCAGAGGCTTCTGAGACGCAGGGTAACAATGCAGACCTCGAGCGTATCCCCAGGTGCAGTAGAGTGGTAATCTTGGAACCTCCTGACTCAGAATACTGCTACCTTCTCACTGCCATAGGAATGCAGCTAGTTGACAGCTGGCTTCAAGACATGCTTCCCTGTGAGAGCTGAGGACAGGGCAGAACCCTCCCGCATGCTGCCTGACTGTAGGAGTAGCTGCTAACATCCTTATGTTAGTGGCTGGGAGAGGTTGCGGGAAAAGCATGTGTGAGCACTGGGCCTGAACTCCCGTGTATCTGATTTGAATACAGCGATTTCCAACGGCTTTCCTCAACCAGAGTGTAGCTAGGTTCCAAATCCCATGTACGAGCGGGTAGCAGACATCTGCCTCCCATGCATACACACTTCTGAGAGTTGAGCTTATGGCCTGTACCTCCACATCCAGCCTGCTGGTACCCTTGGCTTCTAAAAGGCCTAGGCTCGCTGTTTGACGGAAGTGCTGGGAGAGGTAATTGGAATCTCCCGGCACACAAGACGAGTGCCTCCAAGCTCAATTCACGATTTCCCAGTAATTCTTGTGGGAGACATGTGCTACATACTAAGTTACATATGTGAGAAGGTAGCTGAACGCCTTGTCCAAAAGCATCTTACTTCTGAGAGTTGAGCACACCCTCAGTCCCTCACACTTCCACACTGCCTGCAGAGTGAGTTTCACACGTCTTCACCAGAGACGATTGCCAGAGACTTCTGAGTACAAGTTAACAATGCAGACCTGGAGGGTATCTCCAGGTGCAGTAGAGTGGTAATCTTGGAACCTCCTGACTCAGAGTACTGCTACCTTCTCACTGCCATATGAATGCAGCTAGTTGACAGCTGGCTTCAAGACATGCTTCCCTGTGAGAGCTGAGGACAGGGCAGAACCCTCCCGCATCCTGCCTGACTGTAGGAGTAGCTGCTAATATCCTAATGTTAGTGGCTGGGAGAGGTTGCGGGAAAAGCATGTGTGAGCACTGGGCCTGAACTCCCGTGTATCTGAGTTGAATAGAGCGATTTCCAATGGCCTTCTTCAATCACAGTGTAGCTAGGTTACAACTCCCATGTCCGAGTGGGTAGCAGACATCTGCCTCCCATGCATACACACTTCTGAGAGTTGAGCTTATGGCCTGTACCTCCACATCCAGCCTGCTGGTACCCTTGGCTTCTAAAAGGCCTAGGCTCGCTGTTTGACGGAAGTGCTGGGAGAGGTAATTGGAATCACCCGGCACACAAGACTAGTGCCTCCAAGCTCAGTTCAGCGATTTCCTAGTAATTCCTGTGGTAGACTGGTGCTACATACTAAGTTCCATACGTGAGAGGGTAGCTGAACGCCTTGTCCAAAACCATCTTACTTCTGAGAGTTGAGCTCAGCCTCAGTCCCTCACATTTGCACACTGCCTGCAGAGTGAGTTTCGCAGGTCTTCAGCAGAGACGTTTGCCAGAGGCTTCTGAGACGCAGGGTAACAATGCAGACCTGGAGGGTATCCCCAGGTGCAGTCGACTGGTAATCTTGGAACCTCCTGACTCAGAATACTGCTACCTTCTCACTGCCATAGGAATGCAGCTAGTTGAAAGCTGGCTTCAAGACATGCTTCCCTGTGAGAGCTGAGGACAGGGCAGAACTCACCCGCATGCTGCCTGACTGTAGGAGTAGCTGCTAACATCCTTATGTTAGTGGCTGGGAGAGGTTGCGGGAAAAGCATGTGTGAGCACTGGGCCTGAACTCCCGTGTATCTGAGTTGAATACAGCGATTTCCAACGGCTTTCCTCAACCAGAGTGTAGCTAGGTTCCAAATCCCATGTACGAGCGGGTAGCAGACATCTGCCTCCCATGCATACACAGTTCTGAGAGTTGAGCTTATGGCCTGTACCTCCACAGCCAGCCTGCTGGTACATTTGGCTTATAAAAGGCCTAGGCTCGCTGTTTGACGGAAGTCTGGGAGAGGTAATTGGAATCTCCCGGCAGAAAAGACGAGTGCCTCCAAGCTCAGTTCAGCGATTTCCTAGTAATTCCTGTGGTAGACTGGTGCTACATACTAAGTTCCATACGTGAGAGGGTAGCTGAACGCCTTGTCCAAAACCATCTTACTTCTGAGAGTTGAGCTCAGCCTCAGTCCCTCACAGTTCCACACTGCCTGCAGAGTGAGTTTCGCAGGTCTTCAGCAGAGACGTT
The DNA here is from genome assembly GCF_053574225.1 of Canis aureus. Taxonomy (NCBI): domain Eukaryota; kingdom Metazoa; phylum Chordata; class Mammalia; order Carnivora; family Canidae; genus Canis; species Canis aureus. The sequence goes on along the minus strand of NC_135626.1, from coordinate 66,163,829 downwards.
TGCCAGAGGCTTCTGAGACGCAGGGTAACAATGCAGACCTCGAGCGTATTCCCAGGTGCAGTAGAGTGGTAATCTTGGAACCTCCTGACTCAGAATACTGCTACCTTCTCACTGCCATAGGAATGCAGCTAGTTGACAGCTGGCTTCAAGACATGCTTCCCTGTGAGAGCTGAGGACAGGGCAGAACCCTCCCGCATGCTGCCTGACTGTAGGAGTAGCTGCTAACATCCTTATGTTAGTGGCTGGGAGAGGTTGCGGGAAAAGCATGTGTGAGCACTGGGCCTGAACACCCGTGTATCTGATTTGAATACAGCGATTTCCAACGGCTTTCCTCAACCAGAGTGTAGCTAGGTTCCAAATCCCATGTACGAGCGGGTAGCAGACATCTGCCTCCCATGCATACACACTTCTGAGAGTTGAGCTTATGGCCTGTACCTCCACATCCAGCCTGCTGGTACCCTTGGCTTCTAAAAGGCCTAGGCTCGCTGTTTGACGGAAGTGCTGGGAGAGGTAATTGGAATCTCCCGGCACACAAGACGAGTGCCTCCAAGCTCAATTCACGATTTCCCAGTAATTCTTGTGGGAGACATGTGCTACATACTAAGTTACATATGTGAGAAGGTAGCTGAACGCCTTGTCCAAAAGCATCTTACTTCTGAGAGTTGAGCACACCCTCAGTCCCTCACACTTCCACACTGCCTGCAGAGTGAGTTTCACACGTCTTCACCAGAGACGATTGCCAGAGGCTTCTGAGTACAAGTTAACAATGCAGACCTGGAGGGTATCTCCAGGTGCAGTAGAGTGGTAATCTTGGAACCTCCTGACTCAGAGTACTGCTACCTTCTCACTGCCATAGGAATGCAGCTAGTTGACAGCTGGCTTCAAGACATGCTTCCCTGTGAGAGCTGAGGACAGGGCAGAACCCTCCCGCATCCTGCCTGACTGTAGGAGTAGCTGCTAACATCCTAATGTTAGTGGCTGGGAGAGGTTGCGGGAAAAGCATGTGTGAGCACTGGGCCTGAACTCCCGTGTATCTGAGTTGAATACAGCGATTTCCAATGGCCTTCTTCAATCACAGTGTAGCTAGGTTCCAACTCCCATATTCCAGTGGGTAGCAGACATCTGCCTCCCATGCATACACACTTCTGAGAGTTGAGCTTATGGCCTGTACCTCCATATCCAGCCTGCTGGTACCCTTGGCTTCTAAAAGGCCTAGGCTCGCTGATTGACGGAAGTGCTGGGAGAGGTAATTGGAATCACCCAGCACACAAGACTGGTGCCTCCAAGCTCAGTTCAGCGATTTCCTAGTAATTCCTGTGGTAGACTGGTGCTACATACTAAGTTCCATACGTGAGAGGGTAGCTGAACGCCTTGTCCAAATCCATCTTACTTCGGAGAGTTGAGCTCAGCCTCAGTCCCTCACAGTTCGACACTGCCTGCAGAGTGAGTTTCGCAGTTCTTCAGCAGAGACGTTTGCCAGAGGCTTCTGAGACGCAGGGTAACAATGCAGACCTGGAGGGTATCCCCAGGTGCAGTCGACTGGTAATCTTGGAACCTCCTGACTCAGAATACTGCTACCTTCTCACTGCCATAGGAATGCAGCTAGTTGACAGCTGGCTTCAAGACATGCTTCCCTGTGAGAGCTGAGGACAGGGCAGAACCCTCCCGCATGCTGCCTGACTATAGGAGTAGCTGCTAACATCCTTATGTTAGTGGCTGGGAGAGGTTGCGGGAAAAGCATGTGTGAGCACTGGGCCTGAACTCGGGTGTACCTGAGTTGAATACAGCGATTTCCAACGGCTTTCCTCAACCAGAGTGTAGCTATGTTCCAAATCCCATGTACGAGCGGGTAGCAGACATCTGCCTCCCATGCATACACACTTCTGAGAGTTGAGCTTATGGCCTGTACCTCCACAGCCAGCCTGCTGGTACCCTTGGCTTCTAAAAGGCCTAGGCTCGCTGTTTGGCGGAACTGCTGGGAGAGGTAATTGGAATCACCCGGCACACAAACTAGTGCCTCCAAGCTCAGTTCAGCGATTTCCTAGTAATTCCTGTGGTAGACTGGTGCTACATACTAAGTTCCATACGTGAGAGGGTAGCTGAACGCCTTGTCCAAAACCATCTTACTTCTGAGAGTTGAGCTCAGCCTCAGTCCCTCACAGTTCCACACTGCCTGCAGAGTGAGTTTCGCAGGTCTTCAGCAGAGACGTTTGCCAGAGGCTTCTGAGACGCAGGGTAACAATGCAGACCTGGAGGGTATCCCCAGGTGCAGTCGACTGGTAATCTTGGAACCTCCTGACTCAGAATACTGCTACCTTCTCACTGCCAAAGGAATGAAGCTAGTTGACAGCTGGCTTCAAGACATGCTTCCCTGTGAGAGCTGAGGACAGGGCAGAACCCTCCCGCATGCTGCCTGACTGTAGGAGTAGCTGCTAACATCCTTATGTTAGTGGCTGGGAGAGGTTGCGGGAAAAGCATGTGTGAGCACTGGGCCGGAAATCCCGTGTATCTGATTTGAATACAGCGATTTCCAACGGCTTTCCTCAACCAGAGTGTAGCTAGTTTCCAAATCCCATGTACGAGCGGGTAGCAGACATCTGCCTCCCATGCATACACACTTCTGAGAGTTGAGCTTATGGCCTGTACCTCCACAGCCAGCCTGCTGGTACCCTTGGCTTCTAAAAGGCCTAGGCTCGCTGTTTGACGGAAGTGCTGGGAGAGGTAATTGGAATCTCCCGGCACACAAGACGAGTGCCTCCAAGCTCAATTCACGATTTCCCAGTAATTCTTGTGGGAGATATGTGCTACATACTAAGTTACATATGTGAGAAGGTAGCTGAACGCCTTGTCCAAAAGCATCTTACTTCTGAGAGTTGAGCACACCCTCAGTCCCTCACACTTCCACACTGCCTGCAGAGTGAGTTTCACACGTCTTCACCAGAGACGATTGCCAGAGGCTTCTGAGTACAAGTTAACAATGCAGACCTGGAGGGTATCTTCAGGTGCAGTAGAGTGGTAATCTTGGAACCTCCTGACTCAGAGTACTGCTACCTTCTCACTGCCATAGGAATGCAGCTAGTTGACAGCTGGCTTCAAGACATGCTTCCCTGTGAGAGCTGAGGACAGGGCAGAACCCTCCCGCATCCTGCCTGACTGTAGGAGTAGCTGCTAACATCCTAATGTTAGTGGCTGGGAGAGGTTGCGGGAAAAGCATGTGTGAGCACTGGGCCTGAACTCCCGTGTATCTGAGTTGAATACAGCGATTTCCAATGGCCTTCTTCAATCACAGTGTAGCTAGGTTCCAACTCCCATGTCCGAGTGGGTAGCAGACATCTGCCTCCCATGCATACACACTTCTGAGAGTTGAGCTTATGGCCTGTATCTCCACATCTAGCCTGCTGGTACCCTTGGCTTCTAAAAGGCCTAGGCTCGCTGTTTGACGGAAGTGCTGGGAGAGGTAATTGGAATCACCCGGCACACAAGACTAGTGCCTCCAAGCTCAGTTCAGCGATTTCCTAGTAATTCCTGTGGTAGACTGGTGCTACATACTAAGTTCCATACGTGAGAGGGTAGCTGAACGCCTTGTCCAAAACCATCTTACTTCTGAGAGTTGAGCTCAGCCTCAGTCCCTCACAGTTCCACACTGCCTGCAGAGTGAGTTTCGCAGGTCTTTAGCAGAGACGTTTGCCAGAGGTTTCTGAGACGCAGGGTAACAATGCAGACCTGGAGGGTATCCCCAGGTGCAGTCGACTGGTAATCTTGGAACCTCCTGACTCAGAATACTGCTACCTTCTCACTGCCATAGGAATGCAGCTAGTTGACAGCTGGCTTCAAGACATGCTTCCCTGTGAGAGCTGAGGACAGGGCAGAACCCTCCCGCATGCTGCCTGACTGTAGGAGTAGCTGCTAACATCCTTATGTTAGTGGCTGGGAGACGTTGCGGGAAAAGCATGTGTGAGCACTGGGCCTGAACTCCCGTGTATCTGAGTTGAATACAGCGATTTCCAACGGCTTTCCTCAACCAGAGTGTAGCTAGGTTCCAAATCCCATGTACGAGCGGGTAGCAGACATCTGCCTCCCATGCATACACACTTCTGAGAGTTGAGCTTATGGCCTGTACCTCCACAGCCAGCCTGCTGGTACCCTTGGCTTCTAAAAGGCCTAGGCTCGCTGTTTGACGGAAGTCTGGGAGAGGTAATTGGAATCTCCCGGCACACAAGACGAGTGCCTCCAAGCTCAGTTCAGCGATTTCCTAGTAATTCCTGTGGTAGACTGGTGCTACATACTAAGTTCCATACGTGAGAGGGTAGCTGAACGCCTTGTCCAAAACCATCTTACTTCTGAGAGTTGAGCTCAGCCTCAGTCCCTCACAGTTCCACACTGCCTGCAGAGTGAGTTTCGCAGGTCTTCAGCAGAGACGTTTGCCAGAGGTTTCTGAGACGCAGGGTAGCAATGCAGACCTGGAGGGTATCCCCAGGTGCAGTCGACTGGTAATCTTGTAACCTCCTGACTCACAATACTGCTACCTTCTCACTGCCATAGGAATGAAGCTAGTTGACAGCTGGCTTCAAGACATGCTTCCCTGTGAGAGCTGAGGACAGGGCAGAACCCTCCCGCATGCTGCCTGACTGTAGGAGTAGCTGCTAACATCCTTATGTTAGTGGCTGGGAGAGGTTGCGGGAAAAGCATGTGTGAGCACGGGGCCTGAACTCCCGTGTATCTGAGTTGAATACAGCGATTTCCAACGGCTTTCCTCAACCAGAGTGTAGCTAGGTTCCAAATCCCATGTACGAGCGGGTAGCAGATATCTGCCTCCCATGCATACACACTTCTGAGAGTTGAGCTTATGGCCTGTACCTCCACAGCCAGCCTGCTGGTACCCTTGGCTTCTAAAAGGCCTAGGCTCGCTGTTTTACGGAAGTGCTGGGAGAGGTAATTGGAATCACCCGGCACACAAGACGAGTGCCTCCAAGCTCAATTCACGATTTCCCAGTAATTCTTGTGGTAGACAGGTGCTACATACTAAGTTCCATATGTGAGAAGGTAGCTGAACGCCTTGTCCAAAAGCATCTTACTTCTGAGAGTTGAGCACACCCTCAGTCCCTCACACTTCCACACTGCCTTCAGAGTGAGTTTCACACGTCTTCACCAGGACGATTGCCAGAGGCTTCTGAGTACAAGTTAACAATGCAGACCTGGAGGGTATCTCCAGGTGCAGTAGAGTGGTAATCTTGGAACCTCCTGACTCAGAGTACTGCTACCTTCTCACTGCCATAGGAATGCAGCTAGTTGACAGCTGGCTTCAAGACATGCTTCCCTGTGAGAGCTGAGGACAGGGCAGAACCCTCCCGCATCCTGCCTGACTGTAGGAGTAGCTGCTAACATCCTAATGTTAGTGGCTGGGAGAGGTTGCGGGAAAAGCATGTGTGAGCACCGGGCCTGAACTCCCGTGTATCTGAGTTGAATAGAGCGATTTCCAATGGCCTTCTTCAATCACAGTGTAGCTAGGTTCCAACTCCCATGTCCGAGTGGGTAGCAGACATCTGCCTCCCATGCATACACACTTCTGAGAGTTGAGCTTATGGCGTGTACCTCCACATCCAGCCTGCTGGTACCCTTGGCTTCTAAAAGGCCTAGGCTCGCTGTTTGACGGAAGTGCTGGGAGAGGTAATTGGAATCTCCCGGCACACAAGACGAGTGCCTCCAAGCTCAATTCACGATTTCCCAGTAATTCCTGTGGTAGACAGGTGCTACATACTAAGTTCCATATGTGAGAAGGTAGCTGAACGTCTTGTCCAAAAGCATCTTACTTCTGAGAGTTGAGCACACCCTCAGTCCCTCACACTTCCACACTGCCTGCAGAGTGAGTTTCACACGTCTTCACCAGAGACGATTGCCAGAGGCTTCTGAGTACAAGTTAACAATGCACACCTGGAGGGTATCCCCAGGTGCAGTCGACTGGTAATCTTGGAACCTCCTGACTCAGAATACTGCTACCTTCTCACTGCCATAGGAATGCAGCTAGTTGACAGCTGGCTTCAAGACATGCTTCCCTGTGAGAGCTGAGGACAGGGCAGAACCCTCCCGCATCCTGCCTGACTGTAGGAGTAGCTGCTAACATCCTTATGTTAGTGGCTGGGAGAGGTTGCGGGAAAAGCATGTGTGAGCACTGGGCCTGAACTCCCGTGTATCTGAGTTGAATACAGCGATTTCCAACGGCTTTCCTCAACCAGAGTGTAGCTAGGTTCCAAATCCCATGTACGAGCGGGTAGCACACATCTGCCTCCCATGCATACACACTTCTGAGAGTTGAGCTTATGGCCTGTACCTCCACAGCCAGCCTGCTGGTACCCTTGGCTTCTAAATGGCCTAGGCTCGCTGTTTGACGGAAGTGCTGGGAGAGGTAATTGGAATCTCCCGGCACACAAGACGAGTGCCTCCAAGCTCAATTCACGATTTCCCAGTAATTCTTGTGGTAGACAGGTGCTACATACTAAGTTCCATATGTGAGAAGGTAGCTGAACGCCTTGTCCAAAAGCATCTTACTTCTGAGAGTTGAGCACACCCTCTGTCCCTCACACTTCCACATTGCCTGCAGAGTGAGTTTCACACGTCTTCAACAGGACGATTGCCAGAGGCTTCTGAGTACAAGTTAACAATGCAGACCTGGAGGGTATCTCCAGGTGCAGTAGAGTGGTAATCTTGGAACCTCCTGACACAGAGTACTGCTACCTTCTCACTGCCATAGGAATGCAGCTAGTTGACAGCTGGCTTCAAGACATGCTTCCCTGTGAGAGCTGAGGACAGGGCAGAACCCTCCCGCATC